>NC_071119.1:22175000-22525000 GCF_024256425.1 Clarias gariepinus
AATATTTCAATGTATGGTCTAAGACTTACCACTGCAACCACCATGGCAGCCAATCCTTTGAATTCCTTACTGTTACGATCACTAAGCTGTTCAATATAGGGATACTTGAAACCAACAACTATCTCAAAAGTTGGCGGTGGATAAGTTAGTGCGATGGTTGTTGTTGCTGCTGTTGTTGTTGTGGATGTTGTCGTACTTCTCGTTGTTGTTGGTCGCAGTGTTGTAGTGGTAGCAGTAGTGGTTGTTAGTCCAGCTGTTGTTGTGGTGGTTGTTGTTTTTGTGTTTGTTGGTTGTAGTGTTTTGGTGGTGGTAGTGGTATATGCTGGTCGTGGTGTTATGATGGTGGATAGTGTTTTTGTAGTTTTTAGTTGTGGTAAGAGAGAGGTAATGGTTGTTAATTTTGTTGTCAGCCGTGCTGTTGTGGTATTGGTTGTTGTTGTTAGTGTTTTGTTGGTACTAGTAGCTGTTGGTTGTGGGGTTCTGATGGTAATAAGGGTCCTGGTGGTGTTACTGGTGGTAGCTGGCCCCTGTTTTGTAGTGGTAAAAATAGTGGTTGTTTGTCTAGGTGGTTTGGTGGAGGTTGCTGTGGATATTGTTGGTTGTGGCATTGTGGTTGTAGTGGGGTTTTTTGGTTGTGGTGTTGTCAGTTTGGTTGTTGGTGTTTTTATGGTTGCTGTGGATATTGTTGGTTGTAGCATTGTGGTTGTAGTGGGAGTTCTTGGTTGTGGTGTTGTCAGTTTGGTTGTTGGTGTTTTTATGGTTGTTTGTTGTGTATTGGTGGTGCTGTTGGTGAGAGTTGGTTGTTCTTTTGTTGTGGTAGAATTAGTGGTTGGTGGTTTGGTAGTGGTTGCTGTGGATATTGTTGGTTGTAGCATTGTGGTTGTAGTGTGAGTTCTTGGTTGTGGTGTTGTCAGTTTGGTTGTTGGTGTTTTTATGGTTGTTTGTTGTGTATTGGTGGTGCTGTTGGTAAGAGTTGGTTGTTCTTTTGTTGTGGTAGAATTAGTGGTTGGTGGTTTGGTAGTGGTTGCTGTGGATATTGTTGGTTGTAGCATTGTGGTTGTAGTGGGAGTTCTTGGTTGTGGTGTTGTCAGTTTGGTTGTTGGTGTTTTTATGGTTGTTTGTTGTGTATTGGTGGTGCTGTTGGTGAGAGTTGGTTGTTCTTTTGTTGTGGTAGAATTAGTGGTTGGTGGTTTGGTAGTGGTTGCTGTGGATATTGTTGGTTGTAGCATTGTGGTTGTAGTGGGAGTTCTTGGTTGTGGTGTTGTCAGTTTGGTTGTTGGTGTTTTTATGGTTGTTTGTTGTGTATTGGTGGTTCTGTTGGTGAGAGTTGGTTGTTCTTTTGTTGTGGTATAAGTAGTGGTTGTTTGTTTTGGTAGTTTGGTGTTGGTTGTTGTTGTGAGGATTGTTGGTTGTGGCATTGTATTTTTAGTGGTGGTTCTTGGTTGTGGTGTAGTCAATGTGGTTGTTGCCATTTTTATGGTTGTTTGTTGTTGTGTTTTAGTGGTGCTGTTGGTGGGATTTGGTAGTTTATTTGTAGAGGTGAAAGTAGTTGTTGTTTGCATTTTGGTGGTGTTTGTTGTGGGAATCACTGGTTGTTGCGTTGTGGTTGTGGCGGTTGTTGGTGGTTTATTTGTTTGTTGTGTATTGGTGGTATTAGTGGTTGTGGAGGATGTTAAAGTTTTGTTTGTTGGTTGCAGTAGTTCAGTTGTCATTGTTGGTGGTTTTGTGCTGATGGGAACAGTAGTAGTAAGTAGCTTTGCTGTAGTTGAGGGGGTGGTTGGAGCAGGAGTTGTACTATTAAAGGTAGTTACTGTAAAAGTAAGTAAAATAAAAGGTGTTATTCGCATTTTTATAAAAAATCGTGGTCAGAGGATTACTAAAAAACAGAAAAATTTATTATACATATACAGTATTAGTTAAATTATAAATAAGACAACACTCAATTTTACTGGGCCAGACTGACTATTTGAAGAGAGAGAGAAAAAAAAAAAAATATATATATATATATATATACTGTAGGTGTCACCTATAATACTCAGCAGTTGGCATTTAAAATAATTAATAAAATGCTCCTTATCTCATTTGAACCATTAAAAATTGTGCTTCATACTTACCAAAAACATTTGTCATATTAAAACCTGTAGGTGCCGTCCATATTGTTTCAATGATTCTATCATTACTGGGAAGACTCTGGTTATATGTGAAATTCAAATTCATATCTGTGATGGTTGATCCAGACCTATGAGGACAAACAAATGTATTTAACTTCATCAATTTATTAGAAAAGTTTATGAAATTTTTTTATAGAAATGGACTAGAAGCAAGGTCAATACCTGCAACGAATCACTATGAGGCTATTAAAGTTGTTAAATGCTGCCCTTAAGATTGGTTCAAGCTGTTTACAAACAAAAAGTGCAAAGACAGTTACTTTAAAGATTCAACATTAAAGGATAAGATATTCATTGCTGTATATTCTTAAGGCAAACACAACCTACAGTGCATAACATCTCTGATTTATTGTGTTAAGGATTTTATTTTTCCTTCACTTTTATGGAGAAGTCATTAAATTAAAAACATCCATCAAATGGCTATCCTGAGCTGACATGCTCATGTAACCTTCTTACAGTGACAGCAAAACTTACAACTTTACACAGAATGTATAAAAATGATGTATTTGTGGCTACGTATGAAATTACCAAACCGAAGATGCACTTACAAAAGTCTTGAAAACCAAGTGACTTTTAAAATTTAAATGTTAAATTCATATGTTTACAAAACAAAACTACATGTAAATTTTAATAAATGAGACAGACCTTTTTATTGACAAGGTTTGCTCGGTCATTAAATGCTGGTGAAGATTGGTTTAAAAGGGCAACATCAAATGGTTCATTAGTTGTAAAGCTAATATTCCTTATGTCAACTGCAGTCGTTGCGGGGGATTCATCTATGGAAAAAACATGTAGGAATATGTAAATGTTAAAGAGATGTTTGAGATAGCTAATATATTATTTGTGAACAAAAAGTAATTCTAAATAGTGTCTGAGTTAGAAAAATCCAGAGTTATACTCTGAATTGAAATAAGTTGCACCTGTTGTTGATTTCAAGATGATGCCTGTAGTTGATTTGAAAGAAATTGTTGATGATGGCTCTGATGTCATGGCTGTTGATGTTTCCAATGCCATGCTTGAAGTTGATTTGAAAGGAGAAGTTGATGATGGCTCTAATGTAGAAGTTGGTGTTCTTTCCATTGCAATGCTAGTAGTTGATCCTAAAGGAGAAGTTGATGGTGGCTCTGATGTAGAAGTTGTCGATGTTTCCACTGTAATGCTGGTAGTTGATTCTGAAGGGAAAGTTGATGATGGCACTGATGTAGCAGTTGTTGTTTCCATTACAATGCTAGTAGTTGATGCAAAAAATGAAGTTGATGGTGGCACTGATGTAGCACTTGTTGATGTTTCCATTACAATGCTAGTAGTTGATTCGAAAGGAGAAGTTGATGATGCCACTGATGTAGCAGTTGGTGAGGTTTCCAATGTTAATTCGAAAGATGAAGTTGATGGTGGCTCTGATGGAGAAGTTGATGATGTTTCCACTGTAATGCTAGGAGTTGATTCAAAATGAGAAGTTAATGTTGGTTTTGATGTAGCAGTTTGTGATGTTTCAAATGCAATGCTAGTTGTTGATTCTGAGGGGGAAGTTGATGATGGCACTGATGTAGCACTTGTTGATGTTTCCAATGTAATTCCTGTAGTTGATTTAAAAGATGAAGTTGATGGTGGCTCTGATGTAGCAGTTGGTGTTGTTTCCATTACAATGCGAGTTGTTGATTCTGAAGGAGAAGTTGATAATGGCACTGATGTAGCACCTGTTGATGTTTCCAATGCCATGCTTGTAGTTGATTCAAAAGGAGAAGTTGATGGTGGCTCTGATGTAGCAGTTGGTGATGTTTCAAATGCAATGCTAGTTGTTGATTCTGAGGGGGAAGTTGATAATGGCATTGATGTAGCAGCTGTTGATGTTTTAAATGCCATGCCTGTAGTTGATTCGAAAGAAATTGTTGATGATGGCACTGATGTCATGGCTGTTGATGTTTCCAATGCCATGCCTGAAGTTGATTTGAAAGAAGAAGTTGATGATGGCTCTAATGTAGAAGTTGGTGTTCTTTCCATTGCAATGCTAGTAGTTGATCCTAAAGGAGAAGTTGATGTTGGCACTAATGTAGCACTTGATGTTTCCAATGCCATGCTTGTAGTTGATTCAAAAGGAGAAGTTGATGGTGGCCCTGACGTAGCAGTTTGTGATGTTTCAAATGCAATGCTTGTAGTTGATTTGAAAGGAGAAGTTGATGATGGCACTGATGTAGGACCTGTTGATGTTTCCAATGTAATTCCTGTGGTTAATTCGGAAAATAAAGTTGATGGTGGCTCTGATGTAGCAGTTGGTGTTGTTTCCATTACAATGCGAGTTGTTGATTCTGAAGGAGAAGTTGATAATGGCACTGATGTAGCACCTGTTGATGTTTTCAATGCCATGCTTGAGGTTGATTCAAAAAGAGAAGTTGATGGTGGCTCTGATGTAGCAGTTGGTGATGTTTCAAATGCAATGCTAGTTGTTGATTCTGAGGGGGAAGTTGATAATGGCATTGATGTAGCAGCTGTTGATGTTTCAAATGCCATGCCTGTAGTTGATTCGAAAGAAATTGTTGATGATGGCTCTGATGTCATGGCTGTTGATGTTTCCAATGCCATGCCTGAAGTTAATTTGAAAGGAGAAGTTGATGATGGCTCTAATGTAGAAGTTGGTGTTCTTTCCATTGCAATGCTAGTAGTTGATCCTAAAGGAGAAGTTGATGATGGCACTAATGTAGCACTTGTTGATGTTTCCAATGCCATGCTTGTAGTTGATTCAAAAGGAGAAGTTGATGGTGGCACTGACGTAGCAGTTTGTGATGTTTCAAATGCAATGCTAGTTGTTGATTCTGAGGGGGAAGTTGATGATGGCACTGATGTAGCACTTGTTGATGTTTCCATTACAATGCTAGTAGTAGATTCGAAAGGAGAAGTTGATGATGCCACTGATGTAGCAGTTGGTGAGGTTTCCAATGTTAATTCGAAAGATGAAGTTGATGGTGGCTCTGATGGAGAAGTTGATGATGTTTCCACTGTAATGCTAGGAGTTGATTCAAAATGAGAAGTTAATGTTGGTTTTGATGTAGCAGTTTGTGATGTTTCAAATGCAATGCTAGTTGTTGATTCTGAGGGGGAAGTTGATGATGGCACTGATGTAGCACTTGTTGATGTTTCCAATGTAATTCCTGTAGTTGATTTAAAAGATGAAGTTGATGGTGGCTCTGATGTAGCAGTTGGTGTTGTTTCCATTATAATGCGAGTTGTTGATTCTGAAAGAGAAGTTGATAATGGCACTGATGTAGCACCTGTTGATGTTTCCAATGCCATGCTTGTAGTTGATTTAAAAGGAGAAGTTGATGGTGGCTCTGATGTAGCAGTTGGTGATGTTTCAAATGCAATGCTAGTTGTTGATTCTGAGGGGGAAGTTGATAATGGCATTGATGTAGCAGCTGTTGATGTTTCAAATGCCATGCCTGTAGTTGATTCGAAAGAAATTGTTGATGATGGCTCTGATGTCATGGCTGTTGATGTTTCCAATGCCATGCCTGAAGTTGATTTGAAAGAAGAAGTTGATGATGGCTCTAATGTAGAAGTTGGTGTTCTTTCCATTGCAATGCTAGTAGTTGATCCTAAAGGAGAAGTTGATGTTGGCACTAATGTAGCACTTGATGTTTCCAATGCCATGCTTGTAGTTGATTCAAAAGGAGAAGTTGATGGTGGCCCTGACGTAGCAGTTTGTGATGTTTCAAATGCAATGCTTGTAGTTGATTTGAAAGGAGAAGTTGATGATGGCACTGATGTAGGACCTGTTGATGTTTCCAATGTAATTCCTGTGGTTAATTCGGAAAATAAAGTTGATGGTGGCTCTGATGTAGCAGTTGGTGTTGTTTCCATTACAATGCGAGTTGTTGATTCTGAAGGAGAAGTTGATAATGGCACTGATGTAGCACCTGTTGATGTTTTCAATGCCATGCTTGTAGTTGATTCAAAAAGAGAAGTTGATGGTGGCTCTGATGTAGCAGTTGGTGATGTTTCAAATGCAATGCTAGTTGTTGATTCTGAGGGGGAAGTTGATAATGGCATTGATGTAGCAGCTGTTGATGTTTCAAATGCCATGCCTGTAGTTGATTCGAAAGAAATTGTTGATGATGGCTCTGATGTCATGGCTGTTGATGTTTCCAATGCCATGCCTGAAGTTGATTTGAAAGGAGAAGTTGATGATGGCTCTAATGTAGAAGTTGGTGTTCTTTCCATTGCAATGCTAGTAGTTGATCCTAAAGGAGAAGTTGATGATGGCACTAATGTAGCACTTGTTGATGTTTCCAATGCCATGCTTGTAGTTGATTCAAAAGGAGAAGTTGATGGTGGCACTGACGTAGCAGTTTGTGATGTTTCAAATGTAATGCTAGTTGTTGATTCTGAGGGGGAAGTTGATGATGGCACTGATGTAGCACTTGTTGATGTTTCCAATGTAATTCCTGTAGTTGATTTAAAAGATGAAGTTGATGGTGGCTCTGATGTAGCAGTTGGTGTTGTTTCCATTACAATGCGAGTTGTTGATTCTGAAGGAGAAGTTGATAATGGCACTGATGTAGCACCTGTTGATGTTTCCAATGCCATGCTTGTAGTTGATTCAAAAGGAGAAGTTGATGGTGGCTCTGATGTAGCAGTTGGTGATGTTTCAAATGCAATGCTAGTTGTTGATTCTGAGGGGGAAGTTGATAATGGCATTGATGTAGCAGCTGTTGATGTTTCAAATGCCATGCCTGTAGTTGATTCGAAAGAAATTGTTGATGATGGCTCTGATGTCATGGCTGTTGATGTTTCCAATGCCAGGCCTGAAGTTGATTTGAAAGGAGAAGTTGATGATGGCTCTAATGTAGAAGTTGGTGTTCTTTCCATTGCAATGCTAGTAGTTGATCCTAAAGGAGAAGTTGATGATGGCACTGATGTAGCACCTGTTGATGTTTCCAATGCCATGCTTGTAGTTGATTCAAAAGGAGAAGTTGATGGTGGCTCTGATGTAGCAGTTTGTGATGTTTCAAATGCAATGTCTATAGTTGATTTGGAAGGAGAAGTTGATGATGGCATTGATGTAGCAACTGTTGATGTTTCCAATGTAATTTCTGTATTTGATTCGAAAGATGAAGTTGATGGTGGCTCTGATGTAAATTCTGGTGATGTTTCCATTGTAATGCTAGAAGTTGGTTCAAAATGAGAAGTTGATGATGGCTCTGATTTAGCAGTTGTTGATTTTTTCAATGCCATGCCTGTAGTCGATTCAAAAGAAGTTGTTGATGATGGCACTGATGTCGCGGCTGTTGATGTTTCCAATGCCATGCCTGAAGTTAATTTAAAAGAAGAAGTTGATGATGGTTCTGGTGTAGCAGTTGGTGTTGTTTCCATTACAATGCTAGTAGTTGATCCTGAAGAAGAAGTTGATGATGGCACTGATGCAGCACCTGTTGATGTTTCCAATGCCATGCTTGTAGTTGATTCAAAAGGAGAAGTTGATGATGGCACTGATCTAGCAACTGTTGATGTTTCCAATGTAATTACTGTCGTTGATTCAGAAGATGAAGTTGTTAATGGCTCTGATGTAGATTCTGGTGATGTTTTTATTGAAATGCTAGTAGTTGATTCAAAATGAGAAGATGATGATGGCTCTGATGTAGCAGTTGGTGATGTTTTAAATGCAATGTCTGTTGTTGATCCTGAAGGAGAAGTTGATGATGGCACTGATGTAACACCTGTTGATGTTTCCAATGTAATTCCTGTGGTTAATTCGGAAAATAAAGTTGATGGTGGCTCTGATGTAGCAGTTGGTGTTGTTTCCATTACAATGCGAGTTGTTGATTCTGAAGGAGAAGTTGATAATGGCACTGATGTAGCACCTGTTGATGTTTCCAATGCCATGCTTGTAGTTGATTCAAAAGGAGAAGTTGATGGTGGCTCTGATGTAGCAGTTGGTAATGTTTCAAATGCAATGCTAGTTGTTGATTCTGAGGGGGAAGTTGATAATGGCATTGATGTAGCAGCTGTTGATGTTTCAAATGCCATGCCTGTAGTTGATTCGAAAGAAATTGTTGATGATGGCTCTGATGTCATGGCTGTTGATGTTTCCAATGCCATGCCTGAAGTTGATTTGAAAGGAGAAGTTGATGATGGCTCTAATGTAGAAGTTGGTGTTCTTTCCATTGCAATGCTAGTAGTTGATCCTAAAGGAGAAGTTGATGATGGCACTGATGTAGCACCTGTTGATGTTTCCAATGCCATGCTTGTAGTTGATTCAAAAGGAGAAGTTGATGGTGGCTCTGATGTAGCAGTTCGTGATGTTTCAAATGCAATGTCTATAGTTGATTTGGAAGGAGAAGTTGATGATGGCATTGATGTAGCAACTGTTGATGTTTCCAATGTAATTTCTGTATTTGATTCGAAAGATGAAGTTGATGGTGGCTCTGATGTAAATTCTGGTGATGTTTCCATTGTAATGCTAGTAGTTGGTTCAAAATGAGAAGTTGATGATGGCTCTGATTTAGCTGTTGTTGATGTTTCCATTGTAATTTCTGTTGTTGATTCGAAAGATGAAGTTGATGATGGCTCTGATGCAGATTTTGGGGTTGTTTCCATTGTAATGCTTGTAGTTGATTTAAAAGGAGAAGTTAATGATGGCATTGATGTAGAACCTGTTGATGTTTCCAATGTAATTCCTGTTGTTGATTCGAAAGATGAAGTTGTTAGTGGCTCTGATGTAGATTCTGATGATGTTTCCATTTTAATGCTAGTAGTTGGTTCAAAATGAGAACTTGATGGTGGCTCTGATGTAGCAGTTGTTGATTTTTCCAAATCCATGCTTGTAGTCGATTCAAAAGAAGTTGTTAAAAATGGCTCTGATGTAGCTGTTGTTGATGTTTCCAATGCCATGCCTGAAGTTAATTCAAAAGAAGAAGTTGATGATGGTTCTGGTGTAGCAGTTGGTGTTGTTTCAATTACAATGCTAGAAGTTGATCCTGAAGAAGAAGTTGATGATGGCACTGATGTAGCACCTGTTGATGTTTCCAATGCCATGCTTGTAGTTGATTCAAAAAGAGAAGTTGATGGTGGCTCTGATGTAGCAGTTTGTGATGTTTCAAATGCAATATTTGTAGTTGATTCGGAAGGAGAAGTTGATGATGGCACTAATCTAGCAACTGTTGATGTTTCCAATGTAATTACTGTTGTTGATTCGGAAGATGAAGTTGTTAATGGCTCTGATGTAGATTCTGGTGATGTTTTAATTGTAATGCTAGTAGTTGATTCAAAATGAGAAGTTGATGATGGCTCTGATGTAGCAGTTGGTGATGTTTTAAATGCAATGTCTGTTGTTGATTCATAAAGAGAAGTTGATAATGGCACTGATGTAGCAGTTGGTGATGTTTCCAATGCCATGCTTGTAGTTGATTCTAAAGAAGAAGTTGATGATGGCACTGATGTAGCAACTGTTGATGTTTCCAATGCCATACTTGTAGTTAAATCAAAAGATGAAGTTGATGGTGGCTCTGATGTAGCAGTTTGTGATGTTTCAAATGCAATGTCTGTTGTTGTTTCGGAAGAAGTAGTTAATGATGCCACTGATGTAGCAGTTGGTGATGTTTCCAATGCCATGCTTGTAGTTGATTTGAAAGGAGAAGTTGATGATGAAACTGATGTAGCACCTGTTGATGTTTCCAATGTAATTTCTGTAGTTGATTTAAAAGATGAAGTTGATGGTGGCTCTGATGTAGCAGCTTTTGATGTTTCCATTAAAATGCTAGTAGTTGATTCTGAAGGAGAAGTTGATGATGCCACTGATGTAGGACCTGTTAATTTTTCCAATGCCATGCTTGTAGATGATTCGAAAGGAGATGTTGAAGATGGCACTGATGTAGCACCTGTTGGTGTTTCCAATGTAATGCCTGTACCTGAGTCAAAAAAAGAAGTTGATGGTAGCTCTGATGTAGCAGTTGGTGATGTTTCCATTACAATGCTAGCAGTTGATCCTGAAGGAGAAGTTGGTGATGGCTCTGATGTAGAAGCTGGTGATGTTTCAACTGTAACGCTAGTAGTTGATTTGAAATAAGCAGTTGATGGAGGCTCTGATGTATCAGCTGGTGAAGTTTCCGATGTGATGCCTATAGTTGATTCGAAAGATAATGGTTCTGATTTAGAAGTTGGCGAAGTTATCAGTGTAATGCTAGCAGTTGATTCTGAAGAAGAAGTTGACAGTGGCTCTAATGTAGAACTTGTTGATGTTTTCAGAGTAATGCCTGTAGTTGTTTCGAAATAAGAAGTTGATAGTGGCTCTGATGTGGCAATCGGTAATGTTTCTATTACAATGCTAGTAGTTGATCCTGAAGAAGATGTCAATGATGGCATTGATGTAGCACCTGTTGATTTTTCCAATGACATACTTGAAGTTGATTTAAAAGGAAAAGTTGATGGTGGCTCTGATGTAGAAGTTGATGATGTTTCCAATGTCATGCTTGTGGTTGATTCGAACAATGAAGTTGATTGTGGCTCTGATGTAGTAGTTGATGATGTTTCAAATGCAATGTCTGTTGTTGTTTCGGAAGGAATAGTTAATGATGCCACTGATGTAGCAGTTTGTGATGTTTCTAATGCCATGCTTGTAGTTGATTTGAAAGGAGAAGTTGATGGTGGCTCTGATGTAGCACCCACTGATGTTTCCAATGTGATCTCTCTAGTGGGTTTTGAAGGATACGTTGATGGTTGTTCTGTTTTAACAACTGTTGATGCTTCCAGTGTAATGCTTGAAGTTAATTCTGATGGAGAAGTTGATTGTGGCTCTGATGCAGTACCAATTAATGTGACCAGTGTAACACCTGTACTAGTTTCGGAAGTAGGCATTGATGTTTTTTCTGACTCTGATGTAACACTTATTAATGATGTTTCCTGTGTAATAGTAGTCATTGCTGTTGGTTCAACTCCAATTACTGTAATTAAGGAAGAAAGACACAATAAATATTTCATGAAAACGGCTACATTACTAACCTTTTCTTATAAAAATAGAACAACATATATCAAAGTAAATATTTTTCTCCATGTCTTACCTTGGGCATATGTGACTGCAAAGCTTGTGTTTGCATGCATCATGACGTAAATTACTTCAGAACTACTAGGCAAACTTCCACTAAATGATAAGTCAAGTTCTGACCGGGTTGACCCAGCTCTACAAAAACATAAATTCAAAAAGGTTATCATCAAAGCATTACTGGAAATACTCATATATAAGCTAATTACCAAATGGAGCATGAACGATCTTGATACACACCTGAAACGAATTACTATTAGGGTAATGAAGTTGCTGAAATGTTTTTTCAAAACTGGTCCAAACTGAAAATAAAAGCCATAAATAATATCACAGTTACAACAAATAAAGTACAGTTTTATTACAGCCAGTGATCAGCAAAATACAATGTAACATAAATGTTACATAAACATAAAAGTTTTTCCAGTTTGTAACATGAGACAGACCTCATTTTTGATGCGAGTTGCACGACCTTTGTATGCCGTTGAAGATGAGTTTAGTAGGTCATTATTAAATGGCTCATTGGTGATAAAATAAATTTTCAGTGAAAGAATTGTGCCTAAAGTAGTGGAATCTATAAAAAACACAATGGATATAAAAAAAAAAAATTGATGAAAAAGAATTTTAGTCCCATCAGTTTTAAAAATGAAATATATACATTAGACATATGTGAATTTTGGTTAAAAGGACTATACACTATATTTGTAAGCTATACACTGTTTTTTATTTTTTTTTATTTCTTTCGTAAAAATGATTTATTTTTATACCTAAAGTTGATGGTGCCTCTGTTGTAACACCTGTTGATCTTTCCAGTGCAATGCTGTTAGTGGATTCTGATGGCGACATAGACATTGGCTCTGATGTAACATCTGTTGATGTTTTAAGTGTGATGGCTGTAGTAGATTCTGAAGGAGAAGTTGATGATCGTTTTAATGTACCACCTGCTGATGTTTCCAGTGTAATGCTAGAAGTTGATTCTGGGGGAGACATTCTTGGTCGTTCTGTTGTAGCACCTGATGTTTCTAGTGTATTGCTAGTAGTTGATTCTGAAGACGTTGATTGTGGCTGTAAACTAATAGATGTTGATTTTTTCAATATGTTGGCTGTAGTGGATTCTAGATCAGAAGTTGATGGTGCCTCTGTTGTAGCAACTGTTGATCTTTCCAGTGCAATGCTATTAGTAGATTCTGATGGAGACGTAGACATTGGCTCTGATGTAACATCTGTTGATGTTTTAAGTGTAATTCCAGTAGTTGATTCTGAAGGTGAAGAGAAGTGTGGCTGTGATGTAACAGCTGTTGAAGTTTCCAATGTGACAGCTGTAGTAGTTTCTAAAGGAGAAGTTATTGGTGGCTCTAATGTAACACCAGTTGATGTTTCCAGTGTAATGCTAGTAGTTGATTTTGAAGGAGACATTGTTGGTCGTTCTGTTGTAGCACCTGATGTTTCTAGTGTAAAGCTAGTAGTTGATTCTGAAGGAGACATTGTTGGTCGTTCTGTTGTAGTAACTGATGTTTCTAGTGTAATGCTAGTAGTTGATTCTGAAGGAGACATTGTTGGTATTTCTGTTGTAGCACCTGGTGTTTCTAGTGTAATGCTACTAGTTGATTCTGAAGGGGACAGTGTTGGTTGTTTTGTTTTAGCACTTGTAGATGTTTCCAATGTATTGCTTGTAGTTGATTCTGAAGATGTTGATTGTGGCTGTAGTCTAATGGATGTTGAAGTTTCCAATATGTTGGCTGTAGTGGATTCTAAATCAGAAGTTGATGGTGTCTCTGTTGTAGCAACTGTTGATCTTTCCAGTGCAATGCTGTAAGTGGATTCTGATACAGACATAGACATTGGCTCTGATGTAACATCTGTTGATGTTTTAAGAGTGATGCCAGTAGTTGATTCTAAAGGGGAAGAGGAGTGTAGCCGTGATGTAACAGCTATTGAAGTTTCCAGTGTGGTGGGTATAGTAGATTCTAAAGAAGATGTTGTTGAAGGCTCTGATGTAGCACCTGCTGATGTTTCCAGTGTAATGCTAGTAGTTGATTCTGAAGGAGACAGTGTTGGTCGTTCTATTGTGGCACCTGATGTTTCTAGTGTAATGCTAGTAGTTGATTCGGAAGGAGACATTGTTGGACGTTCTGTTGTAGCACCTGATATTTCTAGTGTAATGCTAGTAGTTGATTTTGAATGAGACATTGTTAGTTGTTCTGTTGTAGCACCTGATGTTTCTAGTGTAAAGCTAGTAGTTGATTCTGAAGGAGACATTGTTGGTCGTTCTGTTGTAGTAACTGATGTTTCTAGTGTAATGCTAGTAGTTGATTCTGAAGGAGACATTGTTGGTATTTCTGTTGTAGCACCTGGTGTTTCTAGTGTAATGCTACTAGTTGATTCTGAAGGGGACAGTGTTGGTTGTTTTGTTTTAGCACTTGTAGATGTTTCCAATGTATTGCTTGTAGTTGATTCTGAAGATGTTGATTGTGGCTGTAGTCTAATGGATGTTGAAGTTTCCAATATGTTGGCTGTAGTGGATTCTAAATCAGAAGTTGATGGTGTCTCTGTTGTAGCAACTGTTGATCTTTCCAGTGCAAGGCTGTAAGTGGATTCTGATACAGACATAGACATTGGCTCTGATGTAACATCTGTTGATGTTTTAAGTGTGATGCCAGTAGTTGATTCTAAAGGGGAAGAGGAGTGTAGCCGTGATGTAACAGCTATTGAAGTTTCCAGTGTGGTGGGTATAGTAGATTCTAAAGAAGATGTTGTTGGAGGCTCTGATGTAGCACCTGCTGATGTTTCCAGTGTAATGCTAGTAGTTGATTCTGAAGGAGACAGTGTTGGTCGTTCTATTGTGGCACCTGATGTTTCTAGTGTAATGCTAGTAGTTGATTCGGAAGGAGACATTGTTGGACGTTCTGTTGTAGCACCTGATGTTTCTAGTGTAATGCTAGTAGTTGATTCTGAAGGAGACATTGTTAGTTGTTCTGTTGTAGCACCTGATGTTTCTAGTGTTATTCTAGTAGTTGATTCTGAAGGAGACACTGTTGGTTGTTCTGTTGCAGCACTTGTAGATGTTTCCATTGTGTTTTTAGTAGTTGATTCTGAAGGAGACATTGTTGGTTGTTCTGTTGTAGCACTTTTAGATGTTTCCAGTGAAATGCTAGTAGTTAATTCTGAAGGAGGCACTGTTGGTTGTTCTGTTGTAGCTCTTGTAGATGTTTCCAGTGTGATGCTCGTAGATAATTCTAAAAGTGACAATGTTGTTTGTTCTGTTGAAGCACCTGCAAACGTTTCCAGTGTAATGGTAGTAGTTGATTGTGAAGGAGACATTGTTGGTTGTTCTGTTTTAGCACTTGTAGATGTTTCCAGTGTATTGCTAGTAGTTGATTCTGAAGAAGAAGTTGATTGTGGCTGTAGTCTAATAGATGTTGATGTTTCCATTATGATGGCTGTAGTGGATTCTAAATCAAAAGTTGATGGTGCCTCTGTTGTAGCACCTGTTGATCTTTCCAGGGAAATGCTTTTAGTAGATTCTAATGGAGATGTAGACATTGGCTCTGATGTAACATCTGTCAATGTTTTAAGTGTGATGCCAGTAGTTGATTCTAAAGGGGGTAAGGAATGTGGCTGTGATGTAACAGTTGTTGAAGTTTCCAGTGTGATGGGTATAGGAGATTCAAAAGGAGAAGTTGATGGTGGCCCTGATGTAGAACCTGCTGATTGTTCCGGTGCAATGCTAGTAGTTGACTCTGAAGAAGAAGTTGGCTCTGATGTAGCACCTGTTGATGTTTTTAGAGTAATGCCTGTAGTTGATTCGAAATAAGAAGTTGATGGTGGCTCTGATGTGGCAATTGGTGTTGTTTCCATTTTAATTCCTGTTGTTGATTCGGAAGATGAAGTTGTTAGTGGCCCGGATGTAGAAGATGATGATGTTTCCAATGCGATGCTTGTGGTTGATTCGAACAATGAAGTTAATGGGGGCTCTGATGTAGCAGCTGGTGATGTTCCCATAACAATGCTAGTAGTTGATACTGATGGAGAAATTGATGGTGGGGCTGATGTAGTACCCACTGATGTTTCCAATGTGATGTCTGTAGTGGGTTTTGACGGATACGTTGATGGTTGTTCTGTTTTAGCACCTGTTAATGTTTCCAGTGTAATCCTCGAAAGTGATTCTGATGCTGAACTTGATGGTGGTTCTGATCCAGTACCCATCAATGTGACCAGTGTAACAGCTGTAGTGGATTCTGAAGTAGGCATTAATGTTTTTTCTGTTTTAGCATCTGTTGTTGATGTTTCCAGTCTACTGCTAGTAGTTAATTCTAAAGGAAAAGTTAATGGTGACTCTGATGTAACACTTATTGATGATGTTTCCTGTGTAATAGTAGTCATTGCTGTTGATTCAACTCCAATTACTGTTATTAAGGATGAAAGACACAATAAATATTTTATGAAAATGGCTACATTGTTAGATTTTTCTCTTTTTATTAAATTTCTCTTATGGAAATAGAACAACTATACTTATATCAAAGTAAATATTTTTTTTCCATGTCTTACCTTGGGCATATGTAACTGCAAAGCTTGTGTTTGCATGCATCATGACGTAAATGACATCAGAACTACTAGGCAAACTTCCACTGAATGATAAGTCAAGGTCTGACTCAGTTGACCCAGCTCTACATAGACAACAAATTTGAAAAGGTTATCATCGAGACATTATTGTAAAAACACTTATATATAAGCTAATTACCGAATGTAGTCTGAACGATCTTGATACACACCTGAAACGAATTACTATTAGGGTAATGAAGTTGCTGAAATGTTTTTTCAAAACTGGTCCAAACTGAAAATAAAAGCCATAAATAATATTACAGTTACAACAAATAAAGTAAAGTCATATTACAGCCAGTGATCAGCAAAATACAAAATTATATGGATGCAGTTTTTCCAGTTTTTAACATGAGACAGACCTCATTTTTGATCCGAGTTGCACGGCCTTTGTATGCCGTTGAAGATGAGTTTAGTAGGTCATTATTAAATGGCTCATTGGTGATGAAATAAATTTGCAGTGAAAGAATTGTGCCTAACGTAGTGGAATCTATGAAAAACACAATGCATATAAAAAAAATTAGATCAAAATTAATTTTAGTCCCATCAGTCTTATATATGTGCTTCTTGGTTAAAAGGACTATACACTATTTTTGTAAGCTATACACTGTTTTTTAGGTATTTGACTTCTTTCCTAGAAATAATTAATTTAAATACCTGAAGTTGACAATGCCTCTGTTGTAACACCTGTTGATCTTTCCAGTGCAATGCTTTGAGTCGATTCTGATGGAAACATAGACATTGGCTCTAATGTAACATCTGTTGATGTTTTAAATGTGATTCCGGGAGTTGATTCTGAAGGGGAAGAGGAGTGAGGCTGTGATGTAACAGCTGTTGAAGTTTCCAGTGTGATGGGTGTAGTGGATTCTAGATCAGAAGTTGATGGTCTCTCTGTTGTAGCAACTGTTGATCTTTCCAGTGCAATGCTATTAGTGGATTCTGATGCAGACATAGATATTGGCTCATCTGTAACATCTGTTGATGTTTTAAGTATAATGCCAGTAGTTGATTCTAAAGGGGAAGAGGAGTGTAGCTGTGATGTAACAGCTGTTGAAGTTTCCAGTGTGATGGGTATAGTTGATTCTAAAGAAGAAGTTGTTGGAGGCTCTGATGTAGCACCTGTTGATGTTTCCAGTGTAATGCTAGCAGTTGATTCTGAAGGAGACATTTTTGGTTGTATTGTTGTAGCACTTGTAGATTCTAAAGAAGACATTTTTGTTTGTTCTGTTGAAGCACTTGTAGATGTTTCCAGTACAATGCTAGTAGTTGATTGTAAAGGAGACATTGTTGGTTGTTCTGTTTTAGCACTTGCAGATGTTTCCAGTGTATTGCTAGTAGTTGATTCTAAAGAAGAAGTTGATTGTGGCTGTAGTCTAATAGACGTTGATGTTTCCAGTAGGATGGCTGTAGTGGATTCTAAATCAGAAGTTGATGGTGCGTCTGTTGTAGCACCTGTTGTTCTTTCCAGTGCAATGCTGTTAGTAGACTCTGATGGAGATGTAGACAGTGACTCTGATGTAACATCTGTTGACGTTTTAAGTGTGATACTAGTAGTTGATTCTAAAGGGGAAAAGGAATGTGGCTGTGATGTAACAGCTGTTGAAGTTTCCAGTGTAATGGGTATGGTAGATTTGAAAGGAGGAGTTGTTGGTGGCTCTGATGTAGCACCTGTTGATGTTTCCAGTGTAATGCTAGCAGTTGATTCTGAAGGAGACATTTTTGTTTGTTCTGTTGAAGCACTTGTAGATGTTTCCAGTACAATGCTAGTAGTTGATTGTGAAGGAGACATTGTTGGTTGTTCTGTTTTAGCACTTGCAGATGTTTCCAGTGTATTGCTAGTAGTTGATTCTAAAGAAGAAGTTGATTGTGGCTGTAGTCTAATAGAGGTTGATGTTTCCAGTAGGATGGCTGTAGTGGATTCTAAATCAGAAGTTGATGGTGCGTCTGTTGTAGCACCTGTTGTTCTTTCCAGTGCAATGCTGTTAGTAGATTCTGATGGAGATGTAGACAGTGACTCTGATGTAACATCTGTTGATGTTTTAAGTGTGATACTAGTAGTTGATTCTAAAGGGGAAAAGGAATGTGGCTGTGATGTAACAGCTGTTGAAGTTTCCAGTGTAATGGGTATGGTAGATTCAAAAGGAGGAGTTGTTGGTGGCTCTGATGTGGCACCTGTTGATGTTTCCAGTGTAATGCTAGCAGTTGATTCTGAAGGAGACATTGTTGATTGTTCTGTTATTGGAATTGTAGATGTTTCCAGTGTAATGCTAGTAGTTGATTCTGAAGGAGATATTCTTGGTTGTATTGTTGTAGCACTTGTAGATTCTGAAGAAGACATTGTTGGTTGTTCTGTTGTAGCACTTGTAGATGTTTCCAATTTAGTGCTAGTAGCAGATTCTAAAGGAGATGTTGTTGGTGGCTCTGATGTAGCACCTGCTGATGTTCTTAGTGTAATGCTAGCAGTTGATTCTGAAAGAGACATTGTTGTTTGTACTCTTGTAGCACTTTTAGATGTTTCCAGTGTGGTGCTGCTAGTTGATTCTGAAGGTGACATTATTGTTTGTTCTGTTGTAGCACTTGCAGATGTTTCCAGTGTATTGCTAGTAGTTAATTCTGAGGAAGAAGTTGATTGTGGCTGTAGTCTAACAGATGTTGATGTTTCCATTATAATGGCTGTTGTGGATTCTAAATCAGAAGTTGATGGTGCCTCTGTTGTAGCACCTGTTGTTCTTTCCAGTGCAATGCTGTTAGTAGATTCTGATGGAGATGTAGACAGTGGCTCTGATGTAACATCTGTTGATGTTTTAAGTGTGATACCAGTGGTTGATTCCAAAGGGGAAAAGGAATGTGGCTGTGATGTAACAGCTGTTGAACTTTCCAGTGTGCTAGGTATAGTAGATTCGAAAGAAGAAGTTGTTTGTGGCTCTGATGTGACAATTGGTGTTGTTTCTATTACAATGCTAGTAGTTAATCCTAAAGGAGATGTTGATGATGGCACTGATGTAGCACCTGTTGATTTTTCCAATGCCATGCTTGTAGTTGATTCAAAAGATGAAGTTGATGGTAGCTCTGGTGTAGAAGTTGATGATGTTTCCAAAGCCATGCTTGTGGTTGATTCAAACAATGAAGTTGATGGTGGCTTTGATGTAACAATTGGTGATGTTTCCATTACAATGCTAGTTGGTGATCCTGATAAAGACATTGATGGTGGTGCTGATGCAGTACCCATTAATGTGACCAGTGTACCATCTGTAGTGGTTTCTGAAGTAGGAATTGATGTTCTTTCTGTTTTAGCATCTGTTGATGTTTCCAATCTAATGTTAGTAGTTAATTCTAAAGGAAAAGTTGATGGTGACTCTGAAGTAACACTTATTGATGATGTTTCCTGTGTAATAGTAGTCATTGCTGTTGATTCAACTCCAATTACTGTTATTAAGAATGAAAGACAAAATAAAGGTTTTGTGAAAATGGCTACATTAATAGATTTTTCTTTTTTTTTAATCAAATTTCTCTTTTTGAAAATAGAACAACTATACTTATATCAAAGTTAATATTTTTTTTCATGTCTTACCTTGGGCATATGTAACTGCAAAGCTTGTGTTTGCATGCATCATGACATAAATGACATCAGAACTACTAGGCAAACTTCCACTGAATGATAAGTCAAGGTCTGACTCAGTTGACCCAGCTCTACATAGACAATGAATTTAAAAAGGGTATTATCGAATCATTATTGGAATGATTACTCATCATTATTACTTATATATAAGCTAAGTACCAAATGGAGCGTGAAAGATCTTGATACACACCTGAAACGAATTACTTTTAGGGTAATGAAGTTGCTGAAATGTTCTTTCAAAACTGGTCCAAACTGAAAATAAAAGCCATAAATTATATCAAAGTTACAACAAATTAAGTACAGTTTCATTACAGCCAGTGATCAGCAAAAAAACAAAATTATATAGATGCAGTTTTTCCAGTTTTTAACATGAGACATACCTCATTTTTGATGCGAGTTGCACGGCCTTTGTATGCCGTTGAAGATGAGTTTAGTAGGTCATTATTAAATGGCTCGTTGGTGACGAAATAAAATTGCAATGAAAGAATTGTGCCTAAAGTAGTGGAATCTAGGAAAACACAATAGATATAAAAAAAATAGATCTAAATTAATTTTAGTCCCATCAGTTTTAAAAATGAAATATATACGTTATACATATGTGCATCTTGGTTAAAAGGACTATACACTATATTTGTAAGATATACACTGTTTTTTAGGTTTTTCATTTCTTTCGTAAAAATGATTTATTTTAATACCTGTAGTTGACGGTGTCTCTGTTGTAACACCTGTTGATCTTTCCAGTGCAATGCTATTAGTGGATTCTAAAGAAGACATGGTTGGTCGTTCTGTTGTAGCACCTGATGTTTCCAATGTATTGCTTGTAGTTGATTCTAAAGAAGAAGTTGATTGTGGCTGTAGTCTAATGGATGTTGATGTTTCCAGTGTGATGGGTGTAGTGGATTCTAAATCAGAAGTTGATGGTGCCTCTGTTGTAGCACCTGTTGATCTTTCCAGTGCAATGCTATTAGTAGATTCTGATGGAGACATAGACATTGGCTCTGATGTAACATCTGTTGATGTTTTAAGTGTGATGCCAGTTGAATCTGAAGGGGAAGAGGAGTGTAGCTGTGATGTAACAGCTGTTGAAGTTTCTAGTGTGATGGGTATAGTAGATTCTAAAGGAGAAGTTGTTGGAGGCTCTGATGTAGCACCTGCTGATGTTTTCAGTGTAATGCTAGTTGTTGATTCTGAAGGAGACACTGTTGGTCGTTCTGTTGTAGCTCTGTTAGATGTTTCCAGTGTGATGCTTGTAGTTGATTCTGAGGGAGACATTGTTGGTTGTTCTGTTTTAGCACTTGTAGATGTTTCCAGTGTAAAGCTAGTAGATGATTCTAAAGGAGACACTGTTGGTTGTTCTGTTGTAGCTCTGGTTGATGTTTCCAGTGTGATGCTTGTAGTTGATTCTGAAGGAGACATTGTTGGTTGTTCTGTTTTAGCACTTGTAGATGTTTCCAGTGTATTGCTAGTAGTTGATTCTGAAGAAGAAGTTGATTGTGGCTGTGGTCTAATGGATGTTGATGTTTCCAGCATGATGGCTGTAGTGGATTCTAAATCAGAAGTTGATGGTGCCTCTGTTGTAGCACCTGTTGATCTTCCCAGTTCAATGCTGTTAGTAGATTCTGATGGAGATGTAAACAGTGGCTCTGATGTAACAGCTGTTGATGTTTCCAGTGTAATGGTAGTAGTTGATTTTGAAGGGGACATTGTTGATTGTTCTGTTGTAGCTCTGGTAGATGTTTCCAGTGTGATGCTTGTAGTTGATTCTGAAGGAGACATTGTTGGTTGTTCTGTTTTAGCACTTGTAGATGTTTCCAGTGTATTGCTAGTAGTTGATTCTGAAGAAGAAGTTGATTGTGGCTGTGGTCTAATGGATGTTGATGTTTCCAGTATAATGGCTGTAGTGGATTCTAAATCAGAAGTTGATGGTGCGTATGTTGTAGCCTCTGTTGATCTTTCCAGTGCAATGCTGTTGGTAGATTCTGATGGAGATGTAGACAGTGGCTCTGATGTAACATCTGTTGATGTTTCCAGTGTAATGGTAGTAGTTGATTTCGAAGGGGACATTGTTGATTGTTCTGTTGTAGCACTTGTAGATGTTTCCAGTGTAATGCTAGTAGTTGATTCTAAAGGAGACACTGTTGGTTGTTCTGTTGTAGCTCTGGTAGATGTTTCCCGTGTGATGCTTGTAGTTGATTCGAAATAAGAAGTTGATGGTGGCTCTGATGTGGAAATTGGTGTTTTTTCTATTACAATGCTAGTAGTTGATCCTGAAAAAGATGGCATTGATGTAGCACCTGTTGATTTTTCCAATGCCATGCTTGTAGTTGATTCAAAAGATGAAGTTGATGGTGGCTCTGTTGTAGAAGTTGATGATGGTTCCAATGCCATGCTTGTGGTTGATTCAAACAATGAAGTTGATGGTGGCTCTGATGTAGCAGTTGGTGATGTTCCCATTACAATGTTGGTAGTTGATCCTGATGGAGAAATTGATGGTGGCTCTGATGTAGCACCCACTGATGTTTCCAGCATATTGCTAGTAGTAGTAGATTCTGAAGTAGAAGTTGATGGTTGTTCTGATGTATCAACTGTTGGTGTAATGGATTCTAAATCAGAAGTTGACAGTGCCATGCTATTAGTCGATTCCGATAGAGACGTGGAAGTTAGCAATGATGTAACTTCTCTCAATGTTTTCTGTGTAATGCCTGTAGTTGATTCTGAAGGAAAAGATATGGGTGGCTGTGATGTGACATCTGTTGATGTTTCAAGTGTAATGCCAGTAGTTGATTCTAAAACAAAAGGGGAGGTTTGCTGTGATGCAACACCCGTTGATGTTTCCAACGTGAAGGCTGTAGTTAATTCTGGAGGAGAAGATGGGGGTGGCACTGATGTAGCACCTGTTAATGTTTCCAGTGTAATGCTGGCAGTTGATTCCGAACGAGACGTTGTTGTAATGCTAGTGGTTGATTCAGAAATAGAAGTTGATGGTGCCTCTGTTGTAGCACCTGTTGATCTTTCCAGTGCAATGCTATTAGTGGATTCTGGTGGGGACATAGATGTTGGCTCTGATGTAACATCTGTTGATGTTTTCTGTGCTATGCCAGTAGTTAATTCTAAAGGAGAAGAAGTGGGTGGCTGTGATGCAACTTCTGTTGGTGTTTCCAGTGTGATTTGTATAGTAGATTCTGATAGAGAAGTTGTTAATTGCTCTGATGTAACACCTGTTAATGTTTTCAGTGTGATCGCTGTAGTCGATTCTGAAGTAAAAATTGATTGTGGTTGTGTTGTAACATCTGTTGATGTTTCCAGTGTGATAGTAGTCATTGCTGTTGATTCAACTCCAATTACTGTAATAGACAATACATATTTTATGGAGACAGCTATGTAGTTAGATTTTACTGTTTTTATCAAATGTATCTTTTGGACAAAGGACAACTACACATACACATCATCACTAAGTATAAGCAGGCCACATATCTAGAATGATTACTAGAGAAATGTTGTGATTATATACAGTGTAACCTTGAATTGTGAGCATAATTGATTCCGGAAGGGTGTTTGTATATCAAAACACTTGTAAATCAGATAATGTAAAATCAGACTTGTAAAATCAGAAACTTAGATTATTTGTTCCACAACACAAAAAAATAAATATATAAAAATAAATACAAAATATAAAGTAAAAATAAAACAAATTAGCCTGCACTTTACGTTTGAAAATAGTTAAAATAAATCCTGACAGATAAGTGTTTTGTTAGTGTTTGTGCGTGCACGCGTTGTGCACGTGTGTGAAGCTAAAGTAAGACGAGAGGAGTAATAACTCCCTTCCCTCTCCCCCCTCTAAACTTACACAGTAACCCTTCCTCCTATCTTAGTAAGGGGGGGGGGGGGGGACGACGACTACTACACATTAACGGAAACACTGCCTCATCAGGAATATTAACAAGGAACATCTCTAATGACACTTGAGTGCATGCACACTAACGGAATCACCACTGTAAAGTAAAAATAAAACAAATTAACCCGCATTTTACCTTTTAGCCTTGTTTCATTAGAGTGTGTGTGTGTGCATGTGTGTGTGAAGGCGAGAGGAGGAGAGGAGGGGCACAGTGTCTAGTAAAGCGCGCACACACACACACACACACACATACACAGTGCAGGCTGACAGAAAGAGTGAAAATCGATCTTTAACCTCTTTAATGATACTTGCTTTGGCGTTACACATGCTCACACACGTGTGTTATAATAAACAGGACATGAGCATGTGAAAGGATGACTTTTACAAACAGAAACACACACGCACACACACACACATACAAATACAACATAAAATATGCTTTACATTCACACACATGGTCACAGTGTTATAGTAAACAGTACACGCGTGCACGTATTATACCAGTAAGAGATGTGCACTAAGACAGAGCAGGGGAGACGATTACCCACAATTCTGCAGCACGCGAGAGAGAAAAAACATTGGCTCAGCTGATATCACGTGCATGATCCTCGGTACTCGTAAACCAAGATTTGCTTGTTTTTCAAGCCAAAATTTATTTGAAAATTTTGCTCGTCTTGCGGAACATTCGCAATCCAAGGTTCCACTGATGCACTGTTTACAGTTCAAGAGCTTATCTGTCAAGTTATATGTTTTTTTTCATGTTTTACCTTGGACAGCTGTGACTGCAAAGCTTGTATTTGCATTCATTATGGTATAAACGACTTCAGAACTACTAGGCAGACTTCCACTGAATGATAAGTCAAGGACTGACACAGTTGAGCCAGCTCTACATAGACAACAGTTTGGAAAAGGTTATTTATCATCCAAGCATTACTAGAAACACACATATATAAGCTTTTTGTCAAATGGAGCATGAACAATCTTAATACACACCTGAAACGAATTACTATCAGAGTAATGAAGTTGCTGAAATGTTTTTTCAAAACTGGTCCAAACTGAAAATAAAAGGCATAAATAATTTACATTTACAATTAAAAGTAGGGTTTTTGTTTACAGGCAGTGATCAGCAAAACACTGCAAATAATACAATGCTACTGTATATGAATGCATGCACAAGAGACTTGGAATTTTGTTTGGATATTGTTATTCTTCATTACTGTTTAAAGGCAAGATAAATGGCATGAATGTATTTATATGCTTTAAACTGCACATTTATACAATCAGAATGCTATGCATTCCATTACTGCAGGTAGAATTACTTTAAGAAAGCATTTGGTTTAGATAGAAAAATCTGTTGCCATTAAAATAATTTCTTTTCAAATTATTTTCAGTTTATATTCTAAAACAGACCTCATTTTTTATGCGAGTTGAACGGCCCTTGTATGTGGGTGAAGATACGTTTAGTAGGTCATTATCAAATGGCTCATTGGTGGTAAAATAGATTTTTAGTGAAAGAATTGAGCCCAAGGTTGTGGAATCTGAAAAATACAATAGATTAAAAACAATTTTGATCACAATGAATTTAAGCCACATAGAATAGAATATACAGTGTAAGTTATACTTACATGCTTGTAGGTTAAAATGACTTGCACTATGCTAAATTTTGTAAGCTTTTTACTTTTTAAAAATTTACTCAGATTTATGCTTATACCTGAAGTTGATCCAGAAGGGGAATTTGGCTGTGGCTCTGTTGTAACACCTGTTGGCGTTTTCAGTGTAATAGCTGTAGTGGATTCTGAAAGAGACGTTGTTGATTGTTTCGTTGGAACACTTGTTGATGTTCCAACTATAATGCTAGTAGTTGATTCTGAAGAAGACATTGTTGGTTGTTCTGTTGTAGCACTTGTTGTTAATTGTTTTGATGTAGCACTTGTTGATGTTTCCAGTGTAGTGCTAGTAGTTGATTCTGAAGAAGATATTGTTGGTTGTTCTGTTGTAGCAATTGTTGTTGGTTGTTCTGTTGTAGCACTTGTTGTTGGTTGTTCTGTTGTAGCACTTGTTGTCAGTTGTTCTGTTGTAGCACTTGTTGATGTTTCCAGTGTAGTGCTAGTGCTGGACATTGTTGATTGTCCTGTTGTAGTACCTGTTGAGGTTTCCAGTGTGACGCTAGTAGTTGATTCTGAAGGAGACATTGTTGGTTGTTCTGTTGTAGCAATTGTTGCTGGTTGTTCTGTTGTAGCACTTGTTGTTGGTTTTTCTGATGTAGCAGCAGTTGATGTTTCCAGTTTAGTGCTAGTAGTTAATTCTGAAGAAGATATTGTTGATTGTCTTGTTGTAGTATCTGTTGAGGTTTCCAGTGTGACGCTTGTAGTTGATTCTGAAGGAGACATTGTTGGTTGTTCTGTTGTGGCACTTGTTGTTGGTTGTTCTGTTGTAGCACTTGTTGATGTTTCCAGTGTAGTGCTGGTAGTTGATTCTGAAGAAGATATTGTTGATTGTCTTGTTGTAGTATCTGTTGAGGTTTCCAGTGTAATGCTAGTAGTTGATTCTGAAGAAGACATTGTTGGTTGTTCTGTTGTAGCACTTGTTGTTAATTGTTCTGATGTAGCACTTGTTGATGTTTCCAGTGTAGTGCTAGTAGTTGATTCTGAAGAAGATATTGTTGATTGTCCTGTTGTAGTACCTGTTGAGGTTTCCAGTGTGACACTAGTAGTTGATTCTGAAGAAGACATTGTTGGTTGTTCTGTTGTAGCAATTGTTGTTGGTTGTTCTGTTGTAGCACTTGTTGTTGGTTGTTCTGTTGTAGCACTTGTTGTCAGTTGTTCTGTTGTAGCACTTGTTGATGTTTCCAGTGTAGTGCTAGTGCTGGACATTGTTGATTGTCCTGTTGTAGCACTTGTTGATGTTTCCAGTGTAGTGCTGGTAGTTGATTCTGAAGAAGATATTGTTGATTGTCTTGTTGTAGTATCTGTTGAGGTTTCCAGTGTGACGCTTGTAGTTGATTCTGAATGGGACATTGTTGGTTGTTCTGTTGTAGCACTTGTTGTTGGTTGTTCTGATGTAGCACTTGTTGATATTTCCAGTGTAGTGCTAGTAGTTGATTCTGAAGAATATATTGTTGATTGTCCTGTTGTAGTACCTGTTGAGGTTTCCAGTGTGACACTAGTAGTTGATTCTGAAGGAGACATTGTTGGTTGTTCTGTTGTAGCAATTGTTGTTGGTTGTTCTGTTGTAGCACTTGTTGTTGGTTGTTCTGTTGTAGCACTTGTTGTCAGTTGTTCTGTTGTAGCACTTGTTGATGTTTCCAGTTTAGTGCTAGTGCTGGACATTGTTGATTGTCCTGTTGTAGTACCTGTTGAGGTTTCCAGTGTGACGCTAGTAGTTGATTCAGAAGGAGACATTGTTGGTTGTTCTGTTGTAGCAATTGTTGTTGGTTGTTCGGTTGTAGCACTTGTTGTTGGTTCTTCTGATGTAGCAGCAGTTGATGTTTCCAGTGTAGTGCTAGTAGTTAATTCTGAAGAAGATATTGTTGATTGTCTTGTTGTAGTATCTGTTGAGGTTTCCAGTGTGACGCTTGTAGTTGATTCTGAAGGAGACATTGTTGGTTGTTCTGTTGTAGCACTTGTTGTTGGTTGTTCTGTTGTAGCACTTGTTGATATTTCCAGTGTAGTGCTGGTAGTTGATTCTGAAGAAGATATTGTTGATTGTCTTGTTGTAGTATCTGTTGAGGTTTCCAGTGTGACGCTTGTAGTTGATTCTGAAGGAGACATTGTTGGTTGTTCTGTTGTAGCACTTGTTGTTGGTTGTTCTGTTGTAGCACTTGTTGATATTTCCAGTGTAGTGCTAGTAGTTGATTCTGAAGAAGATATTGTTGATTGTCCTGTTGTAGTACCTGTTGAGGTTTCCAGTGTGACACTAGTAGTTGATTCTGAAGGAGACATTGTTGGTTGTTCTGTTGTAGCACTTGTTGTTGGTTGTTCTGTTGTAGCACTTGTTGTTGGTTGTTCTGTTGTAGCACTTGTTGTCAGTTGTTCTGTTGTAGCACTTGTTGATGTTTCCAGTGTAGTGCTAGTGCTAGACATTGTTGATTGTCCTGTTGTAGTACCTGTTGAGGTTTCCAGTGTGACGCTAGTAGTTGATTCTGAAGGAGACATTGTTGGTTGTTCTGTTGTAGCACTTGTTGTTGGTTCTTCTGATGTAGCAGCAGTTGATGTTTCCAGTGTAGTGCTAGTAGTTAATTCTGAAGAAGATATTGTTGATTGTCCTGTTGTAGTACCTGTTGAGGTTTCCAGTGTGACGCTAGCAGTTGATTCTGAAGGAGACATTGTTGTTTGTTCTGTTGTAGCACTTGTTAATTTTTCCAGTGTAATACTAGTAGTTGATTCTGAAAGAGAAGTTGCTGGTGACACTGATGTTACACTCGTTGATGTTTCCAGTGTAATGCTAGTAGTGGATTCTGAAGAAGTAGTTGTTTGTGTCTCGAATGTAGCCCCCACTGATGTTTCCAGTAAATTGCCTGTATTCGCTTCCGCAGGAGAAGGTGATGGTGTCACAGTTGTAAGTCCTGTTGATATTTCCAGTGTGACTGCTGTAGTTGATTCTGAAGGAGATTTTGAATGTGATGCAAAGTTAGAACCTAGTGATTTTTTCAGTGTAATGCTAGTAGGTAATTCTGAAGGAAAAGCTGATGGTGGCTCTAATGTAGTACCTGGTGTTGTTTCCAGTGTAATTGTAGATGCTGTTGATTCAACTCCAACTATTGTAATTAAGGAAAAAGAATGGTACACATTTCATAATTCACTATTTACATTTCAAAAGCTATAAGCTTTAAGTTATATCATGTTAAATGTTTTCCCTACGTCTTACCTTGGACACTTGTAACTGCAAAGCTTGTATTTGCATTCATCATGGTGTAAATGATTTCAGAACTACTAGGCAAACTTCCACTGAATGATAAGTCAACACCTGAAATAATTGACCCAGCTCTACATAGACATAGATTAAAAGAGGATATCATCCGATCAGTACTAAAACACTAATATGTAAGCTTATTAGCAAATGGAGCAAGAGCAATCTTGATACCCACCTGAAATAAATTACTGTCAGGTACATGAAGTAGCTAAAACGTTTTTTAAAAACTTGTCCAAACTGAAAATAAAAGCCACAATTAATATTACACTCACAAAATCTAAAACAAGGTATTTTTCATAGCCAGAGATCGCATGTCATACAGATGCCTCCACAAGGCACTTGTAACAAGGCACACAGTTTTCGTTGCCATTAACATATATTCTTAAAATATTTTTAAAAGTCTGAGACAGACCTCATTTTTTATGCGTGTTGCCCGGTCTTTATACGCAGGTGACGATGAGGTTAGTAGGTCATTATTAAATGTCTCACTGGTGGTAAAAGAAATTTGCAGTGTAAGAACTGTGCCTGAGGCTGTGGAATCTGTGAAAATAAGCAGTGGATTATAAAAAAAAATTAGATCTAAATTTATTTGAGTCACAAATTTTAGGAATTAAATAAATACTTTGTACATACATGCGTACAGGTTAAAGGGACAACAGAAAGACTTTGCTATGTACTATGATTAGCAAATGGGGGCACCAATTAATTATTTTAGCATATATTATTTTTTTAAGCACCTGCTGATGTTTCCATTGTGATGCCTGTGGTTGATTCTAAAGGGGAAGTTGATTGTAAGGATGCAGCTAAGGTTGTTAGCTGTGTAATGCTTGTGGTTAAGTCTGCAGCAGAACTTGATGTTGGCTCCAATATAGCCTCTGTTGATGCTTTCAGTGTAATAGGTGTAGTTGATCCTGAACGGAAAGGGGTTGTTGGCTCTGATGTAACACTTGTTGATCTTTCCAGTTTGATGGCTGTAGTTGATTCAGAATTAGAAATTGATGCTGTCTCTGATGTAGCACCTGTTGATGTTTCCAGTGAGACGCTTGTAGTGGATTTTGAAGAATAAGTCGAAGGTGGCTCTGATGGAGCACCTGTTGAACTTTCGAGTGTAATGCTAGTAGTGGATTCTGAAGGAAAAGTGGATGGGGGCTCTGATGTGAAACCTCTTGATGATTCCAGTTTAAGGCCTCTTGTTGTTTGTAAAGCAGTTGTAAATTGTGGTTCTGATGTAGCAACTGTTAATGGTTCCAGTGTAAGGCCAGTAGTTGGTTCTGAAGAAGAAGTTAATGGCGACCCTGATGTAGCACCTGTTGATGTTTCCAGTGAAATGTCTGTTTTTGATTGTAAAGCAGATATTGTTGGTGGCTCTGATGTAGCACCTGCTGTTGTTTCTAGTGTGAGGGGTATAGTAGATTCTGAAGGAGAAGTTGATGTCATCTCTGATGTAGCACCTGTTGATGTTTTAGGTGAGATGCTTGTAGTGGGTTTTAAAAGAAAAGTTGATTGTGGCTCTGAAGTAGCACCTGTTGATGGTTCTAGGTTATGGCCAGTAGTTGATTCTGATGGGGAGGTTGATGAGGACTCCGATGTAACACCTGTTGATGAAGGAGAAGCTGATGTTTGCTGTAATGTAGCACCTGTTGAAGTTTCTAGCATAGGTCCAGTTGTTGATTCTGAAAGAGAAGTCAATGGTGCCTCTGATGTAACACCTGTTGATGATTCTAGTGAGAAGTCTGTTGTTGATTTTGAAGCAGATGTTGGTGGTGGCTCTGATGTAACACCTGTTGTTGTTTCTAGCATAGGACTAGTTGTTAATTCTGAAAGAGAAGTCAATGGTGGCCCTGATGTAGCAACTGTTGATGTTTCCGGGTATATGCTTGTAGTGGATTTTAAGGGAGAAGTTAATGGAGACTCTGATGTAGCACCTGTTGATGTTTCCTGTAAGGGATGTGTTGTTGATTGTGAAGCAGATGTTGGTGGTGGCCCTGATGTAACACCTGTTGTTGTTTCTAGCGTAGGGCTAGTTGTTGATTCTGAAAGAGAAGTTAATGGTGGCCCTGATGTAGCAACTGTTGATGTTTCCGGGTATATGCTTGTAGTGGATTTTAAGGGAGAAGTTAATGGAGACTCTGATGTAGCACCTGTTGATGTTTCCAGTAAGGGATGTGTTGTTGATTGTGAAGCAGATGTTGGTGGTGGTTCTGATGTAGCACCTGTTGTTGTTTCTAGTGTGATGGGTATAGTAGATTCTGGAGGAGAATTTGAGGGTGATGCTGATATAGCACCTGTTGATGTTTCCAGTGAGAGTCCTGTTGTTGATTTTGAAGCAGATGTTGTTGGTGGCCCTGATGTAACACCTGTTGTTGTTTCTAGCGTAGGGCTAGTTGTTGATTCTGAAAGAGAAGTCAATGGTGGCCCTGATGTAGCAACTGTTGATGTTTCCGGGTATATGCTTGTAGTGGATTTAAAGGGAGAAGTTAATGGAGACTCTAATGTAGCACCTGTTGATGTTTCCAGTAAGGGATGTGTTGTTGATTGTGACGCAGATGTTGGTGGTGGCCCTGATGTAACACCGGTTGTTGTTTCTAGTGTAGGGCTAGTTGTTGATCCTGAAAGAGAAGTCAATGGTGGCCCTGATGTAGCAACTGTTGATGTTTCCGGGTATATGCTTGTAGTGGATTTTAAGGGAGAAGTTAATGGAGACTCTGATGTAGCACCTGTTGATGTTTCCTGTAAGGGATGTGTTGTTGATTGTGAAGCAGATGTTGGTGGTGGCCCTGATGTAACACCTGTTGTTGTTTCTACCGTAGGGCTAGTTGTTGATTCTGAAAGAGAAGTCAATGGTGGCCCTGATGTAGCAACTGTTGATGTTTCCGGGTATATGCTTGTAGTGGATTTTAAGGGAGAAGTTAATGGAGACTCTGATGTAGCACCTGTTGATGTTTCCAGTAAGGGATGTGTTGTTGATTGTGAAGCAGATGTTAGTGGTGGTTCTGATGTAGCACCTGTTGTTGTTTCTACCGTAGGGCTAGTTGTTGATTCTGAAAGAGAAGTCAATGGTGGCCCTGATGTAGCAACTGTTGATGTTTCCGGGTATATGCTTGTAGTGGATTTTAAGGAAGAAGTTAATGGAGACTCTGATGTAGCACCTGTTGATGTTTCCAGTAAGGGATGTGTTGTTGATTGTGAAGCAGATGTTAGTGGTGGTTCTGATGTAGCACCTGTTGTTGTTTCTAGTGTGATGGGTATAGTAGATTCTGGAGGAGAATTTGAGGGTGATGCTGATATAGCACCTGTTGATGTTTCCAGTGTAATGCTAGGAGGGGATTCTGAGAGAGAATTTGCTGCTGGCTCTGATCTAGCACCTGTTGTTGATATTTCCAGTGCGATGGCAGTGGTAGATTCTTTTACGGATGTGACACCTGTAATAGTTTGCAGTGTACCTTCTGTAGTTAACAGAGTAGAAGCACTTGCCAATGTTTCCAGAGCAGCAGTTGTAGGAAAGATTGTGCTTGTGATGTCTGTTGTAGCTGCTGTTGAGATCTGTGTTGTAGTCATTGCTGTTGATTCATCTAGAGCTTGAAATACTGTAATTAAGAGAAAAGACAGGATACAATTTTCATAAAGACAGATATGTAGTTAGATAAAATATATAATTATTTTATAAGTTAATTTGGGGGCTAAAAAAATACATAGACAATCATCACTACTATTGGAACTATGACCCACAGTTTGCAATTCAAAAGCTAAAATGTCAAGTTAAATGTTTTCTGTGTCTTACCTTGGACACCTGTAACTGCAAAGCTTGTATTTGCATGCATCATAGTATCACTGACTGAAGAACTACTAGGAAGACTTTGACTGAATGTTATATCAACATCTGACACGGTTGATCCAGCACTAAATAATCAAAAATACATTTGAAAAGGTAGCACCAAGTGATGTTACAAACACATGTTAGTTAATAAAAACTTATTAAAAAATAAAGCATAATCAATCATTAAACACACCTGAACCGGAGTACTCTTAGGTAATTAAAGTTGCTGAATCTGGTTTTAAAAACTGGTCCAAACTGAAAATAAGGCCATATTTAATATAGTTACACAGTTACAAACAGTTACAACCAAATCAAAGCGGGGTCTTTTTAATGACTGCAAGCCCACTACAAAGCATTTTCGATAATACACATTTATAAAGATGTTTGCCCAAGTCGATGTGCAGTACATTTTGGTATAAGATTATATTTCATTATTGTTTAAGGACACAATTAATTGTTTAAGTTATTAAAATGCCATACATTTTAGCACTGAAATGTCCTTTTTGACAAAATAAATAACAATGATGATTGGTCTAGGCATTGGATACAGTTTAATATATAAGACACACCTCATTTTTTATACGAGTTGCACGGTCATTGTAGGCAGGTGAATTTGAGTCTAATAAGTCAACAATAAATGGCTCATTGGTAGTAAAACTCAATTTCAGAGTAAGAAGCGATGGTAAGGTTGTAGTGGAATCTGTGAAAAAAGGGTTGGACAGAGAATGAAATACATCAGATCAATATTATTCAGATCAGTTTTGAGAATGCTAGTGTTTGTAATGAGAAACTTAAGTTTTAAGTTAACTTAAGATTTAATCTTGATTATAATGAGACTTTTGCTAAATGTTGCTAAAACTATTTTTTATAGTTCAAAAGGCAGAAGGTGGTGCCAATCTGATGATGATGCTTTATACAGTGTTCTATCAGTAATACCTGGGGGTGTGGATGTACCAGGAACAGATGTAGTTGATGGTGGTCCCGATGTAAGACCTGGAGATGTTCCCAGTTTAAAAGATGTAGTAAATCCAGTAGTAAATGGTTCTTCTGAAGAAACAACTGATGATGTTTTAAGTGTAATAGCTCTAGTTAATTCTGTAGAAGAAATTGTTGGTGGCTCTGTTGTGACATCTCTGGATGTTCTCAGGGTGGTAGGCTTGTTTGTTTCTGAAGGGGAAGATGATGGTGACTCTGATGTAACACCTGTTGATGTGTCAAGTGTGATAGCTCTAGTGGATTCTAAGGGAGAAGATGATGGTGCCTCGGATGGAGCCCCTTTTGATCTGTCCAGTGATAAGTCTGTAGTTGATGCTAAAGGAGAACTAGATGGTGGTTCTGATGTTTTCCGCATGATAGGTGGACTTGATTCTAAAGGATAAGTTGATGATGTTTCTATTGTAACAGCTGTTGATGTTTCTAGTGTGATTGGTAGACTTGATTCTAAAGAAGAAGACGTTGATGTTGGTTCTGATATAACATTTTTAGATGTTTTTAGGGTGATAGGTTTGGTTGTTTCTAAAGGAGATGATGATGATGGTTCTGATGTAAAAGGTGTTGATGTTTCAAGTGTGATTGATCTAGTTGATTCTGTAGGAGATGTTGTTAGGGGCTCTGATGTGACATCTGTGGATGTTTTTAGGGTAATAGATGTAGGTGTTTCTTTTAGAGAAGATGATGTTGGTTCTGATGTAATAGCAGGTGATGTCTTTGGGGTGGTAGGCTTGGTTGTCTCTGAAGGTGAAGAATATTGCTCAGGTGTAACATCTGTGGATGTTTCTAAAGAAAAAGATGATGGTGGCTCTGATGTAACATATGTTGATGTTTTAAGAGTGATATCTGTAGTTGATTCTGTAGGAAAAGTTGTTGGGGGCTCTGATGTAACATCTGTGGTTAATTTCAGAGTAGTAGGCTTGCTTGTTTCTGAAGGTGAAGTTGAGGGTGGTTCTGATGTTTCCAGTGTGATTGATGGACTTAATTCTAAAGAAGAAGTTGACACTGGTTTTGATGTAAGACCTGTTGATGTTTCTTGTGTGATAGATTTGGTTGATTCTAAAGGAGAAGATGATGTTCGCTCTGATGTTTCAACTGTTGATGTTTCTTGTGTAAAAGATTTGGTTGATTCTGAAGGAGAAGATGATGGTGGCTCAGATGTAACATCTGTGGATGTTTTCAGGGTAAAAGGTTTGGTTGTTTCTGAAGGAAACGATGATGGTGGCTCAGATGTACCATCTGTAGATGTTTTCAAAATGATAGGTGTAGTTGTTTCTGAAGGAGAAGATGATGCTGGCTCTGATTTTGAAACTGTTGATGTTTCTTGTCTGATAGATTTGGTTGATTCTGAAGGAGAAGATGATGTCCGCTCTAATGTTTCGATTGTTGATGTTTCTTGTGTAATAGATTTGGTTGATTCTGAAGGAGAAGATGATGGTGGCTTAGATGTAACATCTGTGGATGTTTTCAGGGTGAAAGGTTTGGTTGTTCCTGAAGGAAACGATGATGGTGGCTCAGATGTACCATCTGTAGATGTTTTCAAAATGATAGGTGTAGTTGTTTCTGAAGGAGAAGATGATGATGGCTCTGACTTTGCAACTGTTGATGTTTCTTGTGTGATAGATATGGTTGATTCTGAAGGAGAAGATAATGGTTCAGATGTAACATCTGGGGATGTTTTTAGGATGATAGGTGTAGTTGTTTCTGAAGGAGAAGATGATGGTGGTTCTGATGTAACTGCTGGTGATGTCCTCAGGGTGGTAGGCTTGGTTGTTTCTGGAGGGGAAGATGATGGCTCTGATGTAACATCTGTGGATGTTTTCAAGGTGATTGCTGGGGTTGTTTCTGAAAGAAAGAATGATGGTGGCTCTGATGTAACATATGTTGATGTTTTAAGAGTGATATCTCTAGTTGATTCTGTAGGAAAAGTTGTTGGGGGCTCTGATGTGCCATCTGTGGTTATTTTCAGAGAAGTAGGCTTGCTTGTTTCTGAAGGTGAAGATGAGGGTGGTTCTGATGTTTCCAGTGTGGTCGATGGACTTATTTCTAAAGAAGAAGTTGACACTGGTTCTGATGTAAGACCTGTTGATGTTTCTTGTCTGATAGATTTTGTTGATTCCAAAGGAGAAGATGATGTCCGCTCTAATGTTTCGATTGTTGATGTTTCTTGTGTAATAGATTTGGTTGATTCTGAAGGAGAAGATGATGGTGGCTCAGATGTAACATCTGTGGATGTTTTCAGGGTAAAAGGTTTGGTTGTTCCTGAAGGAAACGATGATGGTGGCTCAGATGTACCATCTGTAGATGTTTTCAAAATGATAGGTGTAGTTGTTTCTGAAGGAGAAGATGATGATGGCTCTGACTTTACAACTGTTGATGTTTCTTGTGTAATAGATATGGTTGATTCTAAAGGAGAAGATAATGGTTCAGATGTAACATCTGGGGATGTTTGTAGGATGATAGGTGTAGTTGTTTCTGAAGGAGAAGATGATGGTGGTTCTGATGTAACTGCTGGTGATGTCCTCAGGGTGGTAGGCTTGGTTGTTTCTGAAGGGGAAGATGATGGCTCTGATGTAACATCTGTGGATGTTTTCAAGGTGATTGCTGGGGTTGTTTCTGAAAGAAAGGATGATGATGGCTCTGATGTAACATATGTTGATGTTTTAAGAGTAATATCTCTAGTTGATCCTGTAGGAAAAGTTGTTGGGGGCTCTGATGTGCCATCTGTGGTTATTTTTAGAGAAGTAGGCTTGCTTGTTTCTGAAGGTGAAGATGATGGTGGTTCTGATGTTTCCAGTGTGATCGATGGACTTGATTCTAAAGAAGAAGTTGACACTGGTTCTGATGTAAGACCTGTTGATGTTTCTTGTGTGATAGATTTGGTTGATTCTAAAGGAGAAGATGATGTTCGCTCTGATGTCTCAACTGTTGATGTTTCTTGTGTAATAGATTTGGTTGATTCTGAAGGAGAAGATAATGTTGGCTCAGATGTAACATCTGTGGATGTTTTCAGGGTGATGAGTGTAGTTGTTTCTGATGGAAAAGATGATGGTGGCTCTGATGTAACATATGTTGATGTTTTAAGAGTGATAGCTCTAGTTGATTCTGTAGGAAAAGTTGTTGGGGGCTCTGATGTGACATCTGTGGCTATTTTTAGAGTAGTAGGCTTGCTTGTTTCTGAAGGTGAAGATGAGGGTGGTTCTGATGTTTCCAGTGTGATCGATGAACTTGATTCTAAAGAAAAAGTTGACACTGGTTCTGATGTAAGACCTGTTGATGTTTCTTGTGTGATAGATTTGGTTGATTCTAAAGGAGAAGATAATGTTCGCTCCGATGTTTCAACTGTTGGTGTTTCTTGTGTAATAGATTTGGTTGATTCTGAGGGAGAAGATGATGTGGGCTCTGAGGTAATGGCTTTTGATGTTTCCGGTGATAAGCCCATAGTTGATGTTGAAGGAGAACTAGATGGTGGTTCTGATGTTTCCAGTGTTATAGGTGAACTTGATTCTAAAGGAAAATTTGATGATGCTTCTGTAACAGCTGTTGGTCAAAAAATCCATAGTGTAACTTTTTAGATATTAAATAACAACTTTGACAGCTAAAGCTTGTGTTTGCATTTATTATGGTATCAATGAATGAAACAGGGCATTTAAAAAATATATCATGGAGATGGACATTTAAATAAATCAGTGAGACTCTATATAGAATATTCTAGATTTATTACACATTTATTTATTTAACATTTTTTACAGATTTATTTATTTATTAATTTCTTTCTGTCTTTTTTAAGTTATTTATTGAACTTCTAGAGTTGGCCATGAATCATTATTAGATTATTCCGCAAATGGAGCTCAGGTTTCTGGCAATACATGTACTTGATTTAAAAAGCGATCTTGATGACATTTTGGATTTTTCTACTTAAGTCAATTATATGTCAACTGACATATAATAATAGCTAATGTCAACTAATAATAACTGATGAATATTCTTTTGTGATAACAGAAGTTGATCCAGGTAATGTACAGTCCGACAGCTAAAACCTATACAAATAGTTCAAATGCATGCAGCAGTAATCTGAAGCAAATCGTTAAATCTGCATCAGAATGGCTGTAAATAAAATAATCAAGGTTTTGGAGTGGGACCCTGAATACAGGATTAAGCGGTAATGACGATGAGTGAGTGAATGAGAGGTTTTGGAGTGGCCTAGGCAAAGACCAGACCTCAATCCAATTGTGCATTGATGGGACTTTAACACAAATAACATAGAAGTAAAAAAGGAGGCACTAACTTAACGAACTGAAAATGACTGTATGACTACAGCAGGAAAACTATGCATTGTCCCAGATGAGATACTGTAAACATAGACTTTGATGTTTCAGTTAGACTAGCTAAAGTTCCCACTATCATTACTGCAGTTGTTCCAGCACAAGAACCTAGTGATGTTTCATATATGACATGTGAATTCTGATGCTTAGAATGGATTACCTGTGGTTTCCAGTGTTCTTTCTGTAGTTGGTTCAGATGAAGGATTTGGTGATGTTGGAGATGTGAGGTTTGTCTGTCCAGGTACAGTTCTCAGAATGATACCTTTAGTGCAAGGTGTGTTGTTATTATTATTATTATGATTATTAATGATAATAATAATAATAATAATAATAATAATAATAATAATAATAATAATATTCATATTCATACAGTACATAACCATTAATGGGTCAATGAAGGCCAGAACAAGGACTTACCCATTATAAGCATGATCAGTTTTTTTCTCTTCATCCTTCTTATTTTCAAATAACACCTTTAAATTATATTACATGTATTATTATACAATATGTGGAGAGTAAATTTAATGTTAATTATAGTATGATTCTGTTTTTTTTTCACAAGCTGAAAAAAATAAAACACAAACAGGATGTTCTTTTTTCTTATACATCAACAAAGTCTTTCTGTCAGATTCTAATATTCTAAGACCAATATTTTTGCCCAATAGGATTCATGAGGCGCTCTCTCTCTCTCTCTCTCTCTCTCTCTCTCTCTCTCTCTCTCTCTCGATAGGCTAAGTTTAGATTTAAACCAGTCTGGGAACAAAATTCTGTAGAAACTCCCTGCCCTTAGGTGTAAAGATACTGATTTAAGTAACTTGGTATAATAACTATACTATTGCTACTTTTTCACTTTATTGGCACAGCAGTTTCTGTCTATAGTAAACTATAAATATTTTGTAATTTTTCTGTCACTTTCACACACATACTGTACATACACTGACAATTTGCACATCTGATTTTTTATTTTTTTTTACAATTGCCAATTTGCACTCTGTTTTTCATATGCAATCATCATATGCTTTCATATATCTGTTCATCATATGCAATTACTGAATTATATGTGGCAGGTGAGGGATTGCACAACATTCTTTTTAAATTCTAAAAGCTTTAATGTCTTCCCCTGATCCTTCCCAAAAAATCATTACTTGGCAGGACATAAGAAAATTATTATGTCAGCCAGATTTGCTATCTGACCATTTTGACTCATACACATTCACATTCCATACAAACTTTAAAAATGATTTTGATTGTGTAAAGCTGCTTTGCGACAATGACAATTGTTAAAAGTGCTATACAAATAAAATTGAATTGATTTGAATTATAACACTTGATATCTATGCAGTACAGAGCCCAGCACATTGCGTAAGACCCCACAAATATAAACAAGCCCATTCCTCAGTGGAATAATTTTGAGAGGGTTAGGCAAAATTATTCTTCAGGATAATGAAAATTGACAAGAAAGAAACACAGTAAGCCAAAATGTTATGTTGCATTGTGCATTTATCTCAGTTGCTAACTTAGTTGGGTAGTTGCCTTTTGGTCTTTCTATGTCTACCAGGTAGCTTGTCGGTCTTACCCAGAGAGGCATTGGGCTTAACAAAAGTCAGGTTAAAGCACAACTATCTATAATGTTTGATAAATGCCAAAGGGCAACAGTGTTTAGATTGCAGCCCAAAAATATATATAACTGTGTTGTGAAGCAGAAACCTTGGTTAAAATCAGGGCAGACAAAACGGATGTGATGGGACTCCTCATAGCCGCACATAGTTTTACAACAAGACAATGATAAGCCTACTTTGTTTGACTCTCGTTCAAATTTAAACTATGTAGTGTAGTGGAAACTTCAATAAATGATTAGGCTGTTCCTAAGTTAGAACTTGAACCCAGCTGTGCTGATTCTGCACCTAATTGCAGGAGTGTACAGGAATACCCAAGTGGAACGGTGAGGCAGGGAGCAGAGGTAAAGACGGTGCAGGACTTTAAGTACTTAGGGTCAAGATTTTGAGGTTCTCTTTATGAGTGACAAGGATGGATGGGATCAAGAATGAGTCCATCAGAGGGACAACCCATGTTAGATCTTTTGGAGATAAAGTCAGAGAGGCCAGATTGAGGTGGTTTGGACATGTTCAGAGGAGAGATTGTGAATATATCGGTAGAAGGATGCTGAGGTTGGAACTGCCAGGCAGGGATCTAGAGGAAGACCAAGGAGGAGATGTATGGATGTAGTGAATGGGGACATGAAGTTAGTTAGTGTGAGAGAAGAGGATGCAGAGGATAGGGTTAGATGGAGGCAGATGATTTGCTATGGCGACCCCTGAAAGGGAACTGCTTGGAAGTGTTAAAAATGTCCAGGTTGTAGAAGGAACACACATTTATTATGTAAATATACTGAAGAAGGGTGGATTCTAGTGGTTCCAATAGGATGTTACGGTGTGTCAGTAGAAAATGGCAGATGGAACAGGCAGGGGCCCTTTGTAGAAGTTTGCTTAGGGCCCCAGTAGGGTTTTGCCTGGCTCTGCCTACACTTGGTCATATTTTGATATTTTCAAGTTTTTTTTACAGAAACCACATATAATTTTTATATAACATATGCATCAATTTTTTAATATACTTTTTTTCTTGTATATTAGATTTTTCCCCCCTAAATAATACAATGTGTTGTAGAAATTTGAGGTTTGTGACTTTTTGGGGGGTAATCTGATTTACATCTAAAAGCAGTCATAACTGTCTTTTAGCATAAGAAAATAAAGAAGAAACAAACAAGCAAAAAAAAAAAGTGCAAAAACATAAAAAAAAACATTTTAGTATGATTTATGCAAAGATAAACAATTTCCCATGCATATGAACACATTAATCTATGATGAATAAAAAAAGTTTCAATTAAATAAACTTACCTACTTTCTCTGAAATAGTCCCTTTAAGCAGAGTTTATAAATTAAAGTCCTCAGTCACAGGTTAGTGTTACAGTCCCAAAATTCAGGCTATTAAACCAAAGCTTGTGTTGCTTTAGGGTTTTTATAAACTATGTGTCAGCATTAGGAATAACCCCTTTTTTTTTCAGTGATTCTGATTGGGGGATGCTCCTTTACATCAGTCTTCAACTTGTCACAAAGAACGTAACAATGTTATTTTTGCCTTTTGTATTGGTGGCAATCAGCATTGAAAAGAGCATTCCATTTTGTATTGAAAGAAAATCCTTTAGCTTCAAAGCATGCTGAAATTGACATTCTGTCACACACTCAAAAAAGAATTACATTTGATTTAGACTTGCATGACATTTACCTTATAATTAATCTAAACAACACTTATTCTATCATGAACCTTACATTTTAGAAAATCTAATATCACTAAGCGTTATATTTTTTAAACACAGTCATTGTTTTCTGTCCCATCTATTGTTTTTAAATTTCCCATAATCCAAAATCCTCTTTTTTGCCATTTTTTGCTTGTTTTTTGTTTTAATTAATAAAAAATTTGAATGAAAAAAAGATTACTATTAGTAATTAGTAACCAGTGAACTGCTAATATGTTAGTTTAACAGATGCTACAAACCTATATACTATTTTTGACTTATGAATCTAAACATTCTTTAATTGTTCAATTCATAGATCTATTCATAGATTTTAGCGTTTAAATTAGAGTTAGGGATATAACTTTAAACCACAAAATGCTAAGTAAACTTATTAATATGAAAACTGGTTTCTATGTAGTGAAGTATTAATTTCCTTGAATTACTTTGCAATTGTTTTTTCTTTCACTCGTGCTTGTTATGTTTATTTGTTATGTTTATTTGTTATTAGAACTCATTGTTCCTCATTATGGGTTGGTGGACATTACATTCCTTTGTCTTGAACTTTATGGCAGCAGGTACAGGGAGTGGTGATGAGTCTAACTGTTGGTCTAAGACATATGACACTATGCGACTTTGTCACACAGGATATTCAGGACTTATCTAGATGCTTTACACTGTATTGGGTTTATTATTTATTCTAATATAACAAGTAATTTATTGGAAATTAAAGTCACCTGGCAGTGTGATGAAAATAATTATTCGTATACAACCATCAAATAAAAACAAATCATATTTATCAGACAGGTATAAATAGGACTGCTTTTGTACCTAGCTTCTTCTTTTTTTGGGGTGCATTAAACAAATAGCATTGTTAAAATGTCAAATTCTATCCCAGGAATAGGTAGGATTAACTAGGTTTAAGTCCCATACCTGTTGATCAAGCTCATCAAGAAGATCTCGCCTATTCTTGCTGTAGGTTACTTTACCAAGTCTGTGCATCTTGTGTCTAGAACAGAAATAACCTGTCTCTTTTACTTTGTGTGAAATTCGCTGCATACCTGGACGGACAGAAAAAGATGGAGAGAAAGAGAAAGAGAGAAATTGGTACATTGGTCCAATTTAGATCTTAATCATAATCTGTGGAGTCAGTCAGAAGGAGAAGAATTACTTAAAAATTGATTAGCATTGTGGCCTCACACATCCAGAGTTATGGGTTCCAGTCCCGCAATTAGGTCTGTGTGTGGAATTCTTGGCTTGGTGGGTTTCCTCCAGGTGCTCTGGTTTTATCCTACAGTCAAAAGATATGCAGATTAGGCTAACTGGCATTTTCAAATTGCCTGGAGTGTGTGATTTCTCTTCTAAGGTACGTTATGAGGGACCAATAATATAACACAGACCAAACAGACCATGTGGAACACATTTTGAAAGAAGTCACATGGCATTTTCCCTGACAATTTTAGTGTGAAATGCTGTATATTGAAAATATGGAGACACAAATTCACACATTACTGCACCAGGATGTTCATTCAGGATAACCTCAAGAATAAATCTAAACAAGAACCTTTCCAGAACATTTACAGTAAATAATTCATGACAGCTGTTTCACTGTGGGTTTTTACAGGCTGCAACAAAACAATAAAAAAAAAAAATTAATTATTTCACTCTATTTAAAATGAATCATTAATATATAAGAATTATTATATAATAAAAAAATAACCTTTTCCATGAGATTTAAACTTTTCGAGATTTATTGTATATGGCCTTGTCCAAATATGAATTGTAGTGGTGGGCTGCCCAGAGAAAAATGTTGGGCATCCAGGACCATGTAGAAATTGATTACAGCTGCACAGGATGTACAAGTGGTGGGGTGGACAGTAAAAGGTTGTGCATTGTTATGCAAAAAGAATTCCTTCGGTGATCAAACCAGTTTGTTTTTTCCTATGAGCAATAAACTCACTGAACGTTTATGGGAGCAACTACTGGGCTCCGAGCTACCTTGGCTATGATTGATCCTCTTTGAAATGTTTGCACCATTCAAATGTTTTACTGGGGCTGAGAGTCTCATTATCATACTGTGCTCAAAGTCTTCTGTAAATGTCAAATGGTACAAAAACACCTTCATTCTTCTGCTCGTAAAACAACAAGTTCTGGTTTGACTTAACCCTTATATGCATGTATGTTTAAGGCATTCATTCACAAGAAATATTGTTTTACATATATAATTATTTACTAAGTCTACATCCACTTATCAGCCATAATATTACACACGGGTCATTATGTCCACCAAACAGCCCTGACCTATTGAGGCATGGACTCCACTAGACCTCTGAAAGTGTGCTGTGGTATCTGGCACCAAGCCATCAGTAGCAGATTCTTGAAGAGATCTGGAGAATTTTGAGAAATTATATATCTCGCTCCACACTTATAAAATCTTTTTGCTTCACCCTAACCCCTTCTTCTCCATCATCTTGTCGAAATGGACTGACCTAAGCAGAAAGGTAGTTAAAAATAACTATGTGAGAAAAAAGATGGAGGCAGACGTCGCCAAATTTGTCTCGATTTTAGACATGTTTTCTAGAGTTACAGGCAGAATCAGGAGGAGGAGGAGCATCACGATAGGGTAGTTGAATCGGTATGAGTAGTAAAGAGCACTGAACATGTGGTGAAATGCTTATACAGGTGTCTGTGACTTAAAATAGAAAGGTAGGATAGAATATAAAGATTCAATACAATGATAAAAAAAATGAAAACAAAAAAAATAAAGACCAAACAGACCACATGGAACACATTTTGAAAGAAGTCACATTCTATTATTTCTAATAATTTTATGAGTATGACATACAGCTGGTATTGAAATGAATCTTGTTGCTTTGCAGCTTGAAATGAAGGCAGACACATTTTTTGTTTTGTTTTATCCAGCTGTTTACTCTGTACAACTTTTAACATTCAAATGAAATCTATAACACCAACATGTTAGAAAAAAATAAAAAATAAAAAACATAATCACTGATTCGAAAAATGTTCACTTGTAAACTCTAAGCTAGCTAATTACCTTCCCAATGGAACACAAAGTTTTGCACATCTAAACTTTGCGATATTTACCCACTCTTCTTTGCGGAACTGCTCAAGGTAAGTTAAATTTGATGGTGACCATTTTTGGATTGCATTCTATCAGTCATTGCAAAGATTTTTAATTGGGTTTAACTCTGGGCTCTAGGCCATGCAATGACATCTTTTTCTCCTTCAACCACCTTGTGGTCTGTTTTGCTGTGTGCTTTGGTTCATTGTCATGTTGGAAGGTAATCTTCATCCCACTGATAATTTTCTAGCAGAGGGCAGTACATTGTTCTCAAGAATTTAATGGTTTTTTGCCCCATCTACTGTATTTTCCTTTTATTCTGACAAGTGTTCCAGTCACTGTTGCAGAGTGACCACTATTTGTTATAAATCCCTGCAACTGCTTCAGAGTTGCTGTAGGCCTTTTAGTAGTTTCTATGACCAGTTTCCTCCTGACTCTTTTACCTAGTTTAGAGCGACATCCTGGTTCATGAAGGGTCTATGTTGTACCACATACTTTTTACTTCTTAGTAATAGACTTCACTGTGCTTCTGGATAGTGATAAGTTTTTTTTTTTTTGTATGCATCTCATGACTTGTGCCTGTGCACAACTTCATCCAGGAGATCTTTTGACAGTGCCTGGTCACCCAAAGTTGAGTGTTTGTTGCAATACCAGGGACTGAAATGCTCCAGGTTTTCATACTGAGCTAATCAAAATGACCACAGGTGATTACAGCTGAAAGTCAAATAGCTTTCTGTGCCATTGAGAAGGTGATTAGTTTCACCTAATTAAGTCATTTTTAAGACCTGAGTTATATGGAAGAGGAGGTGGGATAGAGAAACTTGTTCTCATTTATTTTTGATGTTGGTGGTTTATCTTTTAATTGGATGTTGAAAGTTGCACTGAATAAATACAGTTGGATAAAACAAAAACAGTGTCTGTCTTCATTTCATGCTGCAAAGCAACAAAACATGATTTTAAAGAGGGTTTTTGTTGAAAATTCTTTTATATATCCACTGCATGACACAGCAATATTTTTCGAATTGGTTTTTATATCAATTTGTTTAAGAAATGCAGCCAAAACTGGTTACATATAAAATGGTATATAGATATGGAGCTGTTATTATAATCATTAGAAATGTTAAACATAGTTAAAATTAATTTCAAAACCAAAAAAAAAAAAAAAAAAACTTGTCACATGTGCTGCCCAGGCATACCACCATTTTAAAAATGATGTCACAATACACTAATTCACTTTGTGTGTAATGAATCTAGGATATAAAATTAATAAAATAAAATTAATAAAAAAAAAAAAGATTTCACGTCAAATGTTTTGCTATGCACTGTATATGAGTGTTGTCCAATTCTGGATTGTAGTGGTGAGCTGCCTAGAGCAAAAGAAAACCTGGGGCCTCCAGACTTGTTCGGACTTGTTTATTCAGCACATCCCATGGGAGATCAATTTGATTTATGTCTGGGGAGTTTGAGGCCTGAATCAGTGGCCTTGGTCACTTTGCCTGCTAAGCCCCTGTGCTGTGGGCTATGGGTGTTCCGGTGCCTTTCTGTCAGGCCAGCATAAAATCTTTGGCGATTTGTGCTGCATTAAAATTTTTGTGGGATTGGGCTAAACGGATTAGCCCTTGATTCCCATGATCGAGAAAAATCCTTGGGTGTCCATGAGCCTATCATCCAGTTTACTGGTTTGTAATCGGTAATGGTTGTTAATGTTATGTGGTGTTATAATTCTGGCTGACTGCTGTAAATCCATGTTTGAAAAGATATTGCCTAAAAATTCACAAATAAATAAAGCAGGCAGTTCTTCAGTGATACAGATAACTCTCTCTCATTGGGCATGCTGTCAGTGGTTAAAACCACTGAAACAAGTCGGAAGCACAGCTGGGGCCTGATGCTTAGAAACAAGCTAATCCTGCAGGTATCACTCACACACCTGGACTATTGTTACATTCAGTAGCATTTTAACTGTCCGGCTCTGTTTGCCCTACATGTCCTATATATTTATTTGTACTTTTTTACACAGGACATTATTATTTGTAATAATTCTTTAGTGCATTAATTTGCTTTTTACTGTTTAACAAATCTGTATCTTACTAAAATCAAAATGCACCATAATTTTTGCTCATAGAGTCATTTTATATAAATGAGAAAAATTATAGTTGAAAAGAAATGCTTGTTTAGCGCTATCTGGTATTAGCATTGATATCTTAGTCATAAATCAAATAATCATAAAATTATGACCACCTTTAAAACATTCATTTGCTGCCTAATATATCCACCAACTTGCAGGAGACATTGTATCTGTGACAGAGGTACTGTGACATTGCGATGACTATACTGTTCGTCTGGGTCAGAGCAACCAGCTTTTGTGGGATGCTCCTGGTCTATGGTAGTCAGGACATACAAAAAGTGCTCTAAGGAAGGAAGACCAATGAACTGGCAACAGGGTTATGGATGGCCAAGGCTTTAGCTCTACTTGCTGAAAAGGTTAAAGCTAAAAATGTTATGGCTGAGTTGTATAACCCTAAGTTTTCAAGATTCCTATCTATTTGACTGTGAGACAAACCACAGACTGACCTTTTTGAAAGTCAATAATTTCTTTGGAATTTTACCTTTAAGGCTCAAAGATGAGTATATTCCAATTTCAAAAGAAGGAAACAAATATTAGTCGTTGTTGTTGTTGTTGTTGTTGTACGTCTTTTTGGCTGCTCCTGTCAAGGGGTTGACATAGTAAACCATCTGATCTGCACAACACCTTGGTACAGGTTTTAAGCTTTATTTTATAATACAACTATTGTATATTAATTATTTATCATTTACTTCTTGCATATATGTATAGTTACTCAGCTTACCAGAATGTCAGGTGTTTGCAACTATTTCTTCATTCCTGTTAAATGACACTAAAAGGACAATGTCACTTTGCTTTTTCTGTATGGCCAAGCACTATGGTTTGTCTGAAGTAAAGGTATTTACAATTTTAACACTCTTCACATGCCGAGGTGCCTTGAGGAGATGAGGACCATTAAGATGGTATGCAGCCATTTACTAATGTCAGGGGGCAAGAGGAACGTTCTGAAACTGGAGTATCCAGCACAGTTTGAAATTCACCAATACCTAAACACCTCTACTGAACTTAGTAATTAAGTGAATAGTTAAGTCAGTTGTGTTTAAGCAGAGGAAATTACCAAACTAATTTCCGATACTGAACTGGAGTTAAAGATCCCGTTCTAAAATCTCTCAACTGGTCAAACAGAATCTGCAAAAAAAAACTCCTACAGAAAAGAAATGGAAACCAATTAGCCCATGCGCTCCAAGAATCTCTGCACAATCAGAGAAAATATTTTCTTATACCTGATAGTGCAGCATCATCTTTCTGTCTCTCGTATTACAGCGTCCTAAAGTAAAAGATAGAAGAAAAAATAAATAAATAAACCAAAACATTTTTGAATCATTACTTTTACAAAATGTAGACATTTGAGACAGCTTGCATACAAAGAGAAAAGTAATGTAAGTTTATGCTGGATGGTTGTGCCCACAATTTCTATTCCTGATGCCAATGCAGTCAGCGTGCCATTATCACATTCTATAGTTGGGTCTTGATCCAAATATTAACCTCTGTTTCAGGATTATTTCTCACTGTGTTAACAATTGTTACTAAAATTAAAAAAGAGGATGAAAAGTGAAAAGGCTGTTGGTCCTGATGACATACCTACGGTGGCCGTGAAGTGCAAAACAAATTAACAAAACCCAAAACAAAATAACAAATTCAAAACCAAATTAACAAAACGGAAAACAAAATAATTAATATCTGACTGGCCGAGAATTGCAATACAAATAAAAAAAGAAAACGGAAAACAAATTAAAAAAAAATAACAAAACCCAAAACAATTTTTTTGGTGGGGGGAGGGGGGTTTTGTTGTTTTGTTTTTGTTATTTTGTTTTCAGATTTGTTAACTTGGTTTTGAATTTGTTAATTTGTTTTCCGTTTTGTTAATTTTTTTTATTGCACTTCTCGGCCAGTCAGATACAAACCGGAAAAGGTAGGTATAGTTTGCGAATTAAATGCTTATCGCTGAATGGACGAGACATCTGTCACTTTTGTTTTGGGTTTTGTTATTTTGTTTTCAGTTTTGTTAATTTGTTTTGCCTGTGGAGGTATGGAAGTGCTTAGGAGAGGTGGTAGTAGAGTTTCTGACTAGTTTGTTTAACAAGATCTTGGAGAGTGAGAGGATTCCAGAGGAATGGAGGAGAAGTGTATTGGTGCTGATTTTTAAGAACAAGGGAGATGTGCAGAGCTGTGGCAATTACAGAGGCATAAAGCTAATGAGCCATACAATGAAGCTGTGGGAAAGAGTAGTGGAAGCTAGGTTAAGGGCAGACGTGAGCATTTGTGAGCAGCACTATGGTTTCATGCCTAGAAAGAGTACATCAGATGCAGTATTTGCTTTGAGGATGCTGATGGAGAAGTACGGAGAAGGTAATAAATAGTTGCATTGTGTCTTTGTAGATTTAGAGAAGGCATACGACAGGGTACCGAGAGAGGAGCTGTGGTATTGTATGAGGAAGTCTGGACTGGCAGAGAAGTATGTTAGAGTGGTGCAGGTCATGTATGAAAGCTGTAAGACAGTGGTGAGATGTGCTGTAGGTGTGACAGAAGAGTTCAAGGTGGAGGTGGGTCTGCATCAAGGATCGTCTCTAAGCCCCTTTTTGTTTGCGCTGGTGATGGACAGGATGACAGATGAGGTTAGACAGAAGTCTCCATGGACTATGATGTTTGCAGATGACATTGTGCTCTGTAGCGAGAGCAGGAAACAGGTGGAGAAAAATTTGGAGAGGTGGAGGTATGCTCTGGAAAGCAGAGGAATGAAGGTTAGCCGCAGCAAGACAGAACACATGTGTGTGAATGAGAGGAACCTTGGTGGAACGGTAAGACTACAGGGAGCAGAGACAAAGAAGTTGCAGGACTTTAAATACTTAGGGTCAATGGTCCAGAGCAACGAAGAGTGTGGAAAGGAGGTGAAGATGTGGGCACAGGCAGGTTGGAATGGGTGAAGAAAAGTGTCAGGTGTGTTGTGTGACAAAAGAGTATGAGCAAGAATGAATGGAAAGGTGTTCAAGACAGTGGTGAGACCAGTGATGCTCTATGGCTTAGAGACAGTGGCGCTGAAGAAAAGACAGAAGGCAAAGCTGGAGGTAGCAGAGATGAAGATGTTGAGGTTCTCTTTAAGAGTGACAAGAATGCATAGGATCAAGAATGAGTTCATCAGAGGGACAACCCATGTTAGATGTTTTGGAGATAAAGTCAGAGAGGCCAGATTGAGGTGGTTTGGACATGTTTAGAGGAGAGATTGTGAATATATTGGTAGAAGGATGCTGAGGTTGGAACTGACAGGCAGGTCTAGAGGAAGACCAAAGAGGCGATTTATGGATGTAATGAGAGAGGGCATGAAGTTAGTTGGTGTGAGAGAAGAGGATGCAGAGGATAGGGTTAGATGGAGGCAGATGATTCGTTGTGGCGACCCCTGAAAGGGAACAGGCAAAAGACAAAGAAGAGTCTGGGGGTGTATCTGGTGCTATTATTTATATTTATGGAGAAAGTGTTTGAATACGTGCAAACAAAATTTTGGTACTCCAATACTCTAAGGAAGATGAAAGTTTCTTAAAGAAAATCTTGTTGTGGTCACAATGCCCTTGGATAACAGTCCTCTGTGTTGAATTGTGTTGTGTTTAATTATACTTTGAGAATCGCAGCAAAATGTAAGTCCCAGTCCAGCCCAGCAAAATGCCAAAGCTTATGCTTTTATAGATGCCTGCACACCTGCTGATAATTAATTACTCGTAGGCTGATGATTAGCAACGACTGGCTGCAACTCTTAAATCCTGCTGAAGCAGTAAGGGGAAACTTAGTACTGCCCACATTTATACTGTAAATACATACATAATGTCATAGTGAGAAACAGTTAAATGTTGTTGTTTGTCAAAGGTTGATGATTTTTATTGTTTTTCAAAAAACTAAGTTAAAAAAAACTTTAAAAGAGAATTAAAGAATTAAAAGAGGGTATAAAGTTTATGTGTGTGTGTGTGTGTGTGTGTGTGTGTGTGTGTGTGTGTGTGTGTGTGTGCTGCTTCAGGGCTTCTAAGACAAGGGAATGGGCTCGCTCACAAATTTGCCTACAAACACAAAGAAAAATGGTGTAAAAAATACTTCAGTCATCAAGTTGACAAAATGTGTTTTCTAGCATGATAAAACACCTTGCCAAACTGCAAAAGTGATACCTAAGTGTCTCGGAGAGCAAAAATATAAAATAAAATAAAAACTCTACATTATGGCCAAGAAACTCCACATTGGAGAGAAAAACTTCTGACAAACATTTTTAAAAACACTTAGTGAAAAATAATACTTGAAACAGACTTTCAGCTATTACCTTACTGTCATCCACAGCCTATAAAAGGGCCACGGATGCCTAGTCTGATGAGTACGTTTTTTTGATCAACTGTGTGAGAATGAGAGGTTGCTGAAAGAGTCATAAAGGACTGCATGCTGCACTCCATCTCGAAAGAGAAAAGAAAGGCGATGAGCATGAGTGCCACATCTCACATGCGAGACATAGTTAAAACGTTTTAGCGCATTAGCGATGATTGGCCAGACAAGTAGGCACCTGCTGGAAAAAAAGCCCCGGCCATTACAACCCGCCGCCATTTTGGGAAACAGCACAGTGCCTGCCTCGCCTGGAATCTTCACGAGACTAGCCAATGAACACTGAACCTAAAGTCAGCAAGCCAGCAGCCCATAAATTTTGGGCTAATCACTGCTGCATCGAAGGGCACATCTCAGCATTTACCTGCTGAGTCAGAGTAAACGGAGCGCTGCTTCCTGCTTTTCTTAAAACCGGAATTGCTGTCACATTGGCTTGCCCCTCTGTCATGCTCGCTGATCCTACGTGATGCAAGACTCTCCCAGTCACATGCATCCATAGTAATCGAAAGGAGGTTTTCCACGGCGCGCATCATGGTCAAGGACCAACATGGTAAATAAACAATAACTACCTGCATTATGCCTGACCTTTCCGTCTCTTTGATTCTAAACAGAGACTGGCCAAGGTTGTTTCCAGTCAGGGAAGGGAAACAAAAGAAAATGCAAGCACCCATCAGGCAGAAGCATTGGAAATTGGTGTCCTTCAACCTGGCATAGATTGTGCAAACTCCGGACAAGGGCACAGATGCAGTGGCAGAAGGTGAGGCTAATGCTCCCAACAATTCTTTTCTCTCACTGTTTTAGCAGGTAAAGCCAGGTGGAAGCTTTGACAAGCTTCAGCAGAAAGACCTGCAAGGAGGTGAGCACCCTGGTTTGTTTGGTAATTGAATACATTTAATGTTTGCAAGATAACATTAACCATTTGCTTCCCATCATAAGGCAACACATGGAGAAACCCCAAGTGAAGCATGACTGGCAAGCACAATCCCAGGAGTTTCCCAATTGTTTCATACAGAGCCCACCCAGCATGGTCGTCAGCCAAAGACTGTACAGAGAACCGGGGGGTTGCCGTTTTACCATAGACACTGAGATTAATAACTTTCCATTGGTCTAGTCCCATTGTTAGAGTACCAAGGCCTTACAGTTTGATCTGTCTTTGTAACAACTTTAGACAATTGAACCAGATTTCTGAGTTTGACGCATACCCGCTCAACCTAACTAAAGGGTACTGGCAAGTTGCCCTCACACAAGAAGCCAATGAAAACATGGCTTTCAGCACCGGGAAAGGCTATTGCAAATACAATGTCTCTTCGTTTAGCCTGCACAGGGCTCCAGCCATGTTCCAGCGGCTAATGGACCTCATCCTTGCCATTACCACCCATATGCTCCAGCCTATCTGCCTGCCTAACATTGTCCTTTACTCCTGCAGCTAGGGGGGTCATCTCTATAACCTAAAAAAGATGAGTTACTCAAGCTACAGAAAAAAAGGTTAAGTCTATCCTCTTCTACTTACAACCTATGTCAAAGAAACAGATACAAGGGTGGGGTATGGGCTGGCTAATTATTATAGATGCTTTGTGCCAAATTTCTCCTCTATGGCAGCACCCCTCTTGAACCTGCTCAGAAAGAGACAACCAGAGGAGATGCCCTGAACCGAAGAGGAGAAGGGAGTGGTTGTACAACCTAAAACCCACCTCACTAGTTTCCACAAAACTCTAATTTGACCTCCATTTTCACGGACATCTCAGAGACCATGCTTGGTACAGGACGTTTCATACTCAGTTGTTCACAGAGCCAGATCACAAACATGACAACACAGATGGCCTTTCCAGACACTATGCCTTACAAACTCAAAGCTGAGGGGGTGGTGCTGTGATGGTGGCCTCATAGCCAGTGCCTCTTAGCCCCTTAAATGGCACAAAGCATGCTTTCAGTACCAAGGACAGCTCCGCGATGTACAGGGAAGGAGTGGGGAGCTCTAATTCACCAGGCCTGGACACAGATTATCAGATACCATCTCGTTGTCATCACCAACCTACAAAGGGGCCGTGGTGGCTCACTCGCTTTCTGCCTTGTTTAGCTCAGCCTGACAATGCACCTCATCTGCCTGCAGCAACTGGAGGCCACACCCGCTTTGGCTTTGCAATCCGAGCACCCCTGTCTGCTTATGGCAGCTCAGAAGGACCGACTATGCGTCTGTGTGTGTGTGTGTGTGTGTGTGTGTGTGTGTGTGTGTGTGTGTGTGTGTGTGTGTGTGTGTGTGTGTGTGTGTGTGTGAAAAAGCAATCTTTTTCTTGGAGCTTGGAGTCTGTGTTTCACTCTGCCTTGTTGATTACTACCAATATACTGTACAAATATAGGTACAAATATACAAAAACATGTATGTATATACTGATCAGCCATAACATTATGATTAACTAATATTAAGTAGCTCCCCCCTTTTGCCATCATGACAATTAATATTTAACAGCATTAACCAGCATAAACCTTTTTATCAGTGCTGTTGGATATTATATTGGATCGGACTACATGGGTCAGCCACTACCACAGGAACATTTCAAAAGACCTGTAATTTTGGAGGTGCACTGACCCATTCCTCTAGCCATTACAATCACTTAAATCTTTATGCCTGCCTATTTTTTCAGCTTCCAAAACATCAGCTTTAGGGGAAAAAAAGGCTCACTTGCAGTCTAATATGTTCTATTCACTTCCAGCCAACATTGTAGTAAGATATTTAAAAACTGTGTCAGAGCAACTTCAAAACTGCAGGTCTTGTGGGATGTTCCCAGGCTGCAGTGGTCAAGACAGCCAAGGAAGGAAAACCAGTGAACTGGCAACAGGGTCATGGGGGGCCCAAGGCTTACTGATGCCCATGAGCAGCGAAGGCTGATCCGATACAATAGAAGATCTACTGTAGCTCAAATTAAGGAAATTGAGGGAAAGGCCAATTCTGGTTCTAATGCTGTGTGTTTTAAGTGTTAGAACACGCAGGTCATTACTGTTTCGGAGGCAACGGGGGGGGGGCTTCATTTGATATTATGGAAATGGTCATAATGTTATGGCTGATCAGTTTGTAAGTTTGTGTGTGTGTGTGTGTGTGTGTGAGAGAGAGAGAGAGAGAGAGAGAGAGAAATAAAACAAATAAAATGGTATTGAGGACTGTAGATGTACCATACCAGTCAAAAGTTCAAACACACCTTCAAATTCATTTTTTTTCTTTTTATATTGTAAAATAATCTTTTATTATAAAGCATTGTTCAATGATTTATTATAAATTTCCCCATCCCATTCTGAATCATAACATGCAACAGCAGACATAAAAGCACAAAACCTGTTTTATAGAAACCATGCCTGGTATTCTTTTGTTACTTTAACAAATACATGTGTAACATAATAGCCAGGGCAGATTTACTGTGTAAGTGAACAAACCTGTTTTAACATATCCCACATTAAACGTTTTTTAAACCTTTTTTTAAAGATTAATTTACCATATCTCATTAAGTTCTTTAAACCCTGCTTTTTTGCATACACGTGAAATTAGACAAATAAAATGCTTTTAAACTTTAAACATTGTAAAACAATGCTGAAGGCGTCTAAAATATGCAGTAATCTCCTTTGAACAGTTGATATTGTCTGCTACTGGTGACTCTAAATGAACTTCTCCTCTGCAGCAAAGGTAAGTTTTGGTCTCGCTTTCCTGGGAAGGTCTTCATGAGAGACAGTTTCATCATGGTGCTTGATGGGTTTTATAAATGCACTTGACAATCCTGTTCTTGCAAGAACTATTTCAGAACATCTGATCTTCCTGTCTTAAAATAACCACCAAATGTTGAAGCTGTTGTTGTTGTTGTTGTTGTTGTTGTTACTTTAATACATAATTTTTTTGAACATCTGTTTACACATTCTTTCAACTATGACCCATTTCCGATTCAAGTGTTTACACTTGCCATACGATCTGAAGCATCGCAGATACTTAAAGGGAGGATCTTGCGCTACACACTCCATGCCATGATGGACGAAGGCAAAATATGCTTAATGCTAGCTCTGCGATATATGCAAAGTTCGCAAAACGTCACCATGGTTTTGAAACCATCCACTGCAACTGATCCAGAATGCAGCAGCATGACTCGTTTTTAACCATCCCAAGTTCTCCCACACCACCCCACTTCATCGCTCCCTGCACTGGCTTCCTGTAGCTGCCCGCATCAAATTCAAAACGCTGATGCTTGCCTACAAAGCTAAAATGGCCCAGCACCCACTTACCTCTCTGCTCTAATCACACAACGCACTGCACCATGTTCCCTCCGATCCTCCAGCACTGCTCGCCTCATCCCACCATCTCTCAGGGATCGAGGGTGGCATTCATTCAGGCTCTTTTCTGTTCTAGCACTTAGGTGGTGGAATGAACTTCCTCTAGATGTCCATACATCAGAGACTTTGACTATCTTTAACTGACGACTCAAGATGCATCTGTTTCTCCAGTACTTGGACTAACCCCCCTCTTAACACACACACACCCCAAAAAACAAAAACCCTCTTCCCAGTTGTGTTGGACTAATGGCACTTAGTTATAGTTAACCCAGTGTAAGTATGTATCCAATGATGTAAACTTTACAGCACTTTTTGTAAGTCGCTCTGGATAAGAGCGTCTGCCAAATGCCCAAATGTAAATGTAAATTGAACGAAAGAGGAGGAAAAAACACCATAATTGCAGCCTGTGCATATGCTTTATTTACCAAACGCGCAGCGCCGAACTTTTATCAGCACATCACCTGCCCCACCAGGGGCGAAAGGACACTGGACCACTGCTATATAACGGTCAAGGACGGCTACAAGGCACAATCTTGTCCACCGTTTGGTAAATCCGACCACGCCGCCATCTTCCTCATGCCAAAATACAAACAAAGGCTGAAACAGGAAGTTCCGGTTCAGAGGGAGGTCGCGTGCTGGACGGACCAATCGGTGGCCGCGTTACAGGATGCACTCGATGACGCAGACTGGGACATGTTCAGAAACAGCTCCGATGGTGACGTCAGCGTGTTTACGGAAGCGGTTGTGGGATTCATCGGGAAACTAGCGGACGATACCGTAGAAAAAAAGACTATTAAAACGTTTCCCAACCAGAAGCCGTGGGTGGATAAAACCATCCGCGACGCTCTGAGATCTCGCACCGCTGCCTACAACACGGGACTCGCGTCGGGGGACATGGAACCATATAAGGCTGCGTCATACAGCGTCCGGAAGGCGGTAAAAGAGGCGAAGCAGCGCTACGGGAGGAAACTAGAGTCACAACTCCAACAGAGTGACTCTAGGAGCCTGTGGCAGGGATTAAGAACAATAACGGATTATAAAGCACCAACATCCGGTATGATAAACGCAGACGTGTCTCTGGCAGACGAGCTGAACACTTTCTATGCTCGCTTCGAGGCTGCAGCTAAAGACGCTAGCGATGCTAATGCTAGCGGCGCTCACGGCTGCAGACAGGAAGTCACTGTCAGCACCGGAAGCGCGTTCATCATCTCAGAGCATGACGTGAGGAGAGCCTTCAAGAGAGTGAACACCAGGAAAGCAGCAGGACCAGACGGCATCCCAGGCCGTATTCTCAGAGCCTGCGCAGACCAGCTAGCACCTGTGTTCACTGAGATATTCAACATCTCTTTATCTCAGTCGGTGATCCCCACATGCTTCAAAGAGTCCATCATTGTTCCTGTCCCAAAGAAACCTCATCCTGCTTCCCTCAATGACTATCGCCCTGTAGCCCTCACCTCAGTAGTGATGAAGTGCTTTGAACGCCTGGTCAGAGACTTCATCATCTCTTCACTACCAGACACACTAGACCCACTACAGTTCGCTTATCGTACAAACCGTTCCACGGACGATGCAATCTCTCATCTCCTCCATACATCTCTCACTCACCTGGACACTCGGAGGGGGCTTTATGTGAAAATGCTCTTCATCGACTACAGTTCTGCATTTAATACCATAATTCCCTCCACACTTACCACCAAGCTGGAGCACCTGGGACTCAGCTCATCAATGTGTCAGTGGATCTCCAATTTTCTGACTGGCAGACCACAGGCAGTAAGGATGGGCGGACATGTCTCACACTGAAAACCCTAATAAGTTAATTGGACTAATTTGATTGAGTAAACTCGTTGCCTCAATTTAATTGGTAATGGAATCTTCCAAAACTTGCATATTTAAGTTTATTTAACTTGGCGGTTTTGTAGACTGTACTTAAATCATTTAGTTCAACAAACTTAGCACTTATTTAATGTACTTAAAAAATTGCGTTCACTTGGTATAAATTTTTTTTAAGTGTACTTATATATTTAAGTTAACTCAACATGAAAATGTAACTTAAACCTGTTAAACAATGTTCTTATATTTGACTGCAAGCTTTGTGCACACCGAACTGAAATAAAACAATGAACAGCATTTTTAAGCTTAGATTTTGTTTATTGACAAAATGCCACAATTTTCCACCGGAAAGAATGTTGGAGAGTATTTTATTAGGCACACAGCATGTACGGCATGAGCAGTACATTCACACAGGAACCACCATCCAATTCAGCCTCAGCATGAACCGGCGCACATTTCACCCGTCAACCCTTACCCACACACACAAACAGGGCCGAAGCCACTAACCCAAACACCCTTCCCCAACATGGTGAACACACCGACATCCCCGCAAAGCATGCTGGTCGTCAGCCGCCGCCCCGCCCACGCCACATTCACATTTGTGAAAATTGACCTTTTGAAAATGTTTTTTCCCCCAAAGGATTAATCATGATTTTGAGTTCACAACACTTGAAATCTTAAGTTTATGCATTTTGATGGTAAATAAGTTAAATGAACTTATATTTTTAAGTGATGGGTCCAAAATGCAAAATTTTAAGTAATGTTTAGTCAACATTACTTAATTGTATAAGTAAAGACAACATTAGGGTTTACAGTGCAGCCTCCCTCACTCTCAGCACTGGAGCCCCCCAGGGTTGTGTTCTGAGCCCCCTGCTGTACTCTCTGTACACCCACGACTGCGTGGCCACTACCAGCTCCACCACCATCATCAAGTTCGCTGACGACACTGTTGTGGTGGGCCTGATCACGAACAACGATGAGACGGCCTACCTGGAGGAGGTTGGAAATCTGGAGAACTGGTGCCAGAGAAACAATCTCCTCCTGAACGTCAGTAAGACAAAGGAGCTGATAGTGGACTTTAGTACAAAGCAGGTGAGGAACTACCAGACCCCCGTCATCAACAGAAGCCCAGTGGAGAGAGTGGACAGCTTCAGATACCTCGGTGTTCACATCACGCAGGACCTGGCATGGTCCTGTCACATCAACACCGTGGTAAAAAAGGCCCGGCAGCGTCTCTACCACCTCAGACGCTTGAGAGACTTTAGACTGCCCTCCAAGGTGCTCAGGAATTTCTACTCCTGCACCATAGAGAGCATCCTGACGGGAAATATCACGACCTGGTTCGGGAACAGCACCATGCAGGACAGACGAGCTCTACAGAGGGTGGTGCGATCAGCTGAGCGCATCATCCGCATCGAGCTCCCTGACCTGCACTCAATCTACAGCAAGCGGTGCTTGACCAAGGCCAGGAAGATCGTGAAGGATCTCAGTCACCCCAATAACGGACTGTTTACTCTGTTGCGGTCTGGGAAGCGATTCCGCTCCTTGAAGGCCAACACAGAGAGACTGAGGAGGAGCTTCTTCCCGCAGGCGATAAGGTCTCTCAACCACAACCACACCACTATGCAGAACTAACAATCTTTTCATCTTTTTCATAATTGATCAAATCCATCAATCTTCTTACATCCATGAACACTATGGACAATTACATGCTCACCTTCCTTTTTAATATACACTACATGTCGTACGTTTACATCCTGGACCATTGCACAAAGACACTTTAATAACTTTGCACACCTACCTTCACAACTACACTACATTTTACAGTTTTACGTTTACATCCTGGACCAGTGCACAAAGACACTTTAATAACCTCTGCACAAAGTCACTTTGTTCTATGCATATTTGCACACACAGCACAGTATATTTCAATTTGTACAGTAGATTTCTATTTTTGCACATCATATTTTTATTTCTATTTTTAGTTCTATTTTTTTCCTAGGACATTTCTATTTTTATTTTTTGTTCTATTTTTCCTAGTTTAATTTAATTTTTTATTTAATTTCTATCGTATTTCTTTTATTCATATTTATTTCTTATTTGTAAACTTTAATTCTCTTCTAGGGTCAATGGCAGCCGTATAATGCATTTCACTACATTTCGTACTGTGTATGTTTGTGTATGTGACAAATAAAATTTGAATTTGAATTTGAATTTGAAATACTGATTTCTTAATGTTATTTAGCCAAAATAACCATTAACACAAAGCAGGGGGCTTTTTCCTTCTATCATGTCACCTGCGATGTTATAATTCCACACATGCTTCTACCGGAGAATAACATTACGTCATTAAACCGCGAAGAAGTCGCAGTTTTAATGACGTACAGAACACAATGCCTCAGGAAACCCGATCTGTCTGTTTACACGACAATCACATCAGCACATACTGTATCTGATTAATATCTGATTTATTTCCACATATGAAGGAGGCCTGAACCCGATCTCGAAATATCTGAATGCATGCGTTTTTTCCTGTTTACACGGACATAGAACATATCGATATGTGTCACATATGAGCAAAAAAATCTGAATTGGGTCACATTTACCCGACAGTGTACACGTAGCTTAAGTGTTATTTCATAGTTTTCTATATGTCCAATATTGTTCTAAAATGTCAAATTAAATCAGTAATCAAAAAACCTTTTTGAAGACTTTTGACTGGTGAGTGTTAAATTCATTATAGCCAAGTGATTAAAGTCACCTAAATGTAAGTGAAAAAGTAGTATACAATAATAATTCATTAGTATGGTGTAGGGCCAATACTTTTGCGGCCAATACAGCATCAGTCCTTGGGAATGACAGATACAAGACCTGATTTTCGCTGCTGGAACCATTGAAACTGATGTTTAGCATTGGCACGAGTGACCAAGGTTTGGCTATAGCAGCCTGGCCATGTACATTGACCCTGTAAAGCTCTCGACTAACAGTTTTGGTGGAAACAGAAGAGTTGAGGTGCACATTTAATTCTGCGGCGAGTTGAGCAGCTGTGGTTTTATGTTTTTTGGATACAATTAAAGCAGGTAAATACAGGTAGTTTTTATTTGCATATTTAAATATTTGGATATGTTACATCCACAATATGTCAACTGTGAAAAATACATTTTATTCTATTAAGTAATCAAAAATTTTTTATTTTAAAGTATTCGATATTAAAACATGACAAAAAAAAGTTCATTTCATTGTGGTTTAAATCACTTGCATCATTTGAAACATAACTGTTTTAATAAAGGGCGTTTAATAAGGTCATTAAATGTATGACTTTGATATTCTTTTGACTATGACTATAATATTCTTTATGTAATGATAACATGTTTAGTGTTAGATTATGTTGCTCATTGTGTTTTATTGTTTAGTTAGGCTCTTTATGGAAATTAGCTTTTCTGCTCCACCCAAAAGCAAAGCAAAACCTTTGGTTGTTACTGAGATTATGCTATTTATAGATTTCACAAAAAAAGGAGAAGCTGCTTCTAAAATAATCTTTCTAAAATTAATATAGATTTCAGACAGTAAATTATGCATTTAAATTAGATTTAGTGGAGATTTGATTAGTTTTATATTTAGTTCTGAGTCAAATTTCCTTTTAACAAACCTGCACTTTTGTCATGTAGATTTTTTTATGAATTGTCAAGTACAATAAATGTGGTCACATGATGTTTATTTACAGTATTATAAGGAAATTAGCTTATAATAATATGAATAAACTGTATTACATTGACAAATTAATAGTTTGTTGTATCATTACAGTAAAAAGAGCTAAAATTGAGAACATGATGAAAGAATGAATGATAATAATTTACATTTAGGCATTTGGCAGACGCTCTTATCCAGAGCGACTTACATTTTTATCTTATTATACATCTGAGCAGTTGAGGGTTAAGGGCCTTGCTCAAGGGCCCAACAGTGGCAACTTGGTGGTTGTGGGGTTTAACCCTGGGATCTTCCGAACTGTAGTCCAATGCCTTAACCACTGAGCTACCCCTGGCCCGCATAATTATGTAGGTGCTAAAGGAAATACTTGTATACTATGTAGATATAAAATATAAAATGCCCTAAAAGACTCACAGCACTATTTCCCAGAAATGTTGACTAAATCTTAACAAGGCAGCCTACTGGTTTTAAGGTGTGTCTGACACACCTTGATTCTTTGCAGCATAGGCCTGAGACTGTTTTCTTACTTAGTCATTGTGGATGACATTGTGCATTTGTTTATTCTTTATTCTGTGTGTAAACCTACATTCACATTCACATTCAGGACAAAAACCGAAAGATCCATTCCCATCGGTCATATCATATTTACTCGCTGCTTGTTTAAATAAGGTTCAAAGTGATGATCACGATTGTGATAAATGTTAGACATCATGGGCAAGTAATAGGAAACCCTCACATTAGTAGAAGTATTATTGCTCAATTATAAGATAAAACTTTATTTACAGTATATTAACCCCTTTATTAACTTTATTTGTTTGTCTTCGTCCTGTGCCAGAGACTGCTCCAAGAGCAAAAATAGTAGAAAAAAATATACACACAAAGAAATGAAGCAATGAAAAAACTTAAATATAAACGAATAAAAGAATTCACAAACTAAACATACGATACACAAATGTAGAATGCGGTAACAAGAATAGGAGAAACCAGATTTTTGTGCAGAATTTACATAGCATGTCAATGTTAGCCGTGGGGTAGCTCAGTGGTTAAGGCATTGGACTACGGTTCGGAAGATCCCAGGTTCAAACCCCACAACTACTGTTGGGCCCTTGAGCAAGGCCCTTAACCCTCAACTGCTCAGATGTGTAATGAGATAAAAAATGTAAGTCACTCTGGATAAGAGCGTCTACCAAATGCCTAAATATAAATGTCACCTGGGCTTTCCGCATGGCAGACGAGAAACCTACCAATAAGCCACCATTTTCCCAAGCTCACTGATGCAGCAGCCATGCTCCGAAATCTAATGGATAGCCTTCCCAACCAGGACTATATCTGCAATGGGATGTTCAACAAGTATATATACAGAAATAGCCAAAAGTGAAAAGTCTTTTTTTCTCCTTTTCTCAATAAACCGTGAACAAATCTTCTTTGTTCTTATTAAAGCATGTGTGTAATACACAACCGTCACCGGCCCAACTACATTTGTGTGGAAAGCCATCTCTTCAGTAGTAAATAAGTCTGCATCATAAAAAAAGTTAACTTTTTTTGTTTTTATTTTATATACTTGTCAATCATACACCAGGAATGTTTACATATGCAGTGAAGTGTTATGTTAAGAATGAGACCCACATGAGATCCACCCATTCTTATTACAACTGACTGACGCTGTACTTCTAGGTGGGGAAGCTACTTGGAAATCTGTTTCTTGAACAAGAAAAACAGTGGTCTGATCACCCTGACTGCACAGTAAATATTTCCTGCGAAGCACAATAAAAATACAACTGCATCTTTTTAAAGAGCTTGTCAATCAAATACTAATTCAAATGCTAATGAACTAGCAAACAGGTTTACACACCCGGGGAAGATTCTGAAAGCCAGAAGACTTGGAGGCTAGACACATTATCAGTCAGAGCTCCATGTACATCCATCGTCTACAGTATATCAATGCTCTTTTTTAGGGAATTTTTAGCACATCCTGAAATGCACGCCTCAAGTGCACACAATCTCATACATCAGGCATAAAAAAATAATTAATTAATAAAAATAAAAAAAACTTCATATGTTTGGGTGGAAATCCACCAAGTACTGGTAGAACATGCGAACTCCAAACACACAGACCAGAGATGGGATTTAAACCTCAACCATGCAAAATGGTCACCGCATGGTCACCGCTTTCCCATTACAAATATTTTAAGTCACTTTACGGATGAGCCCTTTTTATAGACTAGTGTACGTCCTATCCCTTTCTGTATTTGTATTTGCTTAGTTTACATTATCAGTTTAATTCAAATGAAAACTAATGCACTTGTTATTGCATATTATTTTTATTGCATATACATTTTTGTCCTTTGTGGATTTGTTGTATCCTTTTTTTAAAAATAAAATCAATTTATTAAAAAATAATAATTTATTTAACTTTCCCACGCCTCTCTGCCCACAAAACAAGCTCCTCACTGTGCTTCCTGATTCCTTATATGGAAGTACTTCCTAAAGCCAGCGTCTACATGAATATACAGTACAACCAGCTTGTGTCTGCTGTAACCTCCTGTCTGTCTCCTAGTTTTTTTTATGACTTCTGTGTTAACAACTTGTTCTTTTGATACATAAAATGTACAGTACATGGCACAGGGCACCTGGCCAAAAGCTTAAACATGTTCTCTTTGCTAAAAATAAACTCTTCAGACACAGCGTTCTTGTGTGATTATACCTCACCCAGTTCAGAACACTGGCCGGTAAGCATGTAAGGGAATTAGGTGCGGTGAATGCATTAATCAATAATCCTTCCCTTCTTTCTTTTTTAAATTTAACAATATAGAAACAGGTTTCTTTTTTCTTTTTGTTCCATTCTCCTTTAGGGTGGAGTGGCATGCTTACATTTATAAATCATAACTGTTGATCTTTTTTTTTATGTTTACTTTCAGTGTTGCTGTAATCGGTGAATTGATTAAATAAATTATGTATGTACAGTATGAATGCATGTTTGTATATATTATGTATGTATGTATGTATGTATGTATGTATGTATCTATGTATCTATCTATCTATCTATCTATCTATCTTTGACACATGCTTTTGTTTTATCACTTAACAGCCCTTCATCCAAAAATACATAGTCTCACAAAAAAGACTCTATAAACTTAGCTTTGGTCAATACATAACATACACTTATTATGTATAATTGTGCAAGTAATAAAAAAAAACTACCTTCTTTCCTTTTTGATAACCAAACATTTTTTTATAAATATTTCTAATTTAATCTAAAATAATTTATTATATTGCATTTCCTTTCCATTCTGAATCATAACATGCAGCCATTAAAATAACACATATATTACACAACATCTCTGGACAGTTCTGGACCATGAAATAAGGTCCCCAAGCATCACCACCAAGTGCAATGCTAAGCACTGGGCTCTAGAGCAGGGGAGACATGTTCTCTGGAGTGATGAATCACACTTCTCTATCTGGCAATCTGATGGACGAGTCTATGTTTGGTGGTTGCCAGGAGACGGGACTTGTCTGACTTGTGCCAAGTGTGAAGTTTGGTAGAGGGGGGATTGTGATATGGGGTTGTTTTTCAGGTGTTGGGCTCGGCCCTTCAGTTTCAGTGAAAGGAACTCTTAATGCTTCAACCTCAACTCCATAGAACACCTTTGGGATGAATTAGAGCGGAGACTGCGAGCCAGACCTTCTCGTCCAACTTCACAAATGCGCTTCTGGAAGAATTGTCAAAAATTTCCATAAACACACTCCTGAAACTGTTATAGCTGCAAAGGGTGAACCAACATCATATTAAACTTTATGGATTAGGGAATTGAATGTTATTTAATTTGCATGTTAAGGCAGCGAGCAAAGACTTTTGGCAATATGGTGTATATCCATCATTTCTGCAGCAGTTACTTACGTGGTTGGGTGGCCAGCTTAATCGCTGATTGTATCTGAGCACTTGGGGTGAAGGACCTTGCCCGAGGCTCCAACAGTGTCAGCCCGGCTTGAACCAGAGATCAGCAGTTCAACATCTTAACCACTTGTCCAGTGCACCATCTTGGAAGTACTGCTGAATCTCAGTTCATGCAAAGGAAAAAAGTAAAAATGAAAAGATTGCAATACTGTACTTTAAATTCATTTCCTATTTGAACTTTTTTTTAAGTGTTTGTTATGCTATTTTATGTCTTTTTTGTTCAAAATCTATAACTAGATGTTGGTATGTATTACATCTACCTCAGAAATGTCAGAAATGTGTTTTGCTCAATTATGTACACCTGTATAAGTACACCTTTCAAAATAATGGAATCACTAATTTAACACAAATGCATGACTAAATGAAAGCCCTCGTAAAGACATAACGTTTTATACTGTAAGATATATACTGTAACAGTATATCCTTGTCCAACCCTCATATGTGGACCTTTATGTATAATTCTTTTTTATATATATATATAAAAAAAGAGGAGGAGACTATTTCATTGACTTTTGTTGTTTTTAAACACATAATTCACTTCATCATTTTTTTAAACATTAAGAAGTTTGGCAAAAGAATTATACCTAATCGTCCTTATATGAGGATTAAGCAAGGACATATAGCCAATAAGGTTGGAAGAAATGTTATGTCTTAATGAGGGCATTCAGTTATTTTGCGTCAAATTACTGTATAAGGCATGATGAATCCACTTCATAATTTGTGATCCTGAATATCAATTTATGATTGCGGTACCTTTTAGCACAGTGGTTAGGTACCATTTTCTTTTAATTCTCACATTTTAAAAATCCACAATAAAAAAAAATGGCCACATAATTCATAAATCATTCCTATCATATACTGTAGTATAAAATAATTTCATTTTCTTGCAGTAATTTTCTACGAGTACATTTTCAAATTGGATATATTCTCTACAATTTTGTTGTTAAGTTGGATAATTTGGTTTTTATCTGCAAGTTGTAATGGAGCTACTGTAATAATAACTTTATGAAAAAATATTTATTTCACTTACTGTACCTGCATATTAATTTCCATGCTGTCAGTTTCACACTGTTGAATAATTATACTACTTACCTAACTAATTACTGCACTACTACAGTTTAACACGTGATAAACAATTCTGAGCATCCTTTAAGGCACAGGGTGATTACATTACACAGAGTATCTTCAAATAGGTTTGAAGGGGAAAAAAACTAAATAATGATGATCGCTCTTTGCATTCATTTTTTAACCTGTATGCTTCTGTAACATTCTCCTAAAGGGAAGGGCAGTTTTGCAACATTTATTTAAAAAATAAAAATAAAAAAATAAAAAAATAACTATGACCTACTGTAGGTCTTGTGACGTACATAAGGTATTAAGTTCTTTTAAGTCTCACACTGGAATCTAACACTTCTTGTTTTTCTGCCCAACCACTTCAACTTGTTTGTTTGCATTTATATGCATCTATTATATGTTAGGCTTAAGAAGAACACTCACAATTGTTAGGTTTAAGACGAGCAGACAAATGTAAAAACTTTGAAAAGAATTAGAGAATTAATGCTTAATGTGTCTGCCACACTTCCATACGCTTACTGGCCGAAACCCAGGAGAAGAACGAACACACACACATGCAGTGTCTGAAGGTATCTGTTTATTATCGGCAAAGAAAGCATATTTAAGCTTTTGGCCAAGTATTACATCCATACATCAAAAGAACAACAACAACCAAAAAACTGCTTTTTTTGGTTAGACAAAAAGATTCCAGCAGGCACTAGCTGTTTGTAGGCAGTCCTGTAGTATTACCATGCAAAACATCAGGAAGCACAGTATTATTATGATTATTATTATAGAGACATAATAATACTATGTAATTTTACACAGTATTACTACATAATTAATACAAAATTAATATTACTGGGAATTATAACATAATTTCCTATGTCTCTATGAAATAACACTATAATTATTATTATTATAGTGTTATTTCATAGAGACATCGGAAAGTTCATGCAATATCAGAAACCCTTAGTGTGCTCCTAAATTCTAACCAATTTACTTTGATTAGCACCAAAATTGAAACTAAATAAACAGTCAGACCTTGGCATAAAAAATCAAATGTTAAAAATAAAGTTAATAAAAAAAAAATGTTTTTAACTGTGAACATGAGAAATGATGCTTTTTTTGCGGTGTGTTCACAATGCATGTTGTTCTATTAAGTTAAAGGAACTATTAGAGAACTTCCTTTCTCTGTGAATCCACTGTTCAAGTCTGGAGACTAAGGCCTGGACTCCAAACCATGCTTCAGGTACTGTACCAAGCTTAATTGAATACAATCCATCATGCATGCACAAGTTTGCTCTGTGTGTTGTCCCATGGTGTCGACATTCACGGCAGAGGATACTGTACGCGTCCCCATCCGAATTATTATTACTACATATGGATGAGAATAAAAATGGAACCAAAATTCCTTCTTGTCTGTCACCCCTTTCACAATGCAGTTTAATTGTAAAGAGCTGTTTGTGTAGGTGTAAACAACATTCATACATTTCATTACACACTATAGAATCAGTCATCAGCTGCTTCTGTGGAATGTTTGTTTTTCATTTAAAAGAGAAGGTTGTTTAATGGTGCCATAGATTGTCAGTTCAATATGCTTTCCTCCAGTGTGTCTTTTCCTGTTCGGGAACATTTTTATCATTAAAGGTTGTCATTAAAATGAAATGGTGTTTTGTCTTGGCTGTTATGTCTGCGAAAGCAACGTATAGTTATGTTTGGGTCAAATAGGAGTTCAGTCATACATGACATTTAAGAGGCATAAATTTCTGTCACATTTAATCCGTACAAATGTTTTAGTCATGACAGGTATTTCGAAACTCGGTTTGATTACTGGTTAAAGTCTGTAAGTTCTTTCTCTACGTCACGAGTGTATTTCATTCTGTCATGAACACCTAAGCCGGGGCTTATGGGTAAATGGGAGCATGGAAAATCTGAACATTGTGTTAGTCGGTGTCCAGCTTCTGCCAAGAGTTGGTTATTCCTCGTTATCTCACTCACCATCTATACCGCTTTATCATATATTCAGGGTCGCGGGGTCACTCACTTACACACTATGGGCAATTTGGGAACGCAAATTAGCCTTATCTTCATGTCTTTGGACTGTGGGAGGAAACCGGAGCACCCAGAGGAAACCCACCAAACATGGGGAGAACATGTAAACTCCATGCACACAGAAATGGGAATCGAGGCTGGCCAGGAATCGAACGCGGACCCTGGAGGTGCAAGGCGACAGTGCTAACCGCTACACCACCGTTCCACCCGGATTTCATTATCTCTTTGTTTTATCATTTTTCCGTCTGCAGTCATTACTGTACATTGTGTGCACAAATCGAATCTTTTCTAAGAGCATGCTCTGATTGTTACACTAAATGTACACGTCAAATGCCTCCGCAAATCTCAGAAATGCTTCCACAAATTACAGATGTTGTATAACTGGGAATGCGTACAACAAAATGCCCCCTTAAAGTACAGAAGAGGATGTAAAGCACGAATAAACAAAGCTTACTTTATTAATTTCAAAGGGAAGTTGAAATGTTACAGCAGTCAGTTCACAGATCATACAACAAACAATATATAGAGGAATATTAAGACAAGGTTAAAGGTAAAGTGGTTTCTAGCACCCGAACTCTTCAAAATTCACTCGAGTGTACACTAAGTGTAAAATGCCCAATTATTTGGACAATATTCAGCTCAGCATTCCTTTACTACAGATTTTCAGGTTTGTAACACTGCAGTCACACATCAGAACATCAGCTAGGCTCAATACCAGCAACACAGCACAACAATGCAGTACCACCTCCTACTGGACACGAGTGCAAACAAGAACAGGCAGAAGACCCGTACTGGCATTAGATAATACCAAAGATAACTAAAAACGAATAATCATGTAGCGATATAGTGGTATTGTTTATAAAGCAGTAATGTAGCTCACATTTAGAAAAAAAAAATTACCTTATATTATACAATATAGCGGAACCTTGGTTCACGAGCGTAATTCATTCCTAATTTCTGTTCGTCACCTGATTTGGTTGTATACCGATTACATTTTTCCATAGGAATGGGTGTAAATAAAATTAATCCGTTCCCCATTACTCTGAACTATGTTTGACTTATTTTGTTTATATCACAAAATATTAAAGAAAGTATGAAGGAGATTTAATTATACAAAAATAATACAGCACTGAATATAAACATACACTGTACAGGAGAGAGCGAACACTTCATTTTTACCTGTATGTACTGTTCACGCACCCTAGAGTCCCCTTACAAATTAACACTGGCTAATTCTTCCTCAGGGGTTTTATCTCTTTTTTATTTCTTAGTCTCTGGTTCGTACGTGGCAGCCATTTTCATAAAATTCTGCAAAAGCAAACAGGAGTACAGTGATACATGACATTTTGGAGGCGTCAATCTCTGTCACATGTAAGCCGTACAAATGTTTTAGTTATGACAGGTATTTTAAAAATCGGTGTGAATACTGTTTAAGCGTCAGTATGTTCTTCTTACTGACTACGTCATGAGTGTATGTCATTCTGTCGTGAACACCAAAGCCGAGGCTTATGGGTAAATTGGGTCAGGGGAACGCTAAACATTATGTAAATCAGTCTCAGTGCCAATAGTTGGTTATTTCTCAATCTCAATGTTGAATTTCATTATCTCTTTCCTTTTTTTTTCTAACTGTAGTCATTATATTGCGTGCACAAATGTAATCTTTTATACGCATGCTCTAATTGTTAATAAATCAAGCATATCAGCATAGACTAAATGTACAGTATCCTTCCAATGCCTCCCCAAATCACAGAAATGCTATCACAAGAAAAATTCTAATTTTATTCTATTTTTTTTATATCAGTAATACATAATACGATAAATTAAATTCTTGTACATCCAATGATGACCTAAAATAGAATTTGCAAATAAGGAATATAAAGTATGAAATAGGAGAAAAAAAACTATAGAAATATAGAAAAAAAAACGTTTAGTTGTAAAAATTATCAATATGCACAATTAATAAAATAAAAGAGAATTGAATTGAAAAGTCATTTAAATATAGAAAAGCATGTCCAGTCATCAGCAAGACAATGTGCAAAGTTTAAAGTTCAACATCTGCAAATATTAAGATTAAAATATGTTAATATGTAATGTGTAATATGCAACGTGATGAGTAGTGAGATTCTTATTGTGTGAGAGAGCAGATCAGAGTGTCAGGGAGCTTGGTACGGATGATACACTTAGCTGATCACACCACCCTCTGTAGGACGCACAAAAACTTTGCTTACGCCAGTTTTCACGCTCACGGTCGGATTTACCAACAGTGAAATTAACGTGAGAATGTGCGTTCTTCCACGCCAACTTCATGTCTGGCGTACGTGTATTTCTTGTGTGTGTTTGTTTTATTTCCGTTGGCGACTCCTAGAGGCAATTATGTTAAATGGCACACTACAAAGTATCGCACCAACACATGTGAAAAACATTGCTATTTATTTATACTTGATAAAATGGGTTAATTGACACAATATTTTTCTACCAATTATGTGATTTAGAACATATTAAAGTATTTGCAAATGTATAGCACCCTTAGTCTATGGAAATGGCAATGAGGCCCCAGGTGAGTAAGTGATGTATGCAGGACGTAGAAGATGGCATCATCTGTTGAGTGAATACAGGGTTCAGGGTTCAGGGGGTAAGTAAACTGTAGTGGATTAAATGTGGCGAGTAGTGAAGTGATGATGAAGTTTTTAACCAGCCGCTCAAAGCACTTCATCACTACTGAGGTCACAAATACCCTGTACTGTCACTATTTTATGTTTGCACATTGTACTTTGCTGCTGTAGCATAGAAATTCCCCCACTGTTGGACAAATAAAGGTTTATCTTATCTTATCTTATTTTATCTTATAACTGCAATACAAACACCAAATCTATTAAATGCCCTCTTAAAGTACTATCCGATAGATAGATAGATGGATAGATAGATGGATAGATAGATAGATAGATAGATAGATAGATAGATAGATGGATAGATAGATAGATAGATAGATAGATAGATAGATAGATAGATAGATAGATAGATAGATGGATGGATGGATGGATGGATGTTACAGCACCCTAGTTCACTGATTATATGCCAAAATACAAACAATATATGGAGGAATATTAAGACAAGGTTAAAGGTAAAGTGGTTTTTAGCGCCCCAACTCAAGTGTACACTAAGTGTAAAATGCCCAATTATTTGGACAATATTCAGCTCAGCATTCCTTCACTACAGATTTTCAGGTTTGTAACACTGCAGTCACACATAAGAACATTGCGCAACATCAGCTAGGCTCAATACCAGCAACACAGCACAACAATGCAGTACCACCTCCTACTGGACACGAGTGCAAACAAGAACAGGCAGAAGACCCGTACTGGCATTAGATAACACCAAAGATAACTAAAAACAAATAATCATGTAGCGATATAGTGGTATTGTTTATAAAGCAGTAATGTAGCTCACATTTAGAAAAAAAAATTACCTTATATTATACAATATAGCGGAACCTTGGTTCACGAGCGTAATTCATTCCTAAATTCTGTTCGTCACCTGATTTGGTCGTATACCGATAAAATTTTTTCCATAGGAATGGGTGTAAATAAAATTAATCCGTTCCCCATTACTCTGAACTATGTTTGACCTATGTTGTTTATATCACAAAATATAAAAGAAAGTATGAAGGAGATTTAATTATACAAAAATAATACAGCACTGAATATAAACATACACTGTACAGGAGAGAGCAAACACTTCATTTTTACCTGTATGTACTGTTCACGCACCCTAGAGTCCCCTTACAAAATAACACTGGCTAATTCTTTCTCAGGGGTTTTATCTCTTTTTTATTTCTTAGTCTCTGGTTCGTACGTGGCAGCCATTTTCATAAAATTCTGCAAAAGCAAACAGGAGTACAGTGATACATGACATTTTGGACGCGTCAATCTCTGTCACATGTAATCCGTACAAATGTTTTAGTTATGACAGGTATTTCAAAAATCGGTGTGAATACTGTTTAAGCGTCAGTATGTTTTTCGTCTACGTCATGAGTGTATGTCATTCTGTCGTGAACACCAAAGCCGAGGCTTATGGGTAAATTGGGTCAGGGGAATGCTAAGCATTACGTAAATCGATCTCTAGCTTTTGCCAATAGTTGGTTATTTTTCAATCTCAGTGTTGAATTTCATTATCCCCTTTTTTTTTCTAACTGTAGTCATTATATTGCATGAACAAATGTAATCTTTTATACGCATGCTCTAATTGTTGATAAATCAAGCATATCAGCATAGACTAAATGTACAGAATGCTTCCAATGCCTCCCCAAATCACAGAAATGCTATTACAAGAAAAATTCTAATTTTATTCAATTTTTTTATATCAGTAATACATAGAACGATAAGAAGTTAAATTCTTGTACATCCAATGATGACCTAAAATAGAATTTGCAAATAAAGAATATAAAGTATGAAATAAGAAAAAAAAACTATAGAAATATAGAAAAAAACGTTTAGTTGTAAAAATAATCAATATGCACAATTAATAAAAATAAAAGAGAATTGAATTGTAGGACCAGGGTGTGGTGTTTCCCATCAGGATGCTCTCTATGGTGCAGAAGTAAAAGTTCCTAAGCACCTTAGAGGGCAGTCTAAAGTCTCTCAAGCGTCTGAGGTGGTAGAGACACTGCCGGGCCTTTTTCACCATCGCGTTGATGTGACAGGACCATGATAGGAACTGTGTGATGTGAACACTAAGGTTTCTGAAGGCTGTCCACTGAGCCCTCTGTTAGTTCTCTGCTCCATTGACATATACTTAAGCCCACTATCATTTCGTTTGTCTGGCTGACGTTCAGGAGAAGGTCGTTCCTCGGCCTGTTGTCCAACTTTCTATTCTCCTTCAAGTAGGCCATGTCATTAGTGTGTTCAGGTCCACCACGATGGTGTCTATCAAACCTGATGATGGTGGCCGAGTTGGTAGAGCACGGGACTCAGAACACAACCATGGGTACTCCGATGCTGAGGGTGAGGGAAGCTGAGACATGTCTACATTTACATTTACATTTAGGCATTTGGCAGACGCTCTTATCCAGAGCGACTTACATTTTTATCTCTTTACACATCTGAGCAGTTGAGGGTTAAGGGCCTTGCTCGAGGGCCCAACAGTGGCAACTTGGTGGTTGTGGGGTTTGAACCTGGGATCTTCCGAACCGTAGTCCAATTAGGCAATTGCAGATCCATGAGAACCGTCCATTTTATAATCAAGAAAATCATTCTCGTTTATGCCTCCACAGTTCCTGGCCATAACTGGCAGTTAATGGCAGAAGTTAATGGAGCTGATATTCTAAAGAGCAATAAATAGAAATAGAAAGATAAACTTATATTAGATTTATAGGACTGTCCACCCCCACCTTTAAACCTCCTCCCCTTTTGGATATATTTTAAAAATACTTCAACCCCCGTTTATTACACTAACATGTCGGTCAGCAGCTCCTCCACTTACAGTAGTGCTAGAAAACATTATAGGATATTTTTGGTAGAGAAAAACGTTGTGCTGATATTTTGTGCTGTATTCCTGGATATAGCACAGCTGTAAAGCATCATTTTACCCACTAATTCACACATTATAGTTTAATCACATTCAGACTACTGTAGTATATACAACTATATTAAAAAAAAAACCTTTATTCACATACCAAAGTCATATATGCATTAATGCTATGCTGTAAAAAGGATTATGTGGTAATTGACTAATCTATGCCACTTTAAAACACTTAAAAATTTATATATCCCCCATATTCCCATGTTTTGTAATATTTTTATTATGCCATTATTTGTACAGTTTGTTTATTTTACTAGTTACATTTATTATCCTTCGTATTTCATTTATTTTTATTAATATTTATTCCTTATATATAGTTTTATTTTATTTTTAAGGTCCCCGGCGGTCATACAAGCATTTCACTGCAAATCGTACTGTGTATGACTGTGTATGTGTCAAATAAAATTTGAATTTGGTATTAGCTTTAACACACTGATCTGAGTTGTACTGTTCGACCCTTGAACAAGGTCCTACTTCTCAATAGCTCAAATACATTCAGTTGTCAAGCTGGCAACCCAACTCTATAAGTATCTCCAGGGTGGGGAGTATTCATGGCTCATGGATGAACAAAAAAATGACCAAATCAGAGTAGTATGAGGTACAGCCTAAAACCTATGGAAATCCACAAGTCTAGTATTCTGCCCTCTAGTGGAAATATATAGGGACTGTCTTTTAAAAGGAAAAGCCAGAAAAAATTTTTTTTTTTAATAAATGCAATCATAGCAAGACAAACTTTCTTGTTTTATTTTGAACTGGACTTGAAAACAAGCAATGGAAGTCTATAGCAACCAAAAAATATGTGCACAAATGTGTATTCACTTTCTTTAAAAAACTCTACATACCTTAGAGCGTCTGCAATTAAGAATGTGTATAAAAACTCTGTTTTTGCTTGAATTCAATGCTAAAAGAAATCTCAGACATACTGTAAACACATTTGTTTTTCATTAACCTATTTATGTTTAATATTTAATTTTAAAAAGAATTGTCATGTTAAAATATCTAGCTAGCATCCAGGTAACGTAGCAATACCCAATAACAGCGTGCACACACTCTCGCAACTGTACATACCTATACCTTGCACAGATATAAACTACACGCCATTGAGACGGATGACATTGTAAGGGACAATACACTCATCGTCTATACCGCTTTATCCTGTATTAAGGGTCGTGGAGGGCCTAGAGCCTATCCCAGGAGACTTAGGGCATGAGGCGGGGTACACCCTGAACAGGGTGCCAATCCATTGAAGGGCATACACATATACACACACTCACACACTACAGGCAATCGCTGAGAGGCAATACACAAGTCAGTTAAATCCATATTACCATAAAGCTTATCGGGAGCTCCTTTTTTTGACAGCATCTTTTCTTAGCAGTCATGAAAATGCCTAATAAGCAATGAAAATTTTATAAATGGTAAGGGCATATTTAAAATAGAAGGTTAGCAATTTAAAGAGATATGGTGGAATTTATGTATGTATTATCATTATGGCACTCCAGTTCTCCCAGTATATCGCAGGCGGTGTTATGCAAATTAGTATGTGGTGCTTCTGTGTATGTTTCAAATCTTTTATGCTTTTATTTATACGCTGTTTTGTATTTATTATCGTTTTCAGCTATTTGTCCCGTGTTAATTATACGGAGCTATCCTTTTTATTTTATTTTTTCTCACTGTTGTTGTGAATTATATCATGTTTAATAGGTCCATGTAAATGTATTATGTGTTGCGAGGACAATGATATGTTTATGTATTCACATTCTATTGTGGTGAAAAAGAAGTGCTTTTAATAATGTGCATGGGCAACCGCCTGGACGGGCCAGCACTGTATGGGCAAATAAAACAAATAGATCAGAGACAGCATGCTATATCAGCTTATAATGAGAGTGCGTAAAAAAATCTTCAGCACAAAACACAAGAGAAAGAATCCACCGAGACCTGGTATGGGGTTGTGGCCCTAGTGTAATGATAACCATGGTATTGTGGTGTGGGCTGAAGGCTGCTATGTACACATTTAGTGCAGATGGGAACTTTCTGCTTTTCTATTGCTGTCTGGTTCTGCCAGGTAGCACCAAAGAAGACCATTTGAACCCTGCTAAACCTTTTTTACATCTTAGCTAACACCTTTGAAAGTAGACGTCACTTCTTTTGACATATGTGCCATCATGTTATCTTGAGCAAATATGTTGATGTCAGTGAGGCCAGTCTTGGCTGAGACTTTGTGCAAGGCGTAGGGAAAGCCACTCTACCTCATTCTTCCCTGATGGATATTATAGATCTTATATTGATGTTATCTGGGTGGACCAGCATTTGGCAAAAGATGAACAGATGCACTCAGATGGACAGATTAGCTTAATTTTAGACCAGATCCAATAAAACAGTAGCTCCAACTTAGGGCATGAATGGATCAGTATTGTGTTCATGCACATAGACCAAAGGGAAAGTCAAAATTTTGGACAAACTTCAATATTACAAATTTTAAACACCAAAGTCTTTATATCTAAATAAATAAATTAGTGAATAATAAAAATGATTTTGGCTTAAAGCATGCATTACCTGAGACTGATTGTTCCTATTGCTATGAAAAAGGTTCAGTTTTTAGGTAATATGCAGTAAACACAAAAATTTATAACATGTCCTAAAGGATATCAGGATATATATTTTTTGCTCCATGCACATACCATCCAGCACATTGGTCGAGAGATACTCCCTGCCCTAAAATACGTTATCAGCATCCATCATTTCTGTGGAACTTACTTAAGGAGTCAGGGAGCCAGCCAGCTCGACGCCAGATTGTCGTTCACACACTACAGGTAATTTGGAAACACCAATTAGCCTAATCTGCATGTCTTTGGACTGCGGAAGGAAACTGGAGTACCCGGAGGAAACCACCAAGCATGGGTGCAAGGCGACAGTGATAACCACTACGTCACCGTGCCGCCATCAGGATATACAGATCTATAAATATATTCATGTAAAATATAAATAAGCACAGAATGAAACATAATAGGGAAATAATCAATAGCATGGTGGCGTGTGGAAGCCAGACTTGAAGCAGATTTACTTTTACCACCCTGAAGATAATTATGCAAAGAAAATCACATAGCAGACGAAACCCCAACATTCAGCTGCTCTGTGGTAAACTTTTTTCTTATTGTGTTTGATTTCACTTATACTACAACAATTTGTTATATGAGGGTGAATCAAAAATTTTCGGCATTACGGTTATATTAAAATGTCCGTTGTTGTCAATTCTGATAAAAAAGTGAAGACACTTTCCGTTGGCCACATGGTTTTATCAGTGCATTCAATTCTGATGAAGAAGTGAAGACAGCAGTTTATTCATGCCTAGTGCATCTCATCTCATCTTCTATAATGCTTTATCCTGTATTCAAGGTCGCGGGGAAATGGAGCCTATCCCAGGAGACTTTGGGCACGAGGCAGGGTACGCCCTGGACAGGGTGCCAATCCATCTCAGGGCACACACACACATACACGGGGCAATGTCTTTGGAATGTGGGAGGAAACCAGAGTACTGGGAGAACATGCAAACTCGACGGGAATCGAGCCTGGCCGGGAATCAAACCCAGACCCTGGAGGTGCAGGGCGACAGTGCTAACCACTACACCACGCTTGTTGAAAGATGGACAAAGTGTATTGAAAAGCATGGAAATTATGTCGAAAGAAAAAATTTGGTATTTAAAACTTTTTGCTTGCCTCACCCACGTATACTTAAGAACAATATGTCATACTTTAATAAACCCTCCAATACTCGTAAGAGAGAGCATAATTACGTTAACGATTATATACAGTATTTCTAAGCATGATGGGTTAGTAGTTAGTACAGTCGGAATAAATACAATGATTACCAATGGCCTTCATGGTCACTAGTTGGACTACAAAGGTTTCTAGATTGATGCATGGATTTTTTTGTTACATTAAAAAAGCTTTTTTATTTAAATATTAATTTTATTAGCTTAGATTATGTGCATCATCTGCTATAGACATTCCTGTGAATGTTGCTACTAAAAGCTGTAGAGAATTGCTGTTTATAGACAAATATCCATCTATCTGTCTATAGTAATACATTTTTATGTGTGTCCCATGTATCTCTTTTATAAATATATTTTTTTTTCATTTATATTTATTGTTTTCTCTGTGACTCTTATCTTTCAAGGCTGTTGTGTTGACTAAAAACCACAATAGTGTGGTTTTAGGCTGGTGAAATGTGACCATAATTTTAATTGAAGTCTTTGACCAATGAAATCAATTTGTACAAAAAATTGTACAAAAAAAAGTTTTCATTTACTTCCTCAGTTACCATCATGCCACCAAAAAGAAAATTCAATCCTGACACAAATCAGCCACAACTCTTCTCAGTTTTTGGACAAATTAATGAAAACAATGATTTTATTTTAACTTGTGAAAAACTGGCTGGACAGAATCAGAATTTAATGATACTTTGACAGTACTTAGATATCTGCCTGAAGTTTAACCTGCACCATAAGTAAAATCTAAATGTTGATGTTATGTGTCAGATTTAATAATCTACTTTAAAATAAGATACCAATAAGCTACTTGCTCGATCTAAACAAACACCTGGACCAACAGATATTAATTAGAAAATGAAAATAAATTAATTATAAAAATATTTTCACTGGGATTAGGTTATATTTTCACCACTGAAATAACAGCGCTGAAACGGTATAAGTGAAATTTAACGTGTTGGAGTCGTTTTAGGACAAAACTTTATTTGGGTGACAACGAAAGAGGTACAACTAAGCGTAAACAAGGTGTAAACATGAACTTTTTGATATCCTCTCTTTTCTATTGACTGTAATTAGATTAAATGATAGTACTGTGGATTCAAGATCTTGCCTGGAACTAGGCAAACTTTTGCCAGATTGAGGTAAAAATCTTGAACTAGGTAATTTTTGTACAATTTCCTAATATTTATCCACCAGTCCAGTGGAAACCAATACCACATTATGTTGTCACACCAAACTAAATTAGGTGAAAATACAGTTTTTTAAAAATGAAGGGGTCCATCTTTGTTGCAGGCAGACATGTACTTGGGCTTCAACCTAAAATAATAATAAAAATAGCTGATCAGCTTATTTATTATAATAATTATTATTATCATTATTTCTACAAACAGTTTGCAGTCAACGACTGTCTAGCGGAGCGCACACACGTGCTAGGACCTGCATTTATTTATTTATTTCTTTATTTTAAATAGCTCCGGATGACGTAAGCGACAAAAACCCGTTCCAGAGACCACGCCCCCCTCGGGACGGCGGTTTGGCTGCGCAGTTGAAGTTGTACGAATGAGGCACGACGCTGGGCGACTCCGAAAATATCAGCTGACGTTTTAAAGCTACGCAGCACGACGTTAACACGTCGGGTTTATCGTGGCACCGATTTGGTAACGAAATAATAAGAGTTAGTAAATTCTCCGGGTTTAAAAAAAAATATATACAAAAAAGCTCCAGTTTATTTTTTATCTTTTTGCGCGTGTCATCATGGAGGGCCAGAGAGATCTCGAGCCGGGTCGGTCGGACACTGCGCGTGCTGTTGCCCTCGCGCACTTATTGCACAAGGAGTGCACTAATCTATTAGACCTATATGTAAGTATTGTAAAATTTTAGGTGTTTATTTTATTTTTAATCAACTCGACGCGCCTGAACACACATGCACCGTTATGCGCTATGCGGTACAGTCTGATTGATTGAGAGTTCTGTATATCACGTGTTGTCTGCACACCTGTTTGTGTGTTTGTGTATATATATATATATATATATATATATATAGAGAGAGAGAGAGAGAGAGAGAGAGAGAGATCTTAATAGATATTTCTGCCTTTTGCATTCCATATAAATTGATTTAGCTTGGAATATTAATGCAAAACTCCACCCTGATGAACATCTACCCATTAAAGATTGACATAATTGTGGTGCTTTTTTTTTTTTTTTTTTAAATAATACTTAGTTGATGATGCTTTGTGCAAGTCGCGTCCCACGCTCATTTTATGCTCATTACTTGCACCACTGCATTAATGTCACGCTCATTGCATGCACCATTACATTAATAAAGAGCAGAGGCCCTGGGTTAAATTCCCAAAACCACAAAAAATGCCCAAAATCCAAGCCACTGGATGCAGTGCCGTTCCCTAACTTGGATTTTATTATTTTTTTTTTAAAAGGGAGGGTTGCATCAGAAGGGGCATCCAGCATAAACCTGTGCCAAGTCATGTGTGCGGATCATAGGTTTGATATGGCGACCCCTCGACAGGCACAGCGGAAAAACCAAAAACCCTTAAAACTGAAATGTCACCAATCTGTGCCAGCAAAACAACAGTTTAATGACAAAAGTAAAAAATATATGAATATATTTATATATAAATATGCTTATATGGAATACTTGCCAGCCTGTGTTAACAGGAAGGTTTCAGACACAAAACTGTGTATTTCGTTTTTTTGATATGTCAGCTAGAACAAACGTTATCATGATTTTTATAATGTGTACATTTTACCACTGCCAGAATATTGGAATGAGATCAAAAAGTTGTGTCTTTCAATAATGATTTAATTTATTCAGGGAAAAATGCTGTCCAAACATGCCCGGCCCCATTTGAAAAGGTAATTGCAGTGCAAACCTCCTAATGACACCTAATAACTGGTTGTGCCACCCTTGGCGGTAACAACTCCAATTGCTTACATTTGAGTTGGTGATAACTGCCATTAAGTCTTTGACAACACTTTTATATTGTTATAATTCAGGCACGTTGGAGGGTTTTTTAAGCAGGAACAACCTGTTTAAGGAGATCAGTCAGATTTAAGTCTGGAGCTTTTTCAAAAATGATTATTTTTGGAGCCATTTAGAGGTGGACTTGCTGGTTTGTTCTAGATCATTTGGATCTACCACCACCATGTTTGACTGTTGGTATGATGTTGAAATGCTGTGTTAGTTTTACTCCAGAGGTGACTTAGAAATGGTTATGTCCCCTTGTATCCTTTCCAGACTGGTGCATGTCAATTACTTTGTTTCTGGATTTAGATCGTGCCATGACTGTGAGATCTTTTAACATGCTTTGTCAGAAAGGTTTTGTTTAAGTGATTTCTTAATTCAATAGGTCTGGCAGTAATCAAACTAAATAAACCTGGGTGTGGCACGTGTAATTTATCACAGCTTTCCAAAAAACAACTGTGGCTAAGCGCAATTCATTCATGGTTGGGAGCAGTGACTTTTTTTCCATATACAGTAGGAGCAGGTAGATTTGGGCAGCTTTTTTCCCCTTAATTAATGAAAGCACTAATAGAAAAACTGCAATTTGTATTGAATCTGAATTATTTAAGTGCGACAAATAAGCAGAAAAATAAAAATAAAAAATCAGGAAGGGGCAAATACTTTTACACTTACAGCTTTGTGGTATTTGGCTGGTTTGTTTTCTTTTCGTTCACACAGCTCTCTATACACTCTTGTTACTCTTTCAGAAAGAGCGAGAGAGCTTCCTCTCTCATCACGTCCCTGAGGGCGATCGTTTGTTGATCTTTGACCTCTGTGCCGACACGCCGAGCTCGGCTCAGCGGGTAGGCCACGCCCACTCCGCCTTAAGCAGGTGCCTGGAGATGCTGGAGTGCCTGATTGCCCGTGAGGTAGAGGAGCTGGGCGAAGATTTCGAAGGCGAGTACGAAACCGCCAGGAAAACCGTAAAGGACCGAATCGGGCATCTGCTGCACAGCACTGGAGCGCTGCTGGAGAACGGAGAGGACGCATGCGCGCCATTGCCCGAGTTTCAGTGTAACCAGGTGGGTAACGAGACAGTGAAAGGGATTTTCCTTCATGCTTCATAGGAATGTGCATCCTACAGTACAAAAGTGTATACCTCTAGCACAAAAGAAGAAATGTGTTGCAAATTTTTCAGCAAAAACACACGTGTTGTTCTTCAGTAAAATGGTTCGAGTGAAGCTGCAAGCAGGATGCACATAATAATAATGTCTACATTTGACTCGAGTGCTCATGACTTTGTAGTGCAAATCGATTGGTCGCTTCTGTATGTTAAATTGATTAGTGAAGATTTTTATTTTATTGATTCGGACTAGATTTTTTTATTTTTTTACACTGATCAGTGGTTTAGAATCCTTTTAGATCAAACCTTCTAAGTTTATAATAATTCTGCATTCCATGTGCATGCTTTCTTCACTAAACATACTGAAAAGGCATAATATTTCCAATACAGAACGCTACATGCCTTTTCCCATCCTTGTGAAATCTGATGCAGAAAGTCACATGACAAGTTTAACTAATTATTCACTGCCTGGCCCCAGGATCATATTGCCTTAATAAAACACCGCCAGCGTCCACTTTAAGCAAACTGAAGTCCAGCATGCTCAGGTGCACTAGAGAACCAACCTCCCAAACAAATACCGACCCAAGCTTTTTTTGATGCCTTAATGTTAATGGCACTGATATTAATTTGGACCTATTTGTCCAATTTGTGGAGATCTTTATGGGTCCTCAGTCGTATGCTTTCTAGTACCATATATTCCCATCCGTGGTGACGGATTTTGTTCTGCCATAATGACCGAACGTAATTTGTTGGTTGTGCGGCTCATCTCGTCCAATCATTGCTTAGGGAAAATGATTAAAGGTTTGAGAAGGTTGAAACTTGCATGAGGTTATGTGCCGAGCACATTCTTGAGGTGCCGTCCCTTTAAATGTGAAAACGTGTTGCCACTTAAGACACAGGGAGCCTTTCAATACTGTTGTGACTTCTCCATCGATAAGAGCAAACTAAAGGCTTTCGTTAATCATGTTGCCGTTTTCAATACCTACAGTACAGCGGCTAGCTCGCTAATCTTGTATCTCGGAGGAAACGTGATACTCTCCGTCCTGCCTGATTGTAGGCTTGATAGGGGAGAGCGCTAACGACGGGTGGGAATTAGCTACGACTAAATTAGAGCAAAAAAATTGGAAAAAAGATTAAGCATCACTCTGATTTTGGGGTTGAGAAGGAAAGACATTGATGTATGGAGCGACTAGGAAGCCATTTCATATTGATTTTATATTGATTGTACTAACCCGCTGTTTTTTAAAATAAGAGGTTTGAGCTGGAAGAGGACCGTGGAAATTAATTTATCGTTGCAAGGTTGTTTTATTTCATTCGTTCTCATTCCCCTGTACGATGAATCAGTGTAATACTGTGGCAGTAGTGAGAACTCTAGCTCAGGCTGGAGCTTTGCCATGTTGTGTCAGTAAATCCCCCTTTACAGTAAGTATCCCCCCACCACACACACAAAGCACACACATAATGAATATAACAGCTACCAGCAGATCACATGGTGAGGAGATGCCATTACGCTTTCATGAATGTGCTTGCTAGAATATACAGTAAGTCTTACATACTGTACTACTACTACTACTACATACATGCTGTAATGGACGCGCCCAAAAGGAGAGTATCATAAAGTTGCCTTTTCATATACAGTATACTGGAAAATGTGTTTTTTGAGCTTTTAGTAAACTATAGTATAGAATTGTAATGTTTTAAATGAGATAAAAACAAATTCTCTAAAAGTGTTCTATAGGTGTGTATGCTGACCGCAGTGGAATGTGTCTCTCTCTGTGCAGTGTCCTTGTACACACTTTATTTTCTTATTAAACACAGTTGTAAAAACACACACTCACACACACACACACACACTCAGACAAGTAACCTCTATTATTCCCTGTGTCTCACATACCAGTCTGTCTCACTCTCCCCCTGGGACTGTCTGAGAGAGAAAGAGAAACCACAGACATCTCCTTTCCCTCAATCTTTAGTGTGTGTGTGTGTTTGGTCATGTCTTTAGATTTAAATAATAATAATAATAATAATAATAATAAAAACATCAGTCCTTCTCCTATTCATATCTTGTATTTTTGTCTGTTTTTCGAACTGCTATTTCTGCTAAATCCTTATTGGTACCCTTGTGGCCGGACAGTCGTGGGAAAGTCTAATGGTTTTGAATTTGTAGAGACATTTGCCTGATCCCCAAAAAGAAAAACAGGGAGAACTCTGTAGAATGAAAACATGTACAGTAGAATAGTGCAGTGCGAAACATCACCCAAGATCTTCCAGGGGTTCGACCCTGTTTCAGGGGTGTGCTTATTTATTCAGGCATTTGAAAACACATGAACGGATAAAAATAAATGTATGAAAACAAATTGAAAGATAGAGAGAGAAAGAAAGACTTTTAAAATCCCAAATGGGAATTGTATCTGTATCAGAAATTCCGCTAATGGAATGCAGTTCATTCAAGTGGAACTGACGTACTCAATAAAATGAAGCACATTCAGTAACTCTTTCTGCTGGACTGCCTGGCAGGCATTTTTGCTTACTGACTCACTGTCTCACTGTCTCCAGGACTCCAGATAGCTGAATTTCAATCCTGTTACCTTAAAGCTAGCAAACATTAAGTATTACCAGAGACACTCTGATCAGCTGGAACATCATGACTAGTATTTTAATAAGTCATCATTTTGAGTTAGACATTCTCATTTTAAAGCCTTTTTACAGGTAGATACAAAAACTAAAAAAAGGTATTACAAATTTACAAATGACTTTAAGTATCAAAAAAACTAAGGCACACTTTTATGCGCTGTTTATGCCCCCCCCCACAACCACACAAAATCTCTATCAAATATTATATTAGAACATAAATCCATATGTTTATGATTTACAAATTACAAATTGCACCAGACGAATTTGATTATAAAATAAGCAATATAAAAAAGACATGTTTTATATGGAAAAAATATTTAAATTATATATTTTTATGTACAACGTATATTTTTATATTGCTAAATTTATAATCAAAATCATTTTGTGTAATTTTTCATCATAAACAGTGTTTATTTAGTGCAAACATTTTTTGTATTACATGACAAAACCCTGCAAAATAATTGTGCCACAAAATAAACATTATATGAGAATTTTTATTATGTCTTTATTTTTCTATTAATTAATTTTGTATTCATTTTTCATGTGCCTAGAGTTAATTATAATAGTAATATATTTAATAATAATAATAATATAAATTTTTGATTGTGGTGTCCTAAGATATTTGATAGAGATTACGTGGGGGGGTGGGGGGGTGGGGGGGTGGGGGGGGGGGTCAATCCGTGACAGGGGGACATTTTAGCGCATAACACACATTCAAATAAATAATTATGCAAATAATTACGCTCCCTCAAATCAATACACAGCTAACTGTTTGCGTCTCTTTCCGCTTCGTGTGTGACATTTTGTAATCGGATTACTCAAGGAATCGTTTCAGCTCTAATCGGAACCAGCATCATCTTTTTTTAGCAACATGAGCTACAGTAGCTCTTCTATTGGATCAGACTTCTATTGGGCCAGCCTTCACTCCCCATGTGCATCACTGAGCCTTGGCCGCCCATAACCCGGTCACAGGTTTATTAAGGGGAAAATCTGTCCTGGCCCTATGTAAACTTTAAAAAGTAACTTTAAGTAAGATTTTCGGCAAGCTGAGGTAAGTTTTATTTGCCACACCCAGGTCTGATTACTGCCAGACCAATTGAATCAAGCAAATTACTTAGATAGAACCTCTTAGACAGTATTTGACATCAATCTAAAAAGGGTTACAAAGCCATTGCTAATACTTTGGGACTCCGGCGCACCGCGGTGAGAGCCATCATCCTCAAATGGATAAAAACTTGGAACAGTAGTGAACATTCCCAGGAGTGGCCTCCTACCAAAATTATGCGACGAATCATCCAGGAGCTCATAAAAGAACCCAGAACAACATCTATAGAACTTCAGTTCACACTTGCCTAAGTTAAGGTCAGTGTTCATGATTCAACATTAAGAAAGAGACTGAGGGACAAATGGCATCCATGGGAGAGTTTCAAGGCGAGAGCAAACGCATACCAAAAAAAAAAAAACACGCAAGATTTATATTATATTAAATTTTTTTGATTTTCTGAATTGTTTAAGTGTGACAAATAAGCAAAAAACGCCACTGTAGATGATGACTAGGCATAGTTGTCTTGTTTCATCTTACGAAACTAAAAAAGACAAAAGGTTATGTTTTGGTTACTGAGGTTTATGTGTATGCTTGGCATTGTTAACCTTAAATACTAATTATTATTTTTGACCTCACATGTGTGTGTGTCTTTCTTGCAGGGTTTGGATGAGGTTGAGGGTTCAGGCAGCTTTGCTGCTAAGCTCTGGACCTACAGGGTTCTGCTGGAGCTGATACACTGGAGCGACTCAGCCGCTAACGCCCTCCGACTCCTCCACTCTGAGCAAGCGAACGAGCAAGAACTCTAGACGATTACATTGTCTGTGCGTGGGGTATGTCCTGATTTTGCTGAGAAATGGAGTCAGCAGGGGCGAGGCATAAGAATTTAATTTCTTACTTTTATTTCTTTGCATTTCTTTGACTTGTCAAGCTGACTCGCTTAATAAAGTCTGGTTTTAACAAAACAATATAACGGTAGAGATAAAACATCAGCTAAGCTAGCTATCTCATTAAATGCTGCACTGCGCTAATGTGAGCCAGCTAACTAATCACTTTAATTAATGCTACCTCTCTGGCACCAGGCATCTAATGTCATGTACAGTAGTCAGGTGCACAAGCAAGATTCATTTACTTAAAATCAAGCCCTGTCCTTGTTGACTGCCCCAATAATGACTTTTACAAAATCAGGACATGACAATGTGCATTATGATCAATTACTGTTTAAAAAAAAAGAAAAAGACGCAAATTCTTTTTACCTGGTCATCCGGAGATTTTAAAGTCATCTGGAGAGTTTAAATCCCAGTGATGCCACGGTTGTTCACGGCCAGTGGGTGTAAGTGGTGTCATAATTTCTTTATATTTTCATTGAATGTGATGGTAGCCAATCCCGAGCATCTGTGAGCCCATGCATGTGGAATGTGGTGGATAGCTTTTTCCTCTAAGTTTGCTGCGCCACCCTGTAATTCGGCATGAGCGACAGTTTTGATAAGATGCGCTTGGCTGCCTTCACGTTTTTTAAAGTAGGCATATGACAGCAGTCAACCCTTCTTGGTAGATAGCCGTCATATACATGAGACCTAACTGGTGCATGAGAATTGGTCAAGATTTCAATTAGAAAGGAAATGAGTGCGGAGGGAACTAAATCAAAGTGACCTCTCTGACCAAAGTAGATACTTCCTTTTTAATTTATTGATTGATTATCTTTCCATAACAGTACACCATAAAATGTTTTATTTCTCAGCTACACTGCCCAGCCAAAAAGAAACGTCACCACCTGGATTTAACTAAGCGAATAGGTAAGTGCCTTCCATTGGATAATTACTGTAGTGGTTCATCTGGTTAAGCTGCAAAAATTTACTTAACCTAAACCGATGCAGTGAGTTGCTTTTCATTTCTTGAACAACCATGTCAGAAGACATATCCTGGGGTTGTTACTCTGTTCAGAAGGGTCCAATTATTGTCCTGCATCAAGCAAAGATAACAACTAAGGAGATTGCCGAAACTACTAAAATTGGGTTAAGTAAAACCCATTGATAAAATCTGGAAGAATAGTGGTGAGCCATCATCTTCAAGGAAGAAATGTCCTAAAAACATACTGTAGGAGTGAGAAGGGAGATAAATTAAAGTCTTAGTGTAATCAAATCATAAAAACAACAACAGAACTCATGGCTATGTTTACTAAAAGTAAGAGCGTTTCAAACGCACAGTACGAAGAGAACTCAAGGGATCAGGACTAAACAGCTGCGTAGGTTTAAAAAGAAAGAAAGAACAGACTGTGGAACGATGTAAAAAGGTCTAATGATTTTAGATTTACTTTGTTTCAGAGTGATGGGCGTATCAAGGTGGATCACGCCTACTGTAGGCAAGCCTATGGGCCCACTGTACAAGCCTATGGGCGCAGTGTTATTAGCTGGCGTTGCTTCTCTTGGTCAGGTATAAGTTCAGCAATGAAATTCAAAAAAATAAAGTCAGTATATAAAATTTTTTTCATCCAATTTTTTTCTTTCCTGATGGCATGGGCATCATCCAAGATGTTGAATGCCAGAATTAATCGGGCTTAAATTGTGAAAAAGGGGAGCATGAGGCATAATTTTTTATCATCAATATAAGATGTTGGAAAGAAATTAATGGGACTTTGGATGGAAATAAATGTCGTGGAATTTCATAAGCTTATCAGAATGATTTTACAGCCGTTATCAAAGCAAAACGCGGCCAGATGAAATATTAGTGTATGACTTTCTTTTTTTGGCTGGGTAAAAAAAAAAACATTTATTTGACGTATTATACTTTATGTACATTTAAAGTTGTGGACCAGACAAGAGATGGAAAAAGGATATCATGTTATTATAAACCGCAAATCATACTTTAATTAATAAACAAAAAATTGTAACCGGCGTGCTCTGCAATCATAAAAATGCAACAACTTGCCTTTTAAGACTTGTTTCATGTGTCAGAAAATTTTGGTTACAAATTTCACCTCTGACACTGGAGACTCCTTCCGTTGACACTCAAAAACAAAAATCACTATATCATAAGTTAAAACATGTTTCATCCTAAATTTGTTTAAATTGTGTGTCCACAATATCAGGTTCTTTATTAGCTGTAACTCCAGACAAGATAAGATTTAAAAATAAGGGCATTTAATAATGCAGTCCTGAAAATTAAGACCTTCTGAATTGTAAAATCTGTGATGTTTTTTTTTCCGTTTATTTATTTATTTTTATAATATAAAAAAACAACATTTCAATATCTGCCTCCAGTTAGGAGTAGAGCCAGCATGTATTCGGTGGAGATTAGTAAATTAATGTTTATTTTATTGTTTCTGTATGTAACCGAGAACAAGAGAAAAAAGTCGAAATGATGAATTGTGTTACAGATATACTAATGATTAAAATCCTATTCAAGAGGGAATTATAATGAAATTATTCACCATGACGTAACTTAATGATGTTAAAAATCATGTCCCCTGCTGCTTCTTATGAAAAGATAGCAATATCCTGGGCAGAGTTCAATGATACGCCACAAGTTGCTATACAGATTTGCATTTCTTCACAACATGTTGGATTTTAATTGGGTTTTCCTATTAATGTTGGATTAAAATTGCATACCTAAGGTTAGCTAACCTAAAAGGAAAACCTCCTGGCTGTATGCTAGTTGTTGAATATATATATATTTGCAGTTTTGATGTTTAAGAACATTTAATACTGATTGGGTGGCAAAATTAAGGGTTTAGTTCTTTAGTTAAGGAATATTTTCTTAAAGTTGTTTTTCTGTTTCACTGGATTTCTTTTCCCCACTGGAAAAATGTCTTTAAAAACGTGTCAGAAATTGTATAATTATTTCAGATTGTATGATGCATAATTTGGGATGAGAATCACCAGGGACCATCCGATACAATATTATCACAATACAGGTGGTGCAGATTCCATTTGTATTGTGTTAGATTTTAGAAATATTCATTAGTGTTTAATTCTTTTTACATTTTGTTACAGTTTTATTCAAACTTGGCAGATAATTTGCTTCCTGCCAATTTGTGGATAGTCAAGAGCACGCCACCTGTAGGATCATAGAGGAACAGCGACATTTCACCACCTCAATTAAAAACATGTATGAATAAAAAGAATTGTGACATATAACTGTATTAATTTCCCCCATCTCTAGAGGTCCTACTCCCATCCCCATAGCTGAGATCAGGTTTAGCAGATATCGCTCGGTTTCTCTCGCACGTCCAGCATAAACGTTTGGGAACAGTGCTCTGTTTCACATAGTGTCATAAATTAGCAGGGTTAACATTTTGATGCACCAAATGTGCTGGTTCTTGCAGGATGTTGAGTAATAAATAATGTTTTTACAAGTCATGACCAAACACAAATCGGACATAGCTCAGTAATTCCGAGGTCACGTTGAAAATGTCTGACACTGCTCGTGCGCTACAGAGAGTTTATCATGTGACGCTTTACTGGCCCGCAATGGCTAGGTCGCAGTTGTGAAATGTAGCATCATCATAGTTCAGGCTGGTGTCCAGGGTCAAGAAAGTGCTCGCAGAGTCGTGTCAATAGGGTCACACAGACGCTCGAGTTGATACAACTATAATATTACAAGGTAATTTGCCAATAACTTACAGTAATAGACTGAAGATCTGGGAGCTGGCAGGTTTGACATGAGCTCAAATACAGTACATTGCTGTGTGTCAACAGTTTTATTAATAATTCCAACATGGAGTCATAAGGAAAAGCAGTGACCATGTTTTATATCGGTTTATATCGGGCTCTCCCACATATTTTTTCCACTTATTTTTATCATTTATTTAATTTAAGCTATAGCTTACCTCATCTGGTGTCACTTTATAAATTAAGATAAAGTTAGAATTGTAATTGTTAACGGGAAACACAGTGTTAAATTAGCTATTAATTATATATAGTGCGATTACCTTTGACTTTTTACACATACATTTCAAACAATTTGGACAAAACTCCTATATTCCTAGCTAGGTATCTTTAATATTATATACCTAATTACAAATAATCTAGCTAGACAGGATACAATGCAATATTTATAAGCATTTATTGGGCCAAATTTCATAAATTCCAGCTAAATATAAATTTGTCAAATCTACAGTTGCCAGTTGCTAGCACATATGCCAAGTGACCAAAATGGTCCTTATAATGTACATAACAACAAAGCTTAGTTATTTGTGGTTATCGCGTGAAAAAGTTCACCATCATGGGCATTGGAGCTTTGTGGCATTGGTACATAAGTTGTAAGAAAAATTTTCACAAAGACTTATGTTCGCATTCCTTGCAGTTTTAAAGCTTTATGTAGTTCAGGAATACATTGATCATACAATTTTAAAGTTTTAAGCTTCACTATTTATAAGTGGATCTAAAAGGCATTCTTGTAGACTTCTGTTTATTGGTTCTCTTCCCAATCAGCATCATAAAATCCCAGATAATTATCCCTCCATCTAAAATTCACCACAAAATATTTAAGCAATTTTTTTTTTAAGCAGGTAAAATACTGAGAATAATAAATAAAATTTTCAGTTTTAATTTGCCATATCAAGCATTGTTTAAAAGAAGACTTTATTTTATTTTGCTAACTAGTTAGCATGCTACCTGATTGGCGTACTGGATGGTTAACAGGTTAGCTGAGTAAGATGCAAGTTACTGATCAAGCTGTAATAATTTGGCAGCCAGTTTTAGGCAACTTGGTTTATAAAATCCAAGAAAATCATGTAAACTATATTGTCCTTGCTGCTATTATTGTGTGTGTTCCTGATGAAAAATGTGCTAGTAACCTATACACTCCATTAGCAAATGCTCCTAGTGTAGGTCCTGATGGCAAGTCAGTAGGGGTGAAATAAACACAGTACTAAATCCAGATGACCTAGCATGTGAACACTACCAACACTAGGCACTGCCCTAACAGCTTCTGTGTAGCATTCCTCTGCAACCGTGACTGTGAAACGTACAAAGTTTGTGAATTGTGACGCTATTTTAGCATTGTTGCAAAGACGTTACTAAATATTTTACCCTGAATATTAGTTTACTTTCTTTCTTGATTTTAATATTTGATCAAAATCTTTCTGTATTTATTTATTTACTTTATTTTTATACTAAATACTTTACGAATTTGTGCCAGAAATGGTACCAACAACTACATTTAAAGATGCTGTGAAAAACTAACAAATTACTGATGCTAATTTTTTGCAGTGTATTGTAGCAGACTTGTTGCATACCTGTTAACCATTTTGAACACATCATACATGTAAACAAAGGTGACAGATACACTATTAACTGCTTAACTGAAGAAAAAAGTAGTAGAATGTAGAGACTATTACATTTATTTTGTATTTTTATTTATTAGAGGATGATGTAAAGCTTAATGAATCAATAAAAAAATGACTTGAAATAGTTTGGTTTGATTTTCTTTTCAAACAACGATGGATCACTTGTATTGCTGGAATGTAACATGAAACATTAGTTAACATTTTCATGCCTCCTGGTTATTGACTGCTTAAAGTGACAGTTGCATGTGTTAGTAATATGTGTTTGGGTCACTTTCTTACCATCTTGACAAGTTTCAGTATCAAAAGGTTTCAAGATTTGCGTGCCACCGAGCCACCATACATCCACCCTAAACGCCTTAAAACATGGGGGTTACTGTTGCGAATGTCGAAAAGGACTGTAAGCATATTTTAGTAAAATATACTTGTGGAAGCAGCAATGTAACAATATGATAATATCAATCAACATAATATTAATTTTAGTGAAATAATATGGAAGTAGGTTGAGAGTATGACTAGTCAAAAAACATACTGGGTTCACTTAAAGGTGAGAAAAGCGGACAGAGTATGACAGGTCATAAAACATAATGGGTTCACTCAGAGGTGAGACAAGAAAAGCAGACGACTATGAGACGGTTCATAAACCGTAAACAGTAAGGGGATGGGTAGTCATACTGAGTGTACAGTGTGTAACCAAAGTACATGGGAAAAAAACAGAGTGACCCAGACATGAACTGTACTTATTTTATAATTAGCTGTCATGTGTATGATAAATAGACAAGATAAGACGCCAGGTGCCGAATTTGGCAGAGACACAAGCACACTTAATGAAAGGATTGAAATAGAGTTTCAGGATTGAAACAGAGATGGAATACTGAATTTAATAAGAAGTAAAGACAACACAAAATAGCATGTGCGTTTACATAATGACAAACAAGAGAATACATGAAAAATTCGATATAAAAATACAAAAAATATAAGGCATAGGGGGTAAGCATCAATAGCAAAATAAAATACATAAGTAATCACAAATCAAACATTAACCTTCTCTGAGCCAGAACAACACCCACAGAAAGGTCAGTAAGGGGACAAAAGCAGAAATGGCGTGGTTTAGAATTGGTGCAGGTGCTGGAAGTAAATCTGTTTGGGTACCAACAGTTGCACTCTCATTAAGTTTGTGTACTAACGGACACCTTAAAATCGGTCTGAGTGACCTACATGACAAACAGGACTTAGAACAGAAGGAGCTGGAGTGCCTAAAGGCATGAGAAGAGGGGCTGTTTACCTCCAGGTGAAGTCTCTTACAAGGACCAGGATTGGAGTCATCCTTCCTGAAATACGTAAGCCCTCTATCCTGTAGAAATTGCATCAATGACAGATGGCTGACACTCAGCCTGGATGAGGGCCACAGAGACCTTGTCTATGGCAGGTTCAGTAGATTTGTAATCCGTGCTGCCCATGCTATGGGGGGCTATAGAGGGATGCAATAGTCACTTGGGCAAGAACAATCAGCTATAAGATTAAAATAAAATACGTGAGTACGACAAATTGGTAAAACAAGACAAATTTTAATAGTGCAAAAGAGATGGTCTCAAACCCATGGTCTGTCTGTTGAAAACTGTAGAATAAACCAGGGAAAACCAGTGTATATATATATATATATATATATATATATATATATAGTAAAATTAAGCGACAACAAATGGAAGATAAAAATCTCCCACAAGATGATGAGCATGCATTCGGTCGTGAAGATGATGGGCTCTCCTACTGTGAAGACAGTTGCTTCGTCTCAGGGTCATACCCATACACCGAAGTTTTGTCACCGGTAATGATGCTGCCAGAGTTCTTCTCAGTCTTCGCCGCGATCTTCTATTTGCTCCTGAGTCAGCACCTTGGGGAGAAACTTGGCAGCAAACCGGCACATGTTCAGATCCCACGTGAGGATCGCCTAGACTGTTCCTTGTGACATACCAACAATGGCAGCAACTTTGTGGATTGTTCTCTGATGATTATTATGTACAAGTTCCTGAATGGTTTTGACATTTTCAGAAATAAAATTCTTCCTGATCTCTCGTCGTCTTCCAGTGATGTTCCTCCAACATCAAAACTCCTCGGACGACTCACTGCAGTATTGCCGTAACTTTGCACAGCTTCTGATGTGATTATGCTGGTCAGTGCTCTCTGTGACTGTTGTTACAAAACAAGTCTACCACCTCTTTTGCTACCACCTTGCAGAATGTAATATGATACATTACTTAATGTTTACTTACTGCTTAAAGAGATACAGTTACATATGTTAGTAGTAATACATGTTTTATGTTCTTTTTTTAAAGATCCATTCATCATGTGTTGACATTTGACATACGCTATTATTGACCTTAGCCATCATCAACAAAACCGCTTTACAAGCAACAAAACAATTTTCAAATTTTACAGTATTTTCCCTATTTTTATTTTTTTCGTGGCGATTTTTGTTTGTACATGGTTTCACCTGAAGCTCGTTTGATGATGTGAATTTTTTAAAATGTGAGTGATCTGCTTGTATAGTGCTTAGTAGTGCACCCTCAATAATGGGTGTGAATACTTTGAGTTAATTCATCTATCTTACGCTTGACTGTCAGTCCTGTCCTCCAGCTCTGAGGGCTGTCATGAAAGAAAAAAGAAACAAGTCGGTGCATGCTCACTTTCTTCACTCGTTCATCAATTCCATTCAGGAATTAATTTTGTAGTGTGTACTTAGGAGCAGATTTTTCCCCCCACAACTCAGATGCTTTTGTCTGGTATGTGAACTCCAATTCTAGTATACCAACTATTAATATTATAGATTTGTATAATTTATTTTTGTGCATTTTCATATTTATGAAGTTCACCCTAGGAAAAGGAAAATGCATTTGATCACAGCCCAAAGGTTTAATAGTGGTTCTTCTAATGGTCATCTAATAAACTTAAAAAAGAACCAGTAGTTCCTCATAGGTTCCTTGACCTCGTCAAATCGCGTATCTGGTTCAATTGCATTTTGTTTATATATTTGCTTTTTTATTTTTATTTTTGTAATGGACATTGTTAAAAAGCAACTTTACACAAGATGTGATGGTGGCAGAAAAACTCCCTGAGAGGACATGAGGAAAAAACCTTAAGAAGAACCAAGCTCAAAAGGTAACCCTTTTATCAAAGGGGTGACTAGACTATGCAAATGTAAATAATTTCCCTTCTTTAAAAATGCCTATTTTGGAGATCAAAATGTAATTGCAATAGTCCTAAGGCTGTTTATAGAAGATTTTTTAAGTTCATGTCATAGAAGCAAAAACAGAAGAATGGCTTAGGCTTGTAAATGAAACTTTTCTTTCTAAAAGTGTATGGTTTGACATGGTGTATGTTATTTTTAGACGTAATAAGGCCTACAGTCATACTAATTGTTGGGAAGCTGTAGGTTAAGTATAACAGAAGAGGTGTTCACTTTTGTTATTGGAGGCTCTTGTATGATTTTCAATCCTGATCTATTGAGTGGCAGCATCTCAATCAGACCACACAGGGCCTCTATGCAACGGGATCTCCAACAGAAGCGGGGCAGCAGGGTGAGTCGGACAGGTCCAGAGGGCAGAGGGTGTCTGGATCACTGGGCGGTCAGGAGCACCATATGCAACTATCTTATTAGTTCTAAGATAAATAAAAAGAAGAGGAATTATTGCTTGTTGTGCCTGCCATACCTCGATATGCTCACCATGCAGGTCCGAAGTGAAAGAGAGGGAGAAACGTACACCAAGATTCAAGATTCAAAGAACTTTACTAATCTCAGAGGTAAATTGCTTTGTCCTGGTTATACAGTTGTTTTGATTAATTTACAGGGAAAAAAGAAAAAAAATAGGTTAGACAGGGAAAAAAATTTAAGAAAGTAAAAATTTAAAGAAAAATAACAATAAATAAAAGTCAAAATAGAATTAAATATGGCACACAATAGTTTACATAAGTCAGTAACTTTTATATGTTATATACAGTTTAACTTTATTATATGTTTATTATACTTTAGTATAATATAAGTTATATATGTCTGATGATCCCTTGTTTATTATGAGCAAAAAGAGCATATTTAAACTTTTGGCCAGGGGGCCTGTGTCACGTATGCTCCATACATCAAAAGAACAAGAAGAAAGATAAGATTTTGTGTCCTGTTCATTCTGTAGAGCATTTATAAGGTCAGACACTGATGTTGGACGACCTAAAGAAGACCTGGCTTTCAGTCTCCATTCCAGTTCATTCTAAAAGTGCTTGATTGGGGTGAGTTCAGGGCTCTATGTTTGGGCCGGTCAAGTTCTTTCACGCCCAACTCACCAAACCATGTGTTTATACTGTAGTGCTTGGGGCACAGTCATGTTGGAATAGGAACGGGCCTTCCCCAAACTGTTGCCACAAAGCTGGAAGCGTAGTATTGTCCAAGATGTCTTCGTATGCTGAAGCATTAAGATTGTCCTTTACTTGGGATAAGGGTTACCATCAAGGGAAACCTGATTGATAAAAAAAAAATACCTGTACTGATAATCAATGGAATAATTGCAGGAAGTGTGTTATGGGTATAGAGGCATGGGCTGGTTCACCTACAGTAGTGATGCTAGTGGTGTGGTGCTACAGGAGAAAGGGTTCCTCGAGGGTTATTTAAATGGTAACTGGTTCTAACTAGTGATCGGTCGTTCATTTTAAACGAATCTTTAACGTGACTTAGAAGAACGAGTACTCTGGGAAAGTGATTTGTTCATTTTCTACTGGGCGCGCATGCGTAAATCATCGCAAAAGTTATGTACAGGAAACAATGGAGCAATTCTTTCTCAATGACTTCTCTACTCAGAGTAGTTTGTTCTTTTGTCACGTGACTCCCGTAGAGGCTATGCGGTGCAATAGATTTAAAAGAACGAACGACTCAGAATGGAAGATATGAGAGGTGAGCTACTCATTCTGTTTATTATAATACGTCCTTATTGTAATATTTTCGTCACTGGAACAATAGCCAAAATTTATGTATGTAGATGTGTTGGGGGTCTTTTTTTTATATATAAAAAATGCAACATTTTATTTTATATCTGATCAAAACAACGAAATGAACTAAATGACTCAAAAAGATTGGTTCATTTTGATGAACAAGATTAAAAGAACCGAGTCACTAAAAATGATTCAAACTTCCCATCACTAGTTCTAACTCTCTGTACTGGTTCTGCTTGGGAGAACTTTTGTCGAAAGGCTGCAGACGTCAAGCTTTTCACAGGTTGGAGGGAGATAATGCTTATTGCTAAATGTCACTCCTGATTCTTGTCTGCGCATGCGCTGGAGAAAGCCTTTACCGGAGCCGCTAGGTAGTACAGTACCAGCAGTAATGGTGGAGTACGCATGCGCAGTGGAGTCTGTACCGGAGCCCTAATGGCGGAGAACGTACGGTCGCCTTTCGACTATCGGGAGCCACCGACTCTCGACAGCGATGGAGACGGCGGCAAGCCTCCGCCACCCCGGGGGTTAGTGAACACTCCGGCGTCGTTGTCCGAAACTAGGCGCTAGGTTAATGTTCCGGAATCCGCGGCGCTCCGTCGTTAAACCAGCCGTCGGGTTTCAGTACAATTAGCTAGCCTGCTAAGCTAACTTGTTTGTTTCTCTGTCCACATATAGCAGGAGCGGTGCGGATTAAACGAGAGGACAGATTTAATTTCAGTTCATCATTTTCGAAAAATTTTCTGACCGTAAATCCTGGATTTGTCCAGACGGAACGCGTTAAAACACAGCGCGATATTGACGAGCAGAAAGCACATTGAATGGGTTGTTTTAGCTGAGTGTCTGTACCTGTGGCTATGCTAGCTGGAGATGTGCATGGACAGTGTTTATATCCTCATCAAATCAGTGTTTATTACAGCACAGACTGCTCCTGCAGAAAACACAGCCTTCTCCAGCCTCACTGTTCATAGATTTATATAGGAATACTGTATTTAAGTATACAGACTTAAGGAATGGAAATAATATGATGTATATTATATTAATATAATAATTTCATATTATCATAAAATTATCATATATATCTCTACAGTATATATAATATATAGCAATACATTTAGTATTAAAACATTTATACAAGTTTTTCTTTTCCTGAAGTGTGTATGTATATCGATATCTATCTATCTATCTATCTATCTATCTAAATAAAAGGGAATGGAATCAGCAGTCACTGATATAATATTGCGATACCTCTATAAGTATCACGTTTTTACAATCATCCCGATTCGATATTACATTTCCCCCTGATTTTGCTACTATTTTAAACCTTAACATTAATTAAATATAGCCTTTTCCCTTATAACATTAGTTTTCTCACTGAAAAACCAAGCGCAGCATTTAAACAATACAACCTGACTTCAAATACAACATTTAACTGAGCGGCGCATACTTTTATCTCTTTTATATCATCCACCATAATTATTATTATTTTGAAGCAAACTTGGCAAATAGTTTACTTCGACCACACGGGATGAAGATTTGTTTAAATAGTTCTGAGCACGCTACCTGTGGGATTATAAATAAACGATGACACTGCTCCAAACTCCTGCAAAAGTCTCTAAACTCAACTTGATAATGAGTGTGCGTGTGTCTTGGCTTCTAACTCATGCGATTTTCAATTTATTTGCGCTTGCTGTGTTTTGAGACTTGTGCAATAAGTGGATTTAAGATGGAGATATCTGAGGCTAATCACCGGTCACAGTCAATCAAACTGAAAACCAAATATTTCTGGTCACTGACTGATAAACTGGTTCACCTCTATTATAAATGTAAAAATATATATATATATATATATATATATATAAATGATTTTGGAGTATGGATAACTAAATCGATTTTCCCCCTAGCTATTGTGTGTTGTGAGACCTGCTTTATGTCCTGTGTAAGATCTGTGTCACATTAGTCACACATGATTACGGCACAAAATGCAGAAAGCTTGACCATGTATTCATGGGCCTTGATGCGAGACTTAGATCCATGTCAGTGTAAACTGGTGCAGTCAGTAATTGTGATACCTGGGTTCTCTTCTCGCAGGCGAGTGTGTGGCCGAAAGAGAAAGGGGACTCCTGTGAAGGTGTGTGACCGTGCGTATGTGACGGAAGATGAAGAGGAAAGTTTGTCCGAACACAGTTACAGCCCAGGTACATCCACACACACTCACACACACACACACTTCCAAAACCGATGCTATTCTTTTCAGTGACTGGTTCATTGTATTTTTTTTGTTCTGAAGGTTTAAATCATTGACTAGAAAAAGAAGAAGAAACGTTATTCGTGGACGAATTTGTAGTCCAGCAGACGCATAAGTTTAAGAAACGGAGAAAGAAAAGAATTCTCATTGTTTTAATTTGGTATTTATGTTTAAGCATAATGCACTTTACATAACTTGCCACTTGAATCAGAACATCATTAACCAAGGTTTATCCTGATTGGTAAAATTTTTTCCCCCTCCTTTTCAGTGTGATATTTATTTATCGTAGACGCCAAGTATATTTTACAGTGCTGTGAGAAAGTATTTGCCCCTTGCTATTTTTTCCCCCTTCTTTTTCACACTTTAACAAACTTTAATATTACACAAATATAACCTGAGTAAATTCAAAATGCAGTTTGTCATTAATGGTTTTATTTGTTAAGGGGAAAAAAAGCTGTCCAAACCTGCCTGGCTCTATGTGAAAAAATAATTGCCGTCCAAAACTAATAACTGGTTGTGCCACCCTTGGCAACAACCACTGCCCTCAAGTGCTTGTGATAACTGGCAACGAGTCCTTCACATCGCTGTGGAGGAATTGATGCCCACCCTTCTTTGCAGAATAGTTTCAATTCAGCCACGTTGGATGGTTTTCAAGCATGAACATCCAGGAAACATTCAGAGGTGGACTTGCTGGTGTGTTTCGAGTCATTGTCCAGCCGCGTAACCCAAGTGCGCTTGAGGTTGGGGTCATGGACTGAAAGCTGGAGGTTCTCCTTCAGAAGGATTTACTGGTAGAACGCAGAATTTATGGTTTCATCAATTACTGCAAGTCGTCCAGGTCCTGAAGCTACAAAGCAAACCCCAGACCATCACGCTACCAGCACCATGTTTCATTGTTTGTATGATGATCTTTTTATGAAATGCTGTCTTAGTCAACATTTGTCTCATCGGTCCACAGGATATTTATCAAAAAGTGGTGGTGATATGTTTTTGGGCAGCAGTGGCTTTCACCTCATAACTCTCCCATGGATGCCGCAGTTTCTTTCAAATAACTTTACAGCACTGTAAGAATTAAAGAGCTTTGGTTGTGCTGTTATTGCGTAAAATATGTATTTAGAAATGATAGGGTTACTGTTAATATACTGTACAGTACTGCACATTGAGTTTACTTCTACCACTTGGCAGTGACTTACAGTTGGTAATTTATTAAAGAACTACATGTTCTGTTTATCCATTTATAGTTGACTTTAATGTTTTGGAACACTTCGATTAAAATTGAAACAAGTTATGACAGGAATGTTTTCTCTATTGAAATTACTAAGTGACAGAAAAAAAAAAACATTCCAGTGACCGATCAGACCTCCTGAACCTGACCATCCATCCCATATTTTGACCTTCTCTTGTGGATATGCTGTCACAAAGTTTCTTAAAAAATATTTTAAACAAAATACCATAGCATTACAATTTCCCTCAGCTATAATAAATACGTGGTTCGCGAAGGTTGGTGTGTAAGAGCTCGAGTGTCCTGAACCATACTGAAGACCTTGTGGATCACCTGGAACTCACCTGACTTACATGCTTGATGGTCTTTTAACCCGATATCGGAGCTTTCTTTCCAGTTGGAATGCTCTTGTGCCTAAAAGGGCAAATTCTTACAACTGTATGTTAGAATTGGCAGAAAAGTGGTTATCGTTACTGTTTATTGGACAAATTTTTTTCAGTGTAATTCTGTAATGTTAATTATAGCAGGTGGAAGTTAAACAACACCTGACCAGTGAGATTATAAATCCGTAAAAAAAATAAAATAATAATAATAAAAAAAAAAATAATAAAAAAAAAAAATATATATATATATATATATATATATATATATATATATATATTTAATTTGTGATGATAAACTCTATCCCCATTGGTTTTACAGGTGAAGGGCAGTACCCAGATGAAGCCGAAGATCGGATTCCCCCTCCTGGCAGTCCATACTATCTCGCTGATCCGTCTCAGCTTTGGTGAGCTTTTATTCCTAACTAGCGTGAGTGGTCAAAATAGGTTTGTAGAAATAGTTAAAAGGTTAAAGCTAAAAATAAGCCCATCAGCTTTAATGTAATCAGTGATATTATTATTTTAGGTTAAAGCCCACGTACATGTCTGTCTCTGTCTGTCTGTCTGTTTTTCTGTACGGCCGAACTTATTAATACTAAGAAATAAAATTTTGTAAGGTTGAGTTACTCTAAAACCCCCAGCCAAATACACACCCTGTTTCGGAAATCAAAGAGTGAATCGCAGATGAGATTGGATAAAGGTCACTTATACCACTTCAGCGCTATTATTTTAACAGACTAAATATGAACTAATCCCAGTAAAAATATCCAGTTTAGCTTCTAATTAATATTTATTGGTGCAGGTGTTTGTTTACATTGAGCAAGTAGCGCATTATAAATTTTTTAAAGCAGATTTTTAAAAATCTGTTCATAACATTTAATTAAAATACAGACAGAACATTTTCTAAGACTGGTTTTGGTTCCTCCAGTATATGAAACATAAAGACATTATAAAGAGAGCGAGTTCTGACCAGTTATTTTATTTATATGGATAATATTAATTCAGAATTTCTAATATTCCTGTAATTGAGATACTGTTGGTGGACGTGCCTGTGTTCCCAGTGTACCGGAACTGGGTGAAGAAGGGGCCAGTGGTGTTCGTGGCCCTGTGCTCTTTCCCCCTCTGCCGCCTAACTGCAGGATCAGAGAGGTGCATTGTGGGAGCCAGGTACGTCTGGTCGTCATAGCGATCAGAGACATCGCCAAGGGCGAGGAAATCACGGTGGACTACAACTTGGCCGAGTGGGGAGAAAACGCACTGGTAATCAAACCCAGCTATTTATTTATTAAGGATTTCAAGGATTTTTTTTCTTTCTTTTTTTTTCTTTCTTTTCTTTTAATTGTATATCTAATTTCTGTGTGTTACAACTTTTCCAGGCTTTCCATCGCTCTGTATCACCACGTGGATTTGAATGCGCCTTTAATCCAGACAGCAATATTAAAAAGGTGATGAGGCATACATACATATATACATATACATAGGTACGTACAACCAAACAACACATACGTAACCTGCTTTCGCCACGCAGCGGAATTAATTAAGAAGCCATTTTTTTATTGTAAATTATACAACACTCGGTTCCGACCGAGTAGTCTGATTGGACGAGAGGCATTCCACCAGTGGTGATATAGAGCGTAACGGCACTGGGATGTTTAACTGTATGTTTCACTTCATGTTAATTACACTAACTGCCGGTCGAGTCATGGGTGAAAGTAGTTCGGCGGTACTGGAAAGTACTTCTGGCTGCAAAGTACCGTAAGAGTTTAAAACTACTTTCACCCCTTAATTACACTAATGGTCAGTCTTCAGCTCTGATAGTCGCAGTTAGCTAGTTCCGCCAGTCGCGGAGGGATATCTGTTGGTGGCGCAAAATAACTGTTTAAATCAACAGATTATGGTTTGTTTGTTTATGATAAATGGTTTTTGTGAAACTTGTATGAAGGTGATCTCGAGGTCGTGATGCAGTGCTGAATATCTCGTGTGATTATTGCTTAATTATTATTTTGATGATGGGAAGTTATGTAGTTTTGCTCCGTGTCTGCATCTTTTGTTTGTGTTGTAGTGTTTATTATCAATAATAAACATAAACGGTGATATAGATATAAATGTGTGTAACGTTGCTGTGTGGTAATTTCCCAACATTCTTGTCTCTTGGTAGGAAGAAGAGGCGGCGCCATCTCTCCCGCTCTCCCTCACGGTTTCAGACTACCTCACTCCTTCGTGGTCTCTCTCCCCTTCATCCTCCCCGCTGTCTCGCTCCGAGGCCAGTGATTCGGACCGAGACGAGGACGAAGAAGAGGAGGAAGACGAGGAAGAGGACGACGAAGAAGAGGAGGACCTCGAAGAGCTGAGAGGCCGCATGATGCGAAGACGCAAGAAGCGGAAAACGACCAATAATGTGGCTAAGAAAAAGTCTCAACCCAGCCCTCTTACTTTCCCTCCGTCCTCCTCACCTTTTCAATCACCCTTAGCCCCGCCCACCACAAACATAAATAATAACATAAACATAAACATCGGCCGCAGCACGAGCAGGAAGCAGCACTGTCCTCACTGCGGCCGCCATTTCCGCTCCCTAGCGCGGCATCTCGAGAAGCACCACGATCAGCAACCCGAAATCCGGAACGCCATGGAACTGTCACACGGCCCGCGATCCGCGCACACGCCGTCCACAGCACACACGCGCGGCTCGCATCCGTTCACCTCGCCGCAGCCCTCTGCATCCTCCTCCTCCTCCTCAGCCACCCCCAACCTCTTCTCTCGAGACTCGTCCGGCTCCGGTTCGGCGGCCATGTCGTTCTCACTATCGCTCTCTCCTCCTTCGCGCCGCGCTGCCTCCAAAAAGAGCCCCGCCTCTCTTCCCACCCCACCGCGAAAGAACGCAGCCTCGACAGCAGTAGCAGTGAAAAAGTCCCCCAGTCCTCCAGCCAAAAGGGGGAGACGGCCGAAAAAGGAGAAGGAAGAGAAGCAAAAGAAACAGGAGGAGGTGGAACAAGCGAAAGAGGAAGCTCCGCCCACTCCAGGCCGGAACGAAGAGGAGGAGAGGGACGAGATAGAAGACGAGGAGCTGGATCTGACGGAAATGAGAGACGACGACAGTGGAGAAGAGAAGAACGGTGCAAGGTATTCAGTAGTGATGGTTCAGTAAAATTTTAAGGGTTATACTTGGTTTAATGAAAATTAAAATGGGTCTCAAGCACCTAGTACTTGGCCCAAGATAAAAAAAAATAAATGAACTAATGGATTAGTTCCCCTGTTTTCCTCTAAGCTTTATATCTCTGCCTTATTGTATAAACTTTTCTCTTCTTCAGCTCTCACCGCTCCCACGTGTCTCCCCTCCTGTCCTCTCTCTCCACCCTGGTTTTGTACCTCCGACGTCAGCAGCACTCCTCCTTCCTCTCCCTCTCACGTTCGAGCAGTTCAGCGGAGGCCTGGCGCCTGCTCTGCCATTCCAGCCTGGCGCTGCTCATCATCTACAACCGGCATCGCGAGTGCGAGATGGCGAAGCTGACCATAAACGACTACCGCAGCCGCGTCACTCCGTCCTCGAACTCCAGCTCCCCTCTCGAGGCGTCCCTGTCCCCTTTTGAGCGACAGGTCCTGTGCCACAGGCCACGCGTCGGCGTCTTAGGAAAGCGCGGACGGGTCCAGCCGCTCATCCTTCCCCCTCACTCTGAATCCTGCCTCGATTTGCTTCTGAAAACTTCCACGGACGTGAACGTGGATCCCGAAAGCCCTTACGTTTTTTCCCGGCCGTATCACTCGCCCGCAACTCCTCTGCGCGGCACGGACCTTCTGCGCGGATTAGCGCGTGCCAGCGGGGCCAAGAACCCCGCGGCGCTGACGTCGCCGCGCACCCGAAGGCAAGTCGCCATCCTCACCCAGCTCCTGCTGATGGACGAGGGAGAGAAGGAAAGGCTCGAGCACTTCCTGCACAGCGAGTATCATGTCACCCAGAGCTGCGCGCGGATCGGCCAGGACCCGGCGCTGATGGGCCGAGTGGGACGCGTCGTGCTGTACGGGGAGAGAGACGGCGTGCTGTTCAGAGGGATGAGCCTCAAGCACATCTGCCTCGAGCTGGACGGTGAGAGTCGAAAGCCAGAAGGGGAAAATGTGCACCATGAATGCATCCAGTCAGAAAAATCACTAAGTGGGGATTCTGTTGTTTATTTATAGATTTTACTCAGTTGTTTGACTGCTGATTTTTATTTTTGTATAATTTTTTTTCTTTCAGTAATGTCCGGTAATTCGGCAGATTCTTTCTCAGAGGAGTCGGATGGAGAGGGTGAGAAGAGTAATGAGAGAATAGAGGTGGCAAAGACAGCGGGAGTGAACGGCCGAGCGCCTCCTAAAACCAGCGCCAGTCCCGTCCCCTCACCCACTACTCCCTCCCCCTCGGGTTCCCACAAGAGGCGGAGCTCACAAATAAAATCAGGTAAAAGTGGCTCAGGGTTTAGGTACAATTATTATACACTAAGATTCCTTTTGACTGTGTTTAGCTTTGATAACGGTGCAGTGTGGAGAGTCCAGTTCATGTTCAGCAGGGAAGAAAAACTCCAAAGATGTGATAAACCTGGTCACCTCAGTACATTCAGGTCGTCAGCTGACTTCATTTTTTGCCGAGTCGAGACTTGAGCAACTGAAGAAACCCCAGATCATAACGCTGTCTCCAGAGGCTTGTCCAGTCGCTGCTATAAACGATCGCTTCATTCGCTTCCCTTCTTACCCTGCTGCGTCCATCGCTCTGGAATCTGGACTCATCAGACCACATGACCTTTTGCCTTTTTTATCACCACAAGTTTTAGCACTTCCAGGTTTTAATAATAATGTAACACCAGTTAAAGGATTCTTAACCTAATTTCAGTCATTTCGAATCACATTAGTTGTTCCCTTTGTTTGATGCAGCGCAATAATTGTATCCTTCAGAAATGGCGTGTGCTAGCTTCGCTGGAACATTCACAAGCGGCACCAACCATCTTACAACTTACTTACTTACTCCCTTACGTGTTTAAGGAGAGAATTTGATTTAATTCATGTCCGACCTGGTTCGTTTTGATCAGGGAGAATACAATCGTTCTGTGCTCAGGAACCGTTCCTGAGACCACCTTTTCTAGCGTACACTGGAATGGTTCCAGAGCACAGAATGATTGCATTCTCACTGATCAAAATGAACCAGACTTTGGTCGGACATACCTTAAATTAAATATGGATGTGAACAGACCCAAGAACAGAAATAGATCACTGTTTAGTGCCTGTCTCCTTAAATCCATAGCTGACGAAGTAGGAAGGCTAAAGAAAGCATTGGTTTTAAAGTTTTTTTTTTTATAAATATTAATGATATTAAGCATAGCGTGAAAGTTTACTTCCTTTATCTCTTCTCTTTTGCTTAATATGGCTTACAAAACAAGTATCACCCCTTCAAATCAAGACACGACCAGGTCGTTATACAAGGTGCCGTATAGGCTATACAAATTTAACCCATGCGTATTTGTTAAAGGATGAAGAAGCTCCAAAATGTCAGCGCTGTAGAACTACCCTAATTATAAAGCACATACATTTGGACTGCTCAAGGTTTAATACTATAAGAAAACAATTTCTACTAGAACAAGATTTAAAAAACATATTCTGCAAGAGAAAAGCAGAAAAACGTTTACAATTTCTGTCTAAAGTGCCTAAAGAATCTAATGTGAAATCTTGTTCTTCTGGCCAAGACCATGCTGTAATGTGATATTTATTTATTTTTATCTATTAATATTATATCCTTTTTTTTCTTTTTTTTTTTTTACTTTCCCACAACTCTTTAAATCACGTGCATTATAACATAATATAAATAGGTTCAAATAAACGAGCTTAATATTTGATATGACTCTGCCATGAAATAGCCTGGAAAGATAATATGGGAATAAATCCTAATACAAACAAACAAACAAAACAAGTAGGTGCATACTGCCACCTGGGGTCCGTTTTTCGTACGTCGCTAACTCAGTTGGATTTGTTTCTTGTGGATTTGTCCTGATCTTGGATTGTTTCGTTCTTCGATGCGCTTCTCGCATTTGCTGTCATAGCAACATGTCCGTAAGCTTAAACCGGCTCGGGAGCAGGTTTATTTTATGTAAACGGGATTTAGGGCAGGTTGTGATTGGTTGAAATGGCGAGGTGACATCTGATTGGTTGAAGAGCACGACTGATGCGGACTGACTCACGTGGGAAAGGAAAAGTATCTTGCATATATATATATATATATATATATATATATATATATATATATATATATACACACACACACACACACACACACACATAATCGCTATCAAATATTATATCAGAACATACATTTATAGGTTTATTATTATCAAATATGATATTACTATTTTAATAAACCCTAGGCATGGGACAGCCGTCAAGACCATTAATATAATTTCTTGTATAATGTTAATTTTGTAACACATTTATTTTTTTAGGGATTTGTCATGAATATGCAAATAAATATTTTTTATAATGAAAAATTGGACGAAATTTTATTATAATATAAACAATATAAAAGTACGCGTTATTTTAAATAAAAATTAATATTTCTATTTTTTCATATACAACATTCATTTTCATATGGTTTATTTTATTGTCTCTATTTATGTAATTTGTAAACCTATAAATTTATGTTCTAATATAATATTTGATAGTGATTATGTGGGGGGGGGAGCATTTCAGCGCATAACACGTGTTGCAAAAACAATTGAGCTCCCCCTTTTTCATTTCATCAACCAATCAAAGGGGTTGTGATCAATGGTTTTACTGTCGATGCATATCGCCTTTTAAACCAACACACGAACGAGCAATAATCTTAGACAACTCAATCCAGCTATACTAATCATTAACAACAGGTGTGCGCGAAGAACCAATTTAGCCGGAACACGATGATCTTATCTTAGATGTGTCAATTCATCTCGGATGTGTCAAGCGACGTACGAAGAACGGACCCCTGATGTATTGGGGAGAAGTGTAAATACACAATTGTGCCTTGAGCAAAGTGCACAGAAGACAAGTGTAAACGCCCGCCAGTGAGGGAGGGGGGGAGCAATCGTTCCTGAGCATGTGAAAATGACCTAATAGTCGACGATGGCAAACTGTGACCACATGCAACCTCAGAAATGTTACTTTACGCATGAAGTGAAGATTGAATTTAAGCTTTTTTACAAAAAAAAAAAACATTTTAAAATGGTCATGGTATGGCATTCAGGCAAATAATTTTCTCCCCACCTTACAGGCAAGCGCGGTGTGCTAAAGAGGCCGTGGACAGAAGCGGAACGGGTTGCTGTGGAAACGCACCTGAAGCGAAACATCATGGAGCTGCGTGTTCCGGCCAAGGCAGACTGCGAGCGATGTTTGCAGCACTGCCCCCTATTGGTGAGCAACCAGCGTGACTGGAGAGCCATTAAATTCTACTGCCACAACCGGATTCAACTACTGAAGAAACAGGGACGCGGCTGAGGGCCGCCTGTTAGCTCAACACACGCACATACACACGCACGCACACACATACATGAGTATACCGAGGGAGAGACTCTTAGTCGCACATTCAGTCCCTGAACGATGGGTTGGATAAGAGATCGCACACACTTTTTTGGATTGCTGAGCATCAGTGTTTTCATTGACGACACACACACACACACACACACACATACATACATACATACATACATACATACATATACACACACACACACATCCTGTGTACATTGTAAGTGGCTGTATATGAGTGTGTCCGTTAATTTCTCACACACACTCCGGAACGATGGACTAAGTAATTGCCCCCTCACACACATTTTTGTGTCCTCACACATTTCTGCTCACACACATACATAGTGTTATAAGTCAGTATAAGCCTATAAACTGACCTCTTATCCACATCACGGTGTTGAGACTGAGGCGTGTGTGTGTGGAAAGCACTGCTTCATGCCCCGAAATCTCTCAAACCTGACAAAAGCAGCTGAACCGCAGCAAAGGATGTAATTATTCCTCTACAAACTTTTTTCCTTTTTTTTTTTTTTTCTTTTATACGACGATGCTAATCATGTTTGTCCAGTGGAGTCTGGCTGTTGGACCGATTGTGATAGACTTCTATATAAAGATCTGAAATTTCTGTACCCGCATTTGGCAAGCAATTATTTTGGGACCATATTATCTTCATGTTCCAGAGGAACATTTACAGTAAGTCTACTATGTAAGTCTAATATGTCTAGTTGAGGTGGTTCTCGGTTCCAGTCCTTCTTGAGGTGACGTACTAGTACCAATATCCGCTATCAAGCGACAACTACATTGCAAAATGCTGTTACAAAGGTAGAGGCAGTCATCTAGAATGTTTACTTAAACACCAGCTCATGTAATGTCTATGGAGCGGTAGTAGCTAATTACCAAGCCAGTTACCGATACAAGGACAAGCGAGCAGTGTAACGCTAACCAGCTACTGTATTTACGGTATGAACTAAATAAATAATAGCAGCTATCTAATAAGCTTTTATTTTACCTAAGGTATGAAGTAAAGTAGAATAAAATTAGCTATAGTAGCTAGCTAGCAAACTATTTATTTTAGCTACTCCCTCAGTATTCAACCCCCTCAGTATACCACTATCTAGCTACTGTCGTTTACGTTTTAATTTATGAAGAGAAAAAGCTACACACTTTGACAAACTTTCATCATTAAAAACTATCTAGCTATTTTAAATACCGGTTTTTGTGGAGTAATCTTAGCTAACTAATGACCTAGCATGTTATTTATACAAAATATTACACGAACCACCTATCGGTGAAGTGCTAGCAAAGCAATGTAGTACTGTACTTCACAGAGTTAAAAATATCCTGCTAACTTTTTAGGTACTCCAAGGACAACCCCTCAGTTTACTTTCATTTATTTTACCTCAGATATTACTCACAGGTGCTAACCACAATGTTAGCTAGCTTACTTTTTTTCCTTAAAAATCTACCCAGTAACTTTTTATATTTAAGTACATATTACATGTTTATAAAAGTGGTTGTGGCTAATTAACAACCTAGCAGCCTATCTATTTTCACCATCTTAGCCTATTGCTATCAAATCAATGTACTGTTTATTGTCTATAACACTTTATTTCATGGACAACCCCTAAGTGCCCATTGTACCTCAAACCAGCTGTATTTATGTCATTAACCACCAAGTTTTCTATCCAGCTGGCTATTTTTAAATAACTTATTGTGTATTATTAATATCTTTATTATATAAATCAATTAATTGCTAACTACCAAAGTATCTAGCTAGCTAGCTAGCGATTTATTTTCGGTACTGCAATGACAACCCCACCGTTTACTGCTAGAAATATAAGGTATTAATAAATTAAGCCATGTACATGTCTGAAGAAAGCAAAATATTAGAAAGAATCCACCAGGAAGATTTGTAATAATATATTTATTCAAAACAAACTGATTTAAAACACACCCCAAAGGACTGGAACTGATTATCAATAAATTAAACTGAAGGAATATGAAAAACCTCAACCAAAACAGATTTTTTTTTTCTCACCTGAAAAAGGCTGTGTAGATGCGAACCTGTATTATAAACTTATAAACATGAACTTAACATCTTAATAATTAATTAAGCTAGCCAAGGATTTCCTGTTCTCCTTTTTTTTTCAGACATTGTTTAAGCCTGGTCTTTGTCTTGTCTCTGCTGTTAGTGCTGATTTTTTCCATCGGCCATGAAAGGGATGAATCCCTGTAGAATTATTTTTTGTTTTTTTTCACCCGATAATTATCTTACAGCAAGATGAATTTTTAGAGTTTGTTTTTACGGTTATACTTCAGCAGTATTTTATATAAGCTAAAAACCCCTCAGTGTGATCAGTTCCTCCTTTTTACACTGTTCTTTTTCCTGTTTTTTTTTTTTTTTCCACAAACACACACATACTTGAATGTTATTTTATCCATTAGGATTTTTATGATTTTTTTATGTCCTCCGTCCCCAGACCATTGACTGTATGTTGATTTATAGTATAAAACAATGAACTCGTATTAGCTTGCTAGCTAGATTTGTGAAGGTGTACATTCTGTAAATATCGACTTATATAAAAGTGCTACATTTTGGGATTTTTTTCTTTTTTCTGTGTTTTCTTAAATGGCATTGTAAAGATTTTAGAAGAAAGGCTGTTTAGAGACACAGACTAATGTATGTCACTGCAAGAAATAACACATTTATTTGCATTTTGTAGCTTGTACTGTGTGCTTAATTTCAGCTTTTGTATTGGATGGAGGGATGTAAAAAAAAGTCGAACTACTTTTGAACCTGTGATAATTTCTACCACTAGGGGGAGTCAACCAACTGTTTTGGCTGCTCCACATTTTTGAGGCGGCCACCACAGCAAATCACCAGGTCTGCAGATTGTATGCGGGACCGGTTTTTACGCTGGATGACCTTCCTTATGCAAACCTTCCCACTTTTTCAGGGCTTGGGATGAGCACTAGGGGGGTTCACTGACTTGTGCAACCCCCAAATGGTTGAGGTGATTCCATGAGTGGTGGAGGTGAGAGTGCCACATACTGGCTACCATCCACCAAGTTTGCAACAACAAAAAAGAAGAATAAAATAAAGAGATCCTTTTTTACAATTTGTACTTGCTTTAAATGTAGTCAGTCACTTAAGGGGAGTATGATGCCTATTGGTAATGGATCTGTCAGGTTAAGTAAGGAAAAACCACATGATTAACAGAGACTACAGTGGCACATGTTCAAATTCATACCACTGCAAAATGGTAGTGATTCCAATTCTTATATGAATTAATAAGCATCCAACAGCACTGTAGCGAGAATAAATATTATATTTGTATTTGAGTTCATGCAACAACAAAAAAAATAATCCCAACTTCAAAAAAACGCTGTTTATTTCCAAACAAATATTTACATAATTTATTTGTGAGTAGAGAAAGTTACACATATAAATGCAAACAGGTATTTATGAGTGTGTGTTTCTATCACATTTGCATCAACAATCCGTTATATAAAGTAAAAGCAAAGTTAATTCACATAGCTGCACTACTTCTGTCGTCCATATTACATCAGATAATCATGCTCCAAAACTGGACAATAAAGAAGCCAGATTATATTTAAAAAATTGTGTGTGACCTAGCAGTATTATCTATAAAAAGTTCAGGAAGTAAAACAGTTTAGTGGGAATGCCCCTTAGGGCTGCTTAAGCTATTACTTTTCTAAGGGATCGGATGTGGTTTTCCCAAAATTCCTGTATTTCTGATTCAGGACCAGGCAGCTCTATCGCCCTGGAATTTGCCTGCACCACCACAGAACCAGGTCTCCCGAGTGCAATAAAATAATACTTCTATTTTGCTGTCCTGTATCCTCTTGAAACTAATACTTTGGTAAAAATCATGTCAATCAAAAATAATCCGCAGCTTCAAAGATGGCACTGAAATCAATGCAGAATCACTCCTTAGACCTTAATGGGGTTTGTGGAGTGTTCAGGAGTGACACTAAAAATGCTTCTGAAAAATTGCCATCCTGTACTCAGTTTAAAGGCCTCTCTGAGAAAATCCAAGAACCAAAGCCCTAGCACCTACGGTTCCTCTGATATAAGTAAGAACCCCTACATCACAATTTCTCAAAAAATTATATTTGTCTAGTGTCATTTTTAGATAACAATAAAAATTTTTGAATGCCCTATAACATAACTAGCTCCTTAAATTGCCCAGTCTTTTACAATCAGTCCTCTAGATTCAGAGTTAGGTTTAGTTTTTATCATCAAACCCCTCCACCAAACCAAACCAAAAAAAATTACACACACACACAATATAAATATAAGGTATCCCAAATAGCTTACTGTACAGTTAATGAATATGATAACGAAATGCATGTATGTTGCTACTTCTTAGGAAGAACGGATCTTGGAAGGAAAAAAAAAAGACATACAACTTGTACATTTACTGTAAGTGAATTGTGTGTGTGTGGTAGCTTCAAAAGGTTTATTGTAGTGGCAAAAATAGTGAATGCTTTAGAGAATTTGAACAACATGATTCTCATTTTCACAAATGATAACTATGGTCTAGATACACTAAGCATTATCCCTGATGAGAGATATAAACAATACACATATAAAAATAAAAATACAAGTTAACAAGAGATTTATCACCTTTACAGGTCATAACTATTTGTAGTGTAGAAATGTTTTGCTTATTTGAACATTTTTTAAACAATACCTTTAATACCTAAAATATACTCTTAAGAATGTTTCACTAGAATTGAAGAGGAGCAACTCAAACTTGAATCAGAGCACAAAAGGACAGTAGAACCTAAATTAGCTTATTTTGAAGTGGTCTAGAAAAACTAAGTTAACACATAAAAGCAACAATCTAGAAAAAGTTGTAAAAATGTAGTGAATAGGTGCTTCTTTTACAGGCCCACTGTATTAAGTAAAAATTACAAATATGTCAGGAGATTCTGTTCTGGCCCTTCTGTTCAGTGTCATGGCCCTTAAACTTGCAAGGAAGGAATATCAACATGGATGTATTACAAGTAACAATCTTTTGACAAAGTACCATTAGTATCATTATATACGGTTTTATGAAATTTCATCATGTTCAATTTAAGAAGTGATAAACTTAAATATACACACAAATTCAGAAACATTTGTAGAGTCTAATTTTAAAATGTAAAACGTTTAAAGTTACTTAATACTACTTTCTTTTTTCCTTTTTTAATGCTCCTTCATACTGTTTATGAACTAAACAATTACGGGGGTGAGTCAAAAATTACCCGCACTCGGGGTTTAGAATTTATTTTTAATTAACTTTTAGAAAAGACAAGTACAGTAAAACCTTGGATTGCGAGCAACTTAATCTGTGAGTGTTTTGCAAGAATTTTTTTAATACATTTTCATTTGTTAAGCGGGTAGTTTTTAGGTACTGTAGTCCGCATGCCCTTTTTTGCCAAGCGCCGTGATCACAAATTGAGCCAATGGTTCTTCTCTCTCGTACTGTGGGATTGCGGGTAATCGTCTCCCATGCTCAGTGTCAGTGCATGTGCGTCACTAGTATAGTCAATGACTTTTATTTTGTGTCCAAATGTAATGACATGCGTGAGTGTGTAAAAGTTTCATCTAACACCAGTCACGATTCTTTTCAAAGGTAAAGTGCAGGTTAATTTGTTTTATTTTTCCTTTACATTTTGTATGGATTATTTTTATATTAATATTTTTGGTTTGTGAAACAAAATCAAATATGAGTTTCCATTATTTCCTATGGGTGAAATTTGCTTTAATATATGAGTGCTTTGATAAACAAGCAAGCTTCTTGAACGAATTATGCTCGCAATCCAAGGTTCCACTGTACATAATTTTGGGATATAATCTCCTTATTTTTTTTAATACACTTTGTCCATCTGTCAACAAGCTTTCTTATTCGTTTACTTAAAAATGTTTCAAGTGAATCTCCGTCCTCGTAGGGCTGCTTTCAGGGGACCAAACAGGTGAAAGTCTGATGAAGCAAGATCAGGACTATAGAGTGGATGCTTTAACACTTTAAACCAAAGATTCTGCAGAGCGTCGACAGTGTGGCCCTCAACATTTAATCCGATGCTTAGGCTTCAGCTTTTCAATAAGCATGATTCTTTTTAAGAAACTTTCACCTTACTTAGAGTATCGTTCCTAAATTGGTTTGCAGATATCCAAACGCTTCTGTTTATGCTTTTTCGTGAGTTTTGGCACCAGGTGTAACATCAGACCGCAAAAAAAATGCTGTACACTGCTCTTCTTTCGTGCAAATCACAAGCAGGGCATCCAATTTTGCTCGCACTGCAGTTACAAATGAATTGAGTAACACGTTCACACCAGCACAGCCGTGACGGGGAAACAGTACCCTTGAACAAAAAGCCGTAATGAGACAGTGAGTGCAGCCAACAGAAGTTTTAATATAAGGAGTGCTGATAATTTTTGACTCACCCTCGTATACCCAGTTTAATAAGTAACGCCCAGTCATTCTTAATTAGAGTTAGGTTCGATAGTTTAATGTTGATTTGCATTGCTAGCTTGAACACCACCACTCTCTTTAGGTTGGTTTTGGGTTTGGACCTGTGGGTTAATTATTTTAAGTGGAGACTCATCACCTATACCTGGATTAAACAGAGGGACAAGCTCACCTTTCACATTGTTTAGCATTGTTAAGAGACACACACCATTTGTAAGGTTGTAAAATGCAAGCTGACCTTTGTCAAAATCTAGCAAAACTCCAATGCGCTCTGGTGGTGTTTTTACCACAAGTGTAACTTCTGGTTCAGAATTTACACGAACACCTTTTTCTGGGTCTGAATACAGAAACCAAAACCCTTCTGATTGTGTAAAATCACTCTTGTTGGCACCTATGGTACATGGTAATCTGGCCACTCCAATCAGCCATGACTTTTTAGTTTGGACATTAGTTTGTTTTAATTCAACTACCCAATAGCCACGACTGGATTTAAGTGTTTTACTTCCCTGTACACACAATTCATAAGGAAAACCTTTTTTTGCATACTTCTCAACAGCCTCCGGGGTTTCTCTCACCAGATCACCTGTATCATTAAATCGTAGGTAGTTTTTCTCACACTTCTCCTTATCTAATGTGATGGTCACTGTGAAGTAAGAAAAACATAATTACTTTAAAAGTCACATTTTATCATGGGTCAAATAGGCTCATTGTAATACTTATACAATATACTAACAAGGAAGTGGGAAGTGACCTTGATGTGCAACTACTAAAATAGGCTTAGACATTTGCTGCTTTAAAAAAATCCCAGCATCCCTAATATAAAACTCCTGCACCCGAGTATGCTAGTATTTTATACAAAGGAGACGCACCTTTCTCATCTTCCTTCAGGTCCGCCAAGTTTGTAGCAGATACCTCATCTGGTAAAAAAAAAGGCAAATGGGTAAATACAAACAGCATATAACTTAACATTTCTCTCATATTACATATTACAAGTCCCCACTCCGTTAATTTGCTCGGACAACAGCAAAAAAAACACAGATCACAATGAAATTTAAAATGTGGGCCCACTCTTAAACATTGCTTTAGTTTATTGATGTTTTAGGGCATTTATTTAAGCACAGCTCTCTTAAGATCCTACTGCAGCATCTCAATGTGGATGAGGTCTACAGATTTTTTCCCCCTCTTTTTTATCCAGTCAGTTGTTGATTTGCTAGTATGTTTGGAATCATTATCCTGATATCAAGTTAAAAGAAGATGTATTATGCAGAATTCTCATTTTAGACATTCAGATGGGTCTTCAGTAGTGTTGCCTGGTATACCGGTACTTAAAACATACCACAGTACTGGAAATAATCTACAGTATACTAATCAAGGCTAAGAGGACTCACTGACAGCAGATGTCTGTTACACTGTAACAGGAAAAAACTGACTGACATATTTTATTTGTTTGTTTTGCCTTGTTCAGAAACTAGGCTTAAAAAACTGGGATCAGCAAAGAGAGGGCCTGAAATGCAGTATATTTGAAGTGGGTGGGGTAAAGCATAATTTCCATCCATCCATTTATCCATCTAGGTACAATGGCGGCCAATTGTGACCACTGTAATTATTCCCTTTTGCACGACCTTAGTAGGACCTCCTGGCAACATTTACATGTGCATTCACACACTACAGGCAATTTGGAAACACCACGCATGGGAAAACCTTGCAAACTCCATGCACACTGACCCAATACAGGGATCGAACCCAGGACTTGAAAGTGCAAGGTGACAGTGCTAACTACTAAGCGACCATGCCGCCAGAGCATATTTTAAAAAACACTAAAATAAACAGGGCAGCAGTCCTCCAAGAATAAGGTGGAGAACCACTGATCTAGAGACTATTTTAAAAAACATACACAATTCCACCATTCTTTTGTACTAGAAAAAAAATTTAATCATACCTTGAGTCAAGTCTACCAAGACTTTCATCTCAACTGAAAATAGAACAGTAATAAATCAATTACAGAACAAACATATAACTATTTCCTGCAGCACATTAGACTTTAAGTCATTAGGAAAATGAAATCAAGCAATAATATGGAAAGAATGATGAGAAAAAGTCTTACCTGGCATGTAATCTACAACACAAATACACAATTATGAAAAAGACAAAAATTACAACAGTGTATTTCATAAAATGTATTAAAAAACTGTATTTAAATAATAGAATATTGACCATGTTTTTTTCGTGCTGAGTATATTTTGTAGAGCCCAACGCCGATCAGTGCTGCCAGTAAAAACAGCAATAGACCGAAAAGTATTTTCCACAATCCACTAGTATCATCTAAAAGAGGTAAAAGAGGTTAAGCAGTAATTAGGTCTACCTAATCTGATCAACATAATAAGACAATTAATGTTGTCAAATACCTCAAAATGTGCTATTACAAATCGCTGAGACTGCAATATCACGTTAAACATTTACCTGCGTGATATCAACAATTACACATTTGCTTTTTTTAATTAAATTAATGTTTATTATAAGTCTTAGTTATGGGGTGTCGGGTGCCTCTGTACGGGCTGTTACTACAGGAACTTTAAAGGTGTACTAATATCAGAGTTACTGTTATACAGTATACTGTACAATTAATCAACACCCTCTGACAAATTGCATGTACTACACTTCTACATCTGTAATGTTTTCATAGCAAACCTGATGGACGAGCATCTAAATCGAAGCTCATATCCCTCTTCTCATCTTCTGATAGACTGACAGAACAAGAGATTGATTTAGAGAATGAAGATGAGAGGATGACCCAGCCGTAAGCACAAAACAGTCCATTCTCTTGTTGACGGTAAACGGGAGATTGGGTATTAGAAAGAGCATCTCCTTTTTCATTTGGAGAGTTCCACAGGAGCCTTGGTTGAGGAAACCAGCCACAGGAAGAACAGCTGAGGTTCACAGAGTCCTGCAGGTGCTGCAGAGAAAGGTGAGCCGGAGAGCCTAGAGCTGAGAGGGGGGACATAGTCGAGACAGAAAAAAGAGGGATTGTATAGGGAGAATGAGAACTTAAATCAAGTTCCGTCCATAGATCCATTAATATATCCATCAATCAAACCTCAAACATCTACTCACCAGTTAAACTGAGGTTTACAGACTTGTCCTGATATGATTTGTCTCCGCTCACGTAGCAGTGAAAAATACCTATATCTGACATACCGAGGTTGTCCAACCTTAAGGAGACGTCCCCTTGATTCAGCCCAGTGGACTGAGGGTTTCTTGGACTCAATGAGCTCCGATTCCTGTATGACCCCTGATTATCCGTGATGAATTTACCACTCTGATAAAACTGAAATGGAGCTTGGAACTTCTCTGGTCGATACCAACGAATCTCCAAAGTTTCCGCATTGATCTCAGGGGTAAGCCAACATGGGAGAATCACAGAGGATCCAAATTTCCCCATGATTACGGACTCGGCACAGTTTAAAGTGAACACGTCTAAAAAAGAGAAAGAAAAGAAGGGTTAAAATTTTGCCTTAAAATTGTGTCTGAACTATCAGACGTTTTAATGTTTGATCTTCCATTTTGCTCTACTGGTGTACCATTTGATGTATCAAATGTTACATCTTCCTTTGGTTTAACACATCTAACACATTTCAACTAGAGTTTGTGGTTGTCATATAATTGTACCAATGTCCTGGACGTTGGGATACCATTAACATTCGGTTGTTTTGTTATGTTGGAAATACTTTAATGAACTATTATCCGACAAATGTTGAGGTTGGGATTACCTTGAAATGAAAACCCAATACAATGACTTTAAACATGAACACAAAGCTTTAGTGAATAACAGCATTTATTTTTATCTCCCAGTGTAAATACATACTCTACTATACATGAAACACTTACACTGCTATAGTAGCTTTTGTACCACTGAGTGCTAACCACTAGTCCACTAAGTAAACTGCTTTTAAGAGAGTAAAGAAAATACTACATAACTGTAATTTACCAAACCATCTAATTAAGCAGTACAAAGCAGGAAAAAATAGAACAAGCAGCAGACCTAAACAATCAGAGTTAGTCAGTACTTGATGGATTTGTAGCAGTAAGAGGAAAATGAAAAACATGTTATGATAAGGAAATTCTCTGTCTATTCCATTCCAGAGATTAAAAACGGTAACAATATAAATTTTAGAATCCACAGAAGCTCAGTGGTACGTGCACTACCTTTTGCGGGCAAGCATTTCTCTAAAGACGCTGTTTTCACGGGGGTGGGGCCAAGAAACACGCATCGGTTTATTAATTCGTGCGCTCAGTTTTATGAATCCACGCGCTCAGTTTCATTAATCCAAGCGCTCAGTTTGGTATTCCGCGCACTCCGTGTTATTAATACAGTTTATTAAACCACATACTCTGTGAAAAACTTTATTTTTACCACATGGCCTTCAAAGTCAAAAACAATTTTGTCTCAATGTTGTGTTTTGTATGGATGACTTTGCAACCTAATTACTACTATATAACATAACTCTCCAACATTATAGTCTTCTGGGTTGTTTGTTCTATCAGTGGTTTAATCTCCATCTTTTTCGTGCATTTCATTCGAAATACAGTTATAAGTCATAATGTGTTTGTTAGTTGTGGCTTATCTTTGACCCGTTATCAAATAAACAGCCTTACACACTTTGTCCGATGTAATGTGTGCAAGACTAATACGAAATATAGCCCATAAACATTTACCCTCATTGCTAAAAAACCCCTTAATTTATTCTTTAGAAAAAAGCAATGGTATTAAATTTTAAGCAGGTTTTTTACCATGTTATAAGATTAAGCCCAGGGGCTGTATTTACTAAGCATCTCAGAATCACTCATAGGAATCCTGCTCAAATTTCTTTTAGAACTGAAAATAGCCCTGTAAATTAGGCTGCATGATAAAATGGGTGTTATAGTCCTTCTTTGTGTACTGGGCTACAGTCATGTTGAAATAGAGAAGTGCCTTCCTCAAACTGTTGTCAGAAAGTTAAAAGCGTAGCATTGTCCAAGATGTCTTGGTATGCTGAAACATTAGAATTGCCCCTCACTGGGGATAAGGTATGGAGGACTAAACATAACATAATTATAAATAAATAAATCTGTGAATAAATAAGTAAATATAGAAATAAAATAAATAAACACATTGTAAGGGTCCTCCACTAGAGGTCACTGTTTTTATTTTGTAGTTTTTGTTGGCCGACTCAGTTTCCCAGCAGGCACCTCGGTCAGGTGATGCAGTGCACACCTGAACCGAGGTAGCCATCAATCAATCTATAAATAGCTGTTTAGACTGGGAAACTGGGTCGAGCATTTTTGGTAATACCACTGTCAGTTATGTGGGCATTTTGGTTTGTTTTGTTATCTGTTTAATTTGTACTTTGATTTTAGTTGTGTTGACTTGGGCTCTCTTATTGGCAATGTCTCTGTGTATGTTTTGTGTTTGTGGAGCTGATTCAGTCCTGTCCTCCTGTCCTTCGTGTGGTTAGCTAGAGCAGGTAAGCAGTTAGGTGTGTGTGTGGCTAGGAGCATGATTAGCTAAAGTTTATGTTGAGTTAGAGTACAGTTACAGTACTAGCATGCTTCTAGCCATAGCCCCTCTGTGTCTCTAGCTGTCCTGTGTTTCCTACCTCCCTAGATGCCCAGTGAGCCTAGCCTTTGAGTGTCCCCTAGCCTAGCCTTTGAGTGTCCCCTGGCCTAGCCTTTGAGTGTCCCCTGGCCTAGCCTTTGAGTGTCCCCTGGCCTAGCCTTTGAGTGTCCCCTGGCCTAGCCTTTGAGTGTCCCCTGGCCTAGCCTTTGAGTGTCCCCTGGCCTAGCCTTTGAGTGTCCCCTGGCCTAGCCTTTGAGTGTCCCCTGGCCTAGCCTTTGAGTGTCCCCTGGCCTAGCCTTTGAGTGTCGCCTGGCCTAGCCTTTGAGTGTCGCCTGGCCTAGCCTTTGAGTGTCGCCTGGCCTAGCCTTTGAGTGTCGCCTGGCCTAGCCTTTGAGTGTCGCCTGGCCTAGCCTTTGAGTGTCGCCTGGCCTAGCCTTTGAGTGTCGCCTGGCCTAGCCTTTGAGTGTCGCCTGGCCTAGCCTTTGAGTGTCGCCTGGCCTAGCCTTTGAGTGTCGCCTGGCCTAGCCACTGGGTATCCCTTGTCCTGTGTTTCCTTTCCCCCTATTGTCCCAGTGCGCCTAGTTTTAGAGTGCTGTCCCTCCTGACTGGGGAGTAACGACTAGCTTGTGAGTGCCGCCTCGCTTAGTCTTGGAGGGCTGCCTCGCCTAGCCACTGGGTATCCTTTGTCTGTGTTTCTGTGCCCCTATTCCCTAGTGTGTTTAAGCTATTAGGTAAGTATAGCTTAGTGCATGTTGGGGCTAAAGACATGCTTAGCTAGGTGTATGTGTAGCTGACTGCCATGGTTAAGCTTAGCTTAACCATGTTTAGCTAAAAGCCATGCCTAGCTGATTGCCATGTCTTTAGCCCTCGTCCAGTCCCTCTCTTGGTCTCTAGTGTCTCCCGTGTCTCCCGTGTCTCTAGTGTCTCCCGTGTCTCTAGTGTCTCCCGTGTCTCTAGTGTCTCCCGTGTCTCCCGTTCTCTCTAGTGTCTCCCGTTCTTCCTAGTGTCTAGTTTCAGCTCCACGCCTCGTTTATGTCCTGTTATGTTTGTCCCCCTGCCTGTGTCTCGCCACAGGGCGTGTTACGTGTCTCCCTTTGCCTGTGTCTCGCCACAGGGCGTGTTACGTGTCTCCCTTTGCCTGTGTCTCGCCACAGGGCGTGTTACGTGTCTCCCTTTGCCTGTGTCTCGCCACAGGGCGTGTTACGTGTCTCCCTTTGCCTGTGTCTCGCCACAGGGCGTGTTACGTGTCTCCCTTTGCCTGTGTCTCGCCACAGGGCGTGTTACGTGTCTCCCTTTGCCTGTGTCTCGCCACAGGGCGTGTGTTTGTTCCCCTGTCTGTGTCTTGCCAGAGAGCCCCTGTTAGCCCAAAGTTAAGTATGGTTTGAGTTTGTTTGTTCCTTAGTTTGTCTCTTTATTTATACTTTGTTTAACCTTTATTAAAAGACTCTTTTTTTGGTTAACACCACCCCTCTGCCTCTATGCCTGCTCCTTCCGCCCACGGCGTACAACACCTGCCACAACACCCCGTTCATGACAGAATGCTCGACCCACCAAGGCATAGCAGAGGGGGCTGGGACTTTAAAGCGGCAGCCTCACGTGGAGGCCACCGCTGCAGCACGCTTCGCGCCTCACGTGGAGGCCACCGCTGCAGCACGCTTCGCGCCTCACGTGGAGGCCACCGCTGCAGCAGCCGCCGAGCGCCTCACGTGGAGGCCACCGCTGCAGCAGCCGCCGAGCGCCTCACGTGGAGGCCACCGCTGCAGCAGCCGCCGAGCGCCTCACGTGGAGGCCACCGCTGCAGCAGCCGCCGAGCGCCTCACGTGGAGGCCACCGCTGCAGCAGCCGCCGAGCGCCTCACGTGGAGGCCACCGCTGCAGCAGCCGCCGAGCGCCTCACGTGGAGGCCACCGCTGCAGCAGCCGCCGAGCGCCTCGAGGAGGTCCCAGCAGCAGCAGCCGCCGAGCCTCACGTGGAGGTCCCAGCAGCAGCAGCCGCCGAGCCTCACGTGGAGGTCCCAGCAGCAGCAGCCGCCGAGCGCCTCGAGGAGGTCCCAGCAGCAGCAGCCGCCGAGCGCCTCGAGGAGGTCCCAGCAACACCAGCAGGCCTCATGTGGAGGCCCCCACCTTCGTCCAGTAGCCCTTATTCAAGGCTCGCCGCCTTCGGAGCGACACCCCAGCACAGCGTCCAGCACCCGGCTTCGATGTCGGGCACCCACCACTGCACGGCGGAGGAAAAGCCAGTACTGCATCGGCCGCCCGGATTGGGGGACAACACAGCACTGTCTTCAGGGGCTCTACTTCTCAGAGCAATACAGTGCTGCCCCCTCCGCCCGGCCTACAACAGCGATCCGGTGCTGCCTCCGCCACACAGTTGACTACGGGAGCTAGCCCGTCGGGGTCGGGTGAAGGGACACCAGGGAAGTGCCTTGGGACCACCAATAGCGCTCCGGAGGAGCGGTTTAAGGGGGGGGGTACTGTAAGGGTCCTCCACTAGAGGTCACTGTTTTTATTTTGTAGTTTTTGTTGGCCGACTCAGTTTCCCAGCAGGCACCTCGGTCAGGTGATGCAGTGCACACCTGAACCGAGGTAGCCATCAATCAATCTATAAATAGCTGTTTAGACTGGGAAACTGGGTCGAGCATTTTTGGTAATACCACTGTCAGTTATGTGGGCATTTTGGTTTGTTTTGTTATCTGTTTAATTTGTACCTTGATTTTAGTTGTGTTGACTTGGGCTCTCTTATTGGCAATGTCTCTGTGTATGTTTTGTGTGTCTGTGTTTGTGGAGCTGATTCAGTCCTGTCCTCCTGTGTTCGTGTGGTTAGCTAGAGCAGGTAAGCAGTTAGGTGTGTGTGTGGGGCTAGGAGCATGATTAGCTAAAGTTTATGTTGAGTTAGAGTACAGTTACAGTACTAACATGCTTCTAGCCATAGCCCCTCTGTGTCTCTAGCTGTCCTGTGTTTCCTACCTCCCTAGATGCCCAGTGAGCCTAGCCTTTGAGTGTCGCCTGGCCTAGCCTTTGAGTGTCGCCTGGCCTAGCCTTTGAGTGTCGCCTGGCCTAGCCTTTGAGTGTCGCCTGGCCTAGCCTTTGAGTGTCGCCTGGCCTAGCCTTTGAGTGTCGCCTGGCCTAGCCTTTGAGTGTCGCCTGGCCTAGCCTTTGAGTGTCGCCTGGCCTAGCCACTGGGTAACCCTTGTCCTGTGTTTCCTCTCCCCCTATTGTCCCAGTGCGCCTAGTTTTAGAGTGCTGTCTCTCCTGACTGGGGAGTAACGACTAGCTTGTGAGTGCCGCCTCGCTTAGTCTTGGAGGGCTGCCTCGCCTAGCCACTGGGTATCCTTTGTCTGTGTTTCTGTGCCCCTATTCCCTAGTGTGTTTAAGCTATTAGGTAAGTATAGCTTAGTGCATGTTGGGGCTAAAGACATGCTTAGCTAGGTGTATGTGTAGCTGACTGCCATGGTTAAGCTTAGCTTAACCATGTTTAGCTAAAAGCCATGCCTAGCTGATTGCCATGTCTTTAGCCCTCGTCCAGTCCCTCTCTTGGTCTCTCGTCTCTAGTGTCTCCCGTGTCTCTAGTGTCTCCCGTGTCTCTAGTGTCTCCCGTTCTCCCTAGTGTCTAGTTTCAGCTCCACGCCTCGTTTATGTCCTGTTATGTTTGTCCCCCTGCCTGTGTCTCGTCACAGGACGTGTTTTGTGTCTCCTCCTGTCTGTGTCTCGCCACAGAGCGTGTTACGTGTCTCCCTTTGCCTGTGTCTCGCCACAGGGCGTGTTACGTGTCTCCCTTTGCCTGTGTCTCGCCACAGGGCGTGTTACGTGTCTCCCTTTGCCTGTGTCTCGCCACAGGGCGTGTTACGTGTCTCCCTTTGCCTGTGTCTCGCCCCAGGGCGTGTTACGTGTCTCCCTTTGCCTGTGTCTCGCCACAGGGCGTGTGTTTGTTCCCCTGTCTGTGTCTTGCCAGAGAGCCCCTGTTAGCCCAAAGTTAAGTATGGTTTGAGTTTGTTTGTTCCTTAGTTTGTCTTTTTATTTATACTTTGTTTAACCTTTATTTAAAGACTCTTTTTTGGTTAACACCACCCCTCTGCCTCTATGCCTGCTCCTTCCGCCCACGGCGTACAACACCTGCCACAACACCCCGTTCATGACACACATAAATACAATATACCCTGGAAAATTGCTAAATGCATTTCTACTTTTGTTTATTAACATATTTCAAGATTTATTTATTTCTGAATTTCCACATTTCTTCATTTATTTATTTTTGTGTTGTCACATTTCTTTATTTATTTATAATCGCTGTATGCTGATAAGGTAGGCGGTCCCTGATTTGATGAAATACCTGAATTCTATAATTAACAGGTTTGGCCAAAACAGTCAGCCAAAACACAGTATTGGTGCTGATTTCCCCCCCCCCCCCCATGTTATATACTACGGAAGCGCCTTGCATTCACAAAAAAAAATAAAATAATAGATCACAGAAATTATCTCATAATTGTGAGATATTCTCATAATTATGACTTACTAACTTGTAATTATGACTTAATATCTCATAATTATGAGATCCTGTTGGTACTACCCACTGGTAAATATTGATGTTATTGAGTAATTTGGATGATATTATCATTAGTATGTCAACACTGCACAGGTATCTAAAGAGCTTAGGACTGTTAAACCTAAATACTCTGCAATATTCTAAACGGGCAGATCCGCAGAAAAAAAACAGACAGATAAAATGTGCTGTTCGGAGACAGAGGCAACCCTAACCCATACCACCCCACGTAACAAAACCAATATGAAATGCTTCATGGATACAAAAATATGCATTTGAAATGCATCCAAGCTGGCTTTGTGGTATCTCAGAGAACTATCTGGCACCTGCTCAAAATTCTGGATCCTCGCTTCCGAGCAACAGGATGCAGTAACTTTCGTTTCAGATGCCATGCGCTAAAATGCCCCCTGCCACAAACTGCCTCCCCTTATCTCATAATTATAAGATCAGGATCTTAAAATTATGAGATATAAAGTCATAATTATATAATGTAGATATTTCCTGTGTTTTTTTTTGTGAATGCTTCCGTAATATTCCCCATGTTATATACAGTATATATATATATATATATATATATATGTGTATATATATATATATATATATATATATATATATATATATATATATACTCACCTAAAGGATTATAAGGAACACCATTCTAATACGTGTTTGACCCCCTTTCGCCTTCAGAACTGCCTTAATTCTACGTGGCATTTATTCCACAAGGTGCTGAAAGCATTCTTTAGAAAAGTTGGCCCATATTGATAGGATAGCATCTTGCAGTTGATGGAGATTTGTGGGATGCACATCCAGGGCACGAAGCTCCCGTTCCACCACATCCCAAAGATGCTCTATTGGGTTGAGATCTTGTGACTGTGGGGGCCATTTTAGTACAGTGAACTCATTGTCATGTTCAAGAAACCAATTTGAAATGATTCGAGCTTTGTGACATGGTGCATTATCCTGCTGGAAGTAGCCATCAGAGGATGGGTACATGGAGGTCATAAAAGCATGGACCTGGTCAGAAACAATGCTCAGGTAGCCCGTGGCATATAAACAATGCCCAATTGGCACTAAGGGGCCTAAAGTGTGCCAAGAAAACATCCCCCACACCATTACACCACCACCACCAGCCTGCACAGTGGTAACAAGGCATGATGGATCCAGGTTCTCGTTCTGTTTATGCCAAATTCCGACTCTACCATTTAAATGTCTCATCAGAAATCGAGACTCATTAGACCAGGCAACATTTTTCCATTCTTTAACTGTCCAATTTTGGTGAGCTCGTGCAAATTGTAGCCTCTTTTTCCTATTTGTAGTGGAGATGAGTGGTACCCCGTGGGGTCTTCTGCTGTTGCAGCCCATCCGCCTTAAGGTTGTGCGTGTTGTGGCTTCACAAATGTTTTGCTGCATACCTCGGTTGTAACGAGTGGTTATTTTAGTCAAAGTTGCTCTTCTATTAGCTTGAATCAGTCGGCCCATTCTCCTCTGACCTCTAGCATCAACAGGGCATTTTCGCCCACAGGACTAACGCATACTGGATTTTTTTTCCTTTTCACACCATTCTTTGTAAACCCTACAAAATAGTTGTGCGTGAAAATCCCAGTAACTGAGCAGATTGTGAAATACTTAGACCAGCCTGTCTGTCACCAACAACCATACTACGCTCAAAATTGCTTAAATCACCTTTCTTTCCCATTCTGACATTCAGTTTGGAGTTCAGGAGATTGTCTTGACCAGGACCACACCCCTAAATGCATTGAAGCAACTGCCATGTGGTTGATTAGATAATTGCATTAATGAGAAATTGAACAGGTGTTCCTAATAATCCTTTAGGTGAGTGTATATACATATGTGTCACGATTAAACACCAGATGGTGTTTTTTGTATTTTTATTTGAACTTCATTTCCCAGAGTGCACCTCGGTCAGGTGATGGGAGCACACCTGAACCGAGGTAGCTAATTAAGTTTAGTTATAAATAGTGTAAATGACCGCAAAATTGTTGTGTCTCTTTAAATTAATTGTACGTGTTATGTGCATTACGCTGTGAGGGGTGGGGTAATAAAAAGTAATCAGAATATCATGGAGAAGCTTTAGAAGATTTTTTTTTTCTTCGAAGGACATGGAGAAAAAGAGTTTTTTGGTGAATGCAGTTTGATGCAGCTCAATTTAAACTTGGTACCCTTTGGTAAAGCGGAGCGAGGTTTGTGAAGCTGACATATGTTGCATTTTTTGTTTCAAAGTTATATGGGCTCGCTTTGTATGTCATGAGCTCTACTTGTTAATACGTTGTTTCAATTTGTCATTCATTTTTTTTTTTTTGTATTTTTTATGGTTCTTTGTAAATGTGCACTTTATTTATGATATTTATTTGATTATTGTTTCTTTGTGTAGTTTCACGGTGCTACGCAACTAAAGCTCAATGGCGCTCTGCAAGGACGAAATAAAAGAGAGATAAGCACCCGTCTGAAGCACTCTGTGTCCCGTTTTTATTGATACTGAACGGCAGCTACAAATAGTCTTTTGTTCCGTTTCTCTTTGTCTGGCATCTAGGTTTAGCCTAGCTCTTGTTTAGCTTAGTTAGTGTATAGTTTAGATCCTGTTTTGCTTAGCCTTTGGTTTCTCTTATGCCCTGTGTTGCTATTCCTTAGTTCCCTTTTGTAGATGTCTATTTGTGTTCGGTTTTCCTTTATTAAAAGACTTTTCCCACATGATCACCTCTGCCAATATAGCTACCTTTCTAAAAGCCCACGCACAGCACCTGCAACACTGAAAAGTACAAGCACCCCCCCCCCCCAAAAAAAAAAAAAATCTCAGTCTCAGTTTAAACAATAATGATTTAAAATGCTAATTATTCATTATTTTTAAAATATTGATACTAAATTGGGTGTAAGCTTCCAGAAGCATATGATCTGAAAAGGTTTTGCATAAAGTGGTTTTTGGTAAAAGCTTAATAAGCTAAAAATCTGTAGTGATGTCAAATCCACGTTGAAATATCTTAAAATCTTATCTTTTTAAAATAATAAACTTTTTTCAGGTTTATGACTTTTCATAAGTAGGCCAAGTATCATCTGAATGACGGTTAAGTTCGTTGAAAGATTTGAATTCAAAAAAGTAACGGACACGCGCGGGCGTAATTACAAAACAAACAACAAACGGATATGAAGCGTTCAGTTTTATAAAAAAGCAGGGTTATGTGATCCTATCTGAATGGGATAAATTCACATTTTCACTTAGGTGAAACCCTTTTTTTTTTTTTTAGCACATATCTTGGCTGAGTGCACTTACACTACTTGTTGTTGGGTCGCTCGCGCCATAATTAACCTTCCAGTTTGTGCTATCACTTACTCAACACTGAGGTTGTTTATTGAAAATATCAGCATTTCAGTGCACAAGCTGACACATTTTCACTGCTGTATTTTTAGCCAGCTCTCTGTATGGACGTGGCGTCTCTCCTGTCCTCAGACACTCCCTATCTGTTCCTGGAGGACGATTTCTTTCTTTATTTCCTCTAAACATTCTTACCTGACGCCATGAGGAAGCCTGAGCACAGAAACACGACGCCGAAACACACGAGTACTTCTGAAATAATAACAAACAAACAAGACACATTAAAAACCGTGTATTCACGCAGTGACTATAAACGTGTGGCCTCATTTTCTTTTTTTCATTCTGTTCTTCTATAAATGCAGATCTGCCCGCGAGCTTACCCTTCATTTTGTCCACACTGTCCTCGAATCAGTCTGGTAGAGGCTTGTTATAATCACAAAGTTTTATTAAAAGCCGCTATTAATAAAGAACCGCCAAAATAATACGGGCAGTTTTATTTTTAATCGTCCGAGAAAACCAGGAAGTGACACAGTGTGGGAAAGCTTTGCTTTCACTTTCAAAATGTCTCTTAAAGCGCCCCCTAAAGGTCAAAGTGACTGCAGCTGCTCAATAGCTCCGATAAAGAAACTGGACTCGATATTAACTTAAAGACATCATCTATTATATGGAAATTTCAGCTGCCTAACACACAGTATGACTGCAAAACACACAAATAAGGATGGGTTTCTTGTTGAGTCTGCCTTGCTCATCAGGGACCTTTCAAATTCAAATTCAAATTACATAGTACGATATGCAGTAAAATGCTTAGACAACTGCCCGTGACCTTAAAATAAAAGACTAAATAGGAAATAAATATAAAAGAGAAAATAGAAGGTAAATTTAACTAAGAAAGAATAAAATCGAATATGAAATATTAAATAAAATAAAATAAATGTACAGTACAAACTATACAATATAGAAAAATCTATGAAAAATATAGAAAAATAAGAAAAACAGCTGTATAATATAGAAATATAGAATCTATGAAATTTTTGGCTGGGAATAAAATTCAATATAAATAGAAATGTCCAGGGGTTGTGCAAATGTGCCTGAAAGTGTAATGATTCACATATCCCCATATTTAAAGTGACTTGTGCATCAAATATGACTTTCTGATTTCCCATTTTGATTCATACACATTCTGTGACATTTCATACACATTTCCATAATTCTCTTTTGATTGTGTAAAGCGGCTTTGTCGAGATTGAAAGCCAATTAAAAGTTGATGACAGTGAAAAGCCAGCCTTTAGAGCCACTGTCATGATTTGCGTTGGGTTTCTTCATTAAACACTTAAAGGGAAGCTCTTTATTAACTAGACAGTCATTGTTGTCATGCTTCTGCTAGCTCCACATGTTTTATACATACGTATACCACGCCTGCTCTAACAACTACGGCAGCTCTTCAAGGACATGACACCTTTAGGTTTATATTATTACAATGGCCACAGGCGATATAGATTCCTTTCCTTTGGTCTGCATGGGGCTCGTTGGCACTGAAGGCTTGTTTAAACCTAACCCCCGGCCCATATATATAGAGGAACAAATGTTTATTCATCACATTCACAACCATACACAGTATGATATGCAGTAAAATGCTTACACGACTGTTTGTGACCTAAAAAGAAAAGAAAAGAAAAAAAATAGAGAAGCAAAATGCCAATAGAGAAGAATGTAAAATATAAAATCTACAATAAATAAGGTAGAAAGTATAAACTTTATAAAGTATATGGAATGTGAAATGTATACAGCCAGTGTGCAATCCTCTCGACTAGTAAAGCTCAAGGGGTAGGGTGACAAAATTCCCCTCGGCAGGCAGCTATTTCTACCCACCGTCCTTCAGGCATTGGTCAGCTTTAAATGGCCACCGGAGCATCAGTCAGATGAGCAATATGACCCGGATGATTCTCCCCGTCTCTACTGCCACAGATTCCAAGTGGACAAAAGAACTTCTGTTGTGAAGCAACCAATCTGCTGCTGCAACCTGTTACATTGTACCTCCAGGTGGCTCTGCTGAGCTGATCTTGATAGAAATTTGATTGCATTAGTAAATAAAATTTGTCATATTTTTAGATAGTCCAGATGAATGCCTCACATTGTCCAGATTCAGACCAGAGTCCACTAGTTGGTGACCTTGTTATCTTTTTTTCAATGGTGAATCGAATAAAAAAACACACATTTTGTATTTATGGAAGTATCTCTGCCTTTCACAGAGTAGCTTGAACTTTGAAGTATTTATTATAGTCAATCTTAATTAACAGTTTTAATTAAGAGTCTGATAGAAAATATTATTATTATTATTATTATTATTATTATCAGGAGTAGTATCATTCACAATACAATACAACTTTGAACTTAGTTTTCTCTCTCTCTCTCTCTCTATCTCTCTCTCTCTCTTTCTCGCTCTCTCTCTCTCACACACACACACACACACTTCCATGTTTGCACACTAATCTGACCACATTTACCCTGTTAATCACCTCTTATCCTTTAGATGGAAGACGGATGAAGGACAGTAGGAGAAGATGGAATAAAGAAAAGATAGGGATCAAAGTGTAATGACTTTGGGGGTTAATACATGTTAGTCTAATTTTTTTGTGTGGTTGCAAACGGAAGCTCACACTGAGTCTTTTAGCCTTCATCCATTGTTGCCCAATTTCTTGGACCTGACTCGTTACCTGAAGGTAGGGCATGCGAAAAAAAAGATCACAGATCACAGATCAGCTGTGTATTTATGACACAATGTATTATAAAGTTGTTTTCTAGGATTTTTGTAGTCAAATTACCACAAGTTTTTCTTTTCTTTCTAGCTTTTATTATCAACAGAATGCATAATGATAGCTAGAATAGCTAGAAGCCAGGAGAATGTCTATTTAAAATGAAAATGGACAGGTTATTTGTTCCTTTTTTGAAGCTAAAAATTTTTATTGCAATTTTTCAATGAAATTTGTACAGATTTGAGATGTGTTTCCAGTTAATGTTTAATATATTATTCTTTTGCAACCAAAAAAAGGAAAAAAACACTTCTTTCATCCTTTTTTTTTAAACCATGCTTCATGCACCATATAATTTATAAAGTGGCAGAATGATAACTGATCATGAATTTTGAAAGTTTTTATACTGAATGTAATTATTTTTGCAGGCTTATGTGGGTGTATTTATTTGTGCATCTTTTTATGAGTAATGAACTGCCTGAGCTGCATGTTAAAGTATGAAAAGTGTTCTTCATTAACTTTTTGAAACTTTTTTTAACAGTTGTCTATGTGCTCATTTATTATGTAGCAGAAAATACTCATACTATATTTGTGATCTGAAAAAAAAAACATCTCTGCTTTATAGAAAAATTGCAAAAATACAAATATTAAATCCTTGTGTGTCCTTGACTGTCCTGTAGAATGGCACAAAAGGGCGAGAGAGCAGCATCCACAGACAGGTACAAATAAAGAATGTTCAAAAGATTCTCTATTAGGGAAAGGGGACTTTCTATTCATTTAAACATCTTTTCTGTTATATTAAACTTTAAACCTTATAGCACGCATATTATACTATGGACTGATCTATGGTCATAATATCTGATATCACCCTGTTGATTCTGGTTTTTTTTTCCTATAGTCATCTTAGGGAGTTTTCCTTGCCACGGTCACCCCAGTTTCCTCATCAGAGACAAACTGATAGTTATAACTTGTACTTTTTTGGGTACTTTTCCTTACATTTTTTTTATTATTTATCCATAATTTTCTATTTCTATAAAGTTGCTTCGCCACAATGTCCACGGTTAAAAGCATTATACAAATAAAATGTACAGTAATTGAATTGAATGAAGGAAATGGTAGTTTCGAATTAATTAAAGTTTATGAAGGAAAATTGATTTGCATTAAGAAGTGCTTGTTGTTTTTCTAGAAATGTAACGTTGCAGCATGGTTAAAATACCTAATAAAATGTATTAAATTGGATACATGCTTTTTCTTCTAATCATATTCTTACTTTCCCTCTCTTCATCTGTCATAGTGCTCAAGCTGAAGCTCACATTGGCTTTAAACCCAGCCTCCGAAAGCCGCCACCACCACCAGCCACAGTGAAGAAATCAAACGAAGAAGCCATAAACAAAATGTATATAAACCTTCTCAATAATGTGTTTGGACAGGTATATTAACACACACACACACACACACACACACACACACACACACACACACACACACACACACACACAGTGAATAATGTGTTTGAAAATTTAGGAGTGGAACTTAAATGATCTGACTTGGGATTTTTTTTTATGTATTCAGTATGTCGATTATCAAAATGTTGTATGTACAGAGTGTTTAGTGTCTAATAGCATTTCCCTGTGTTCAGCCATGTTTGTCTTTACCTTGACCACTTTGGCAGTACATAATAATAATAATAATATATTTTTTTTGTATCGCACTTCACATTTAAGATAATCTCAAAGTGCCACGAAGTAAGCATTTTCATAAAAGTATAAAAATATAAAATAATATAACAAGAGGATAAAAGCTAACAAACTAAAATAAAATAAAAAGAAAAAAATAAATCAAAACAGTAAAGCTAATGGAAAAAAACTACGAACCTAACATAAAACTTATATCATAAAAACACAATTATTGTAAGGGTCCTCCACTAGAGGTCACTGTTTTTAGTTTGTAGTTTTTGTTGGCCGACTCAGTTTCCCAGCAGGCACCTCGGTCAGGTGATGCAGTGCACACCTGAACCGAGGTAGCCATCAACCAATCTATAAATAGCTGTTTAGACTGGGAAACTGGGTCGAGCATTTTTGGGTATTACCACTGTCACATGTGTGGGCTTTTGTTCTGTTTAGTTTTATGTTTAGTTTGTACTTTGATTTTAGTTGTGTTGACTTGGGCTCTCTTACCGGCAATGTCTCTGTGTATGTTTTGTGTGTCTGTGTTAGTGGAGCTGATTCAGTCCTGTCCTCCTGTGTTCTTGTGGTTAGCTAGAGCAGGTAAGTAGTTAGGTGTGTGTGGGGCTAGGAGCGTGCTTAGCTAAGATCTATATTGTGTTACAGTAACTAGCATGCTTCTAGCCTTAACCCCTTTGTGTCTCTAGCTGTCCTGTGTTTCCTCTACCCCTAGTGTTCCAGTGTGCCTAGGTTTAGAGTGCTGTCCCTCCTGGCTTGGGAGTAACGACTAGCTTGTGAGTGCTGCCTCCCTTAGTCTTGGAGGGCTGCCTCGCCTAGCCACTGGGTATCCTTGTCTGTGTTTCTGAGCCCCTATTCCCTAGTGTGTTTTAGCTATTAGGTAAGTATAGCTTAGTGCATGTTGGGGCTAAAGACATGCTTAGCTAGGTGTATGTGTAGCTGACTGCCATGGTTAAGCTTAGCTTAACCATGTTTAGCTAAAAGCCATGCCTAGCTGATTGCCATGTCTTTAGCCCTTGTCCTGTCCCTCTCTTGGTCTCTCGTCTCGTCTTTAAGTGTGTCTCCCGTTCCTCTCTAGTGTCTCCCGTTCCTCTCTAGTGTCTCCCGTTCCTCTTTAGTGTCTCCCGTCCCTCTTTAGTGTCTCCCGTCCCTCTCTAGTGTCTCCCGTCCCTCTCTAGTGTCTAGTTTCAGCTCCACACCTCGTTTATGTCCTGTTGTGTTTGTCCCCCTGTTATGTGTCTCGCCGCAGGGCGTGTTAAGTGTCTCGCCGCAGGGCGTGTTAAGTGTCTCGCCGCAGGGCGTGTTAAGTGTCTCGCCGCAGGGCGTGTTAAGTGTCTCGCCGCAGGGCGTGTTAAGTGTCTCGCCGCAGGGCGTGTTAAGTGTCTCGCCGCAGGGCGTGTTAAGTGTCTCGCCGCAGGGCGTGTTAAGTGTCTCGCCGCAGGGCGTGTTAAGTGTCTCGCCGCAGGGCGTGTTAAGTGTCTCGCCGCAGGGCGTGTTAAGTGTCTCGCCGCAGGGCGTGTTAAGTGTCTCGCCGCAGGGCGTGTTAAGTGTCTCGCCGCAGGGCGTGTTAAGTGTCTCGCCGCAGGGCGTGTTAAGTGTCTCGCCGCAGGGCGTGTTAAGTGTCTCGCCGCAGGGCGTGTTAAGTGTCTCGCCGCAGGGCGTGTTAAGTGTCTCGCCGCAGGGCGTGTTAAGTGTCTCGCCGCAGGGCGTGTTAAGTGTCTCGCCGCAGGGCGTGTTAAGTGTCTCGCCGCAGGGCGTGTTAAGTGTCTCGCCCTGTCTGTGTCTTACCAGAGAGCCCCTGTCAGCACAAAGTTAAGTATCGTTTAAGTTTGTTTGTTTCTTTGTTTGTATCTTTATTTATATTTTGTTTAATTATTATTAAAAGGACTCTTTTTTGATTACACCACCCCTCTGCCTCTATGCCTGCTCCTTCCGCCCACGGCGTTCAACACCTGCCAATACACCCAGATCGTGACAATTATAAACATGATAATATAAACAACACACATCTTAATGCTTCCACCACCATGCCTCACTGTGGGAATAGTGTTTCATTGCGATGATTTATTTATTTATTTAAATACCTCTTTTGTCTTTATGATGGTGTTTGTTTAGGTTTGATTTCTAATAAACTTCTATTGGTGCGTTCATACTGATATCACACATGTGAATTCCATTCAGCTTATTATGTAACTTCTAATGGAAAGCCATTCCACCAGACCTAAAGTCGTAAAACAGTGTTTCACATTACTTATGTAATCAAAACTGGTTTACTTAATCACAGTCAAACTCAACCTATATTTTAATTCATCACTGTTTTGTGTAGATTTATGGGCTAAAAAAAGGATGGTTGCAGGTCTTATGCAAGCATTTGGTTTCATATAAAGCTGATGATGTCTGTCTGAAGTTACACAGTATGTATATATGTAACAGGCTGTGAACAGGATAAAAGAGGTTAATCTGCTTGTAATGTATTTTAAACGGCTGTTTAGAACAGCTCATTAGCATGGCTTAATGCCTCTGTTAATTAGGCTCAACATGGTTTAAGAAGTCAGAGCAAAGTCAAAAGTAAAGTTTGCATTAATGACTTGGAGTGTGTGACTCCAGCCTGCCTGATGCATTGTTTGCTTGTGTCTAAGGCCATGTCCACATATAGCCAGGTATTTGTAAAAACTGAGATTTTTCTACTTCTTCTTTAAAAAAAAAAAAAAAAAAATCTGTTCACATGACCTGCGTGGTAAAAAAATTCTTTGTCTGCATGAAAACGCAAAAAGCCCTGGTAAGTGCTGTTAGAAGCATCCCTAATCAACAGGGGGCCAATCAGAAGCCTAGACAAAATGTCATTACCGGTGCGCTTTGTAGAATTCTGTTTGTATGTACACGCTTGTAAAAAGTCTACTAAGCAACGGTTACACTATCACTAGTTTACTGTAAAGGCAGCACGGCGGTGTAGTGGTTAGCACTGTTAACTTGCTCTTCCAGGGTCAGGGTTCGATTCTTGGCCAGACTCGATTCTTGTCTTTGTGTGCATGTAGTTTGCATGTTCTCCCCGTTCTTCCTTCCACAGTCCAAAGATTAGGCTAATTGACATTTACAAATTGCCTATAGTTTGTGAGTGTGTGTGTCCTGGGATGGACTGGCACCCTGTCCAGGGTGTACCCCACCTCGTGCCCTAAGTCTCTTGGGATTGGCTCCTGGCCCCCCATGACCCTGAATACAGGATAAGGCGGTATAGATGTTGAGTGAGTAAATAGTTTACGGTACATTTTATATTTTGTTTCCCAGTGCATAGAATATCCTCATAAAGAAAACAGATGTCAAATCAAGAAGATAAGCACACAGACAATGACATCATCGGCACACTATCCAACATCTCAGCACAACACCACTGAAAACGTACTTCTGGGAAAAAAGGTCTGTTTTCAACGACCAAAATTGCGTTTGCATGTGGACAAAAGGCCAAAAAACGCAGAATAAAATCTCGGTTTTTAAACACACCCAGCTACGCGTGGACATGGCCTAAGTGTCTGACAAATGTTGGCCAGAATACAGCAGTCTTTTCTTCCCTTGCTGTTCTTTTATTAGGAGAGGGAATTATCCCAACTCGAATTAGATGGTGAGTATCCTTCATTCATCACATCATTAAATTGTTGACTCTTGACTCTTGAAATTAAAGTAATGATCAACTGTTAATGTTAACATGACTATTTTCCTTAAAGTGAGAGAATTTTTATATCCCTATCCAACGTTGACAAGTATAGGGAATATTTGGCAAAAGCATTTGGAAGCATACTGTTACAGGAAGTAACATGTAAAGTGTAACAAACTTATTGTTACTACACCGAAATTAATCATTTTAGTTGAAGCAAAATGTAAAACTTAAAGCATTTTATTCCCTTATATACCACAGAAAAGTCCAAATTAATACATTTTCATTAATTAATTACAATTTATGTAAATTATGGAACGAAATAAAAACGAAATAAATATTTATATATTAATATAAACATTTAATTTAATTTAGGAGTGGAATGTCCACAAAAATGTTTATACTGTACAGTACCTGTTATTACTTACACTATAGCTCCTACACTATAACCAGGCATTTACTTATTTACTAAGAAACATTATATTGATTACTCCATATACAGTCATGTCCCAAACTATTTGAACAATGACACTGTTTTCATAATTTTTTTTTTATTTTGGCTTTAATTCAATAGTTTAACAAAAAAAAGTAGGAATTACATTTATTGCGATTCCCTTCATTTTCAAAGTCTCAACAACTTTCCATAACTACGGCAGACGATCTTCTGAAATGGTTGTTTAATAAAGGAAAATCTTTCATGTTTTTAGTGTTACAATAATTGTGGCCAATTTGGAAAAAGCGAATAGTCTACAATGCATGCCATTTCCGTTTACCCAGCATGGTGATAACATGCAAACTCCACACACAGACAGGAGGTGGATTTTGGAACCCTCTTCTGAAGGTGTCTGTCAACAATGTTAAATATTAAACTACAATGCCACCTGGTGGTGGAGTTAAAAAGCCAAAATACATAAATTGTCACTTTGCAAATACTTATCCACAAACACTTGTTTGTTATAATATATTTCTAAAGTAGTTTTTTATTGTGTAGAGCTGGCTGAGGCATTTAAGGAGTTTGACTATGATCAGGATGGATATCTAAACTACAAAGACCTGGCCAAGTGCATGAGGACAATGGGCTACATGCCAACTGAGATGGAACTCCTGGAGATCATCCAGCAGATCAAAATGAGGTGTGAGTGTCCAGTTTGTGTGTGTGTGTGTGTGTGTGTGTGTGTCTGTGTAAAACCTATGCTATTGAACCATGCAACTCCCTGTTTGATTGACCATAGTCTTGTGTGTGTGTGTGTGTGTGTGTGTGTGTGCACGCAGTGGGTGGACTGATGGATTTCGATGATTTCTGTGAGTTGATGGGGCCGAGGATGATGGTTGAGACGGCTCATATGCTGGGACTTAAAGAACTTAAGTGCTCCTTCAAACAGGTGAGTTGCTACTATGTGTTGTGTTGCCACCTTCCCAAAATACTTACAACAGTAGTAAGTCCTAATTTTTTTTCTCTATCAGTTATTAATTTTTACAACAAATTAATAAAATGTATCCAAAATGAATAGCGCATAAATAATAGGTTACTTATAAGTATGGAAATGAAGGATGACTCACCATCTCTTATACTCAGGGTAAAAAGCAACATTACACTGGTCAGTTCATGATGATCCTATATTATAATGGATGGGTGACAACACACACACACACACACACACCTGAATTGAAGATTTTTTTGTTTTGTTTTGTAGATGTTAGACAAAACTGATTCTGCTGACTCATTGATTCAGAAAACAAAGAAACAATATTTAGCAATATTTTACTAAATAATATCTGGTATTTATTAGATAAATTTTTTTAAATCATTTTGATTCTGTTAGTTTGATACAGATGGGGATGGAAAGATCACTCCAGATGAGATGAAAGAGGCATTAAAAACATTATTGGGTGAGAAATTGAAGAAAGGCGAGTTGGAGGAGATTCTGAAAGAAATGGACCTGAATGGAGACGGCTCTGTGGACTTTGATGGTATCTCTTTCTCTCTCTCTCTCTCTCTCTCTCTCTCTCTCTCTCACAAACACACATACATACACACACAAAACACTCCAAACTACGCAAAAATGATGATGACTTATTGGGGACGAAGTTGCTTTGAGGTGTTTGGGTATTCAGGATTTTTGTGGTCAGTCTTGATACAGTACTAAATGGACAATGAGCCCTTGTCAGCTAGTCCTTGCACTCCTTTAATGCGATCTTTTCTGCAAGCATCTCCTAGTTACCAAAATTGTAGATCCACACAGCTGCTATCAAAGAATTCAACAGGCTGAAGACTGTATCTACACCCAAAGTGTTGACACAGAACAGTATAGCCTCCACTTGGCTCCCCATCTCCTTAAAAAAATCTATAGAACCCCTGATGGAGGGGGGCTATTATATAATATTAAAATTCTAGCAACTGCCCATTGTGAGGGTGCAGAATTGCACTGCATAGTCCACTACTCTACATAGACCCTAGAAAAACATGATTGACAGCTCTCCTGGTTCTTCACTTTTGGATGCATGATTGATCATTGGAGCATTGAGCCTTGGAAGTGTTCTATAAAGCACTCATAAGAAGATACTTCCCTTCCCCTATTAATGAGTAACAGGATCCTGAAGAGTCGGTCAATATTTTGTTCTTTGTTTTCTCTGTGATTGTAAAAATACCCACAGTATTAAAGATAGAAACATTTGCAAGGAGAAGTTTCCCTAGCATACTTATCTGGTTGTGAAATCACCAAACTTGAAGGCATTAGTGGGTGCGGTATGCAGCAACAGTAGAATCACATTGAGCTTGAATTCGACTTGTGCTGCTGCTGTTCTTCACAAAGACATGGCTTAATGCCAGTGTGGTTCCCATCCTGTATTTATGTGTCCCACAAAGCAATCATTCATGGTTTTGCCAATTGGTGCAATTGTAGGTGAACTTTATATGTGAATAGAAATTTAATGATCCAAAATACTGTTAAAAATGCATGTAAACAAGGTCAGTCAACCAACAAACATCAAAACGTCAAGTTGGCATTTAATAGAAAAAAAAGTCAATAAAAGAATAGAAGTATTTACATCAAGTTATATGTGTAAGGAACTTGAGTCTCCGGTCTTTCATTTTACATTAAAATATACTGTATAGCCAAATTATTGCAGGTTTCTGTCACCATATTTGTATAGCAATATGATCTCATGATGCAATCAATATCATGCTAGTTTTATCAACTATTACGAGTTGGTCAATTAAATGTGTGTGTGTGTGTGTGTGTGTGTGTGTGTGTGTTTTATCTTATAGAGTTTGTTATGATGCTGTCAGCCCAGTAGCTCTCACTTTGGAACGTTGGATTGTTGAATCTTCTCTTACAAGTCAAAGAGATCTATCTACCATTGACCTATTTTGTGATGACATATCAGTGAAAAATGTCTTCAAAAGATCTACAAAATTATGCCTGTTTATAATTTGTGTACAACTGCACACTGAACTTTAAAATCAAGAAAGATGTATTGTTAATCATACCGGACAAGATAAACTATGAAATTGTATTAAAAACCTTTAAATCCCGCGTGTTGTGTTGCCTGATGTTCTGCCTCTTAAAATTTTCTGTTCATTCAGTAGTTCATCTTCTATACCTTTCTATACTGTATATTGGGTCATGGAGGCCTAAAGCCTATCCCAGGACACTTAGGGCATGAGGCTGGGTACACCCTGGACATGATCACTCCTTTGCAGGGGCCACAGCGTGCATAAGTGACAGCATGCACCTAAATATATATTTTTTTATTTAGGTATTTTTTTTTACGTAGATCATTCATGGCTGGCAAAGGATAAGTGTTAATGGATCCCAGATAAAATTAAGTTAGGGAGCATAGCTTGGGAGTAAGGAAAAAATGTGCAGGAGATGCTAAAGCATGATGTATGACGATATCACTCATCTTAGGGACTTTAAAGCCAGGTGGACTGAGCCTTGCCATTTGAACATTACATAGGAGACAGCAGCAAAAAGGTCGTCGCGAGTCCTTTGCCATCCAGCCACCGAAGAAGAAAAGGCCGCTGCTTTTGCTGTCAAGGCCCCTGTTCCCAGTCAGGAAAGCCACTAACGGGGACTTGTGCCTGAGACAGATAAACCAAGCAAAATTTTTGCAATTTAAGCAAAGATAATTTTTTTGTATTTAAATTAGTGTCAGGCACTTTTAGGTCAGCAAATTTAATTGAACACTATTAATTCTGCCAAGAAGAATTGACAAAAATCTAACCAGAATTCTACCAGATATTTGTTAAGGGTTACCCAAAGCCTCTCCTGAAGGTGAAACTAGCTACGTTAAGCATGTAAGCTATGGTGATCACGGGAGTAACGTCCATATTCTGTGACACCAGGGCGAGGCATTTTCTTTAACTTGCTAGTTTCATCCATCTCTAGAGGTGGTTGGACTCTTTGAAGCACTATCTAACTTGTAAGCACTATCTAGCAAACAAATTTATTTTATTGCAAGCCATTAGTGCCAATTTCGTTTACGGCAATTCAAAGTCCATTTTTATAGCAGCAAACACTCCCAGAAGGCTTAGGTCGCGGGCAGGGTACACCCTGGACAGGGTGCCAATCCATCGCAGAGCACACACGATTCAAGATTCAAAGAACTTTATAAATCCCAGAGGAAAATTGCTTATGCTAGGTTACAGTTGCTCACAGTTGTTATCTAAGGAAAAGTAATAAATAATAATAAAAAAAGTTCTTAAAAAGTTCTTAAAACAGTAAGTACCAAGAAATATGACCCAAGCGCATCTGTAAGCATTGCAAAGTAATCTAGTATATGTATGTAATATGTTATTATTACATGTAATCATGTATTTTATATTTTATTGGGAAGTAGTATTGCAGTTATCATATTATTAATAAGGGTAAGTATTAATGTCCTGTTTTGTTACAGTCAGTGAATATCCACATACATGTGTGTATGAGTTACAGAGAAGAGTTGTAAACTTTTATGGCTGTTGGGAGAAAGGATCTCCTGTGGCGCTCTGTGGAACACTTGATGGTAATCAGTGACTGAAACTGCTCCTTTGTACAGCGAAAACACTATATAGCGGGTAAGAAGGATTGTTTAAAAATTGTTGGACAGAATCCTCCTCTTTGCTACTACATCCACAGAGTCAAGCTCCATGCCTAGCACAGATCCAGCCTTCTTAATTGCTTTGTCCAGTTTGTTCTTATCTGACACTTTCATGTTACCACCCCAAAGGTTTCATAGAACATCCATAGAATGGATTTATAGACGTTAAGAGACCTGAGCCTTCAAAGTAAGTACAACTTGCTTTGTCCTTTCTTGTAGAGTGCTGTTGTGTTGAGTGACCAGTCAAGCTTGTTATCCAGATGGACTCCCAGATATTTGTATTCAGAGACCATGTCCACTATCTCCCCCTTGACAGATATAGGAGTCACAAGGGTCTTGCTTTTCCTAAAGTCTACAACCATCTTCTTTGTTTTCCTGATGTTCAGTTGTAGGTGGTTACGCTCACACCAGAAAATGAAGTCATCCACTACAGACTGGTACTCCGAGGTGTCACCCTCCTTTATACACCCAACAACCACAGAGTCGTCAGAGAACTTCTGCAGATGGCATGACTCTGAGTTATATCTAAAGTCAGATGTATAGAGGGTGAAAAGAATTGGAGACAGTACAGTCCCCTGGGGAGCTCCAGTGCTGCAGATTAAAGTCTCGGACACACAGTTCTGTAGTACTGGGGACGGCAGGTCAGATAGTCCATGATCCAGGAAACCAAGCGGAAGTCAATGTTTATGTTCATTAGTTTCTTCCCCAGTACTGCCAGTTGGATGCTGTTGAAGGCACTGGAGAAGTCAAAGAACACCATCCTTACGGTGGTCCTAGGCTTGTCAAGGTAAGAGTAGGTTCGATGTAGCAGGTGTATTAAGGCGTCCTCAACTCCCATGAAAGGCTGATAGGCAAACTGAAGAGGGTCCAGAGAGGACTTCACCAGGGGACGAAGTGTATCCAGGATCAGTCTCTCAAACACCTTCATAATGTGCGATGTCAAAGCAACAGGCCTGTAGTCATTCTGGGCACAAGGACGTGGTGTTTTGGGGACCGGTACAATGCATGACTGTTCTCTGTGTAGGGGAGGACATGGGAGCAGGAAAGTGTGGATTGAGGCTGAAGCCGGGGGAAGTGTGAGACATAGGGACATCAAATCTATTAAAGAAAGTGTTGAGGTCGTTTGCGTGTTCCACATTCCCCTCAATAGCCTGGCCACCTGTATAGCCAGTGATGCTCCTTATGCCCCTCCACACCTCTCTCATGTTGTTTTGTTTCAGCCTTTGTTCCAGTTTTCTCCTGTATGACTCTTTCCCTTCCTTGATTTTACCAGTTAGCATTCTTTGAGCCCTCTTCACTGCTTCCTTATCACCAGACCTAAAAGCTATTTTTTTTGCATTTAAACACGCTTTAATTGTCTAACCCATCCATCCATCCATCCATCCATCCAGGAACCTCTATAGTCCAACCAGGGATCATGGAGGCCAATTGTATTAATTCCAATTTCCAACATTTACATGCGCATAAAACACTATGGGCAATCATACACTTATGTTTTTCTTATGCATTCATTATTATTTCTAACGGCACCAGGGAGCAGTATGGGGCTTTTTTGCCTGTTTCCATGGTGACTCGTAATATTTGCATTCCCATGCTGAGGGTCTTTTATCGCTTCATGCATACAGTTTACTCAAGGTAAACTTGACTTAGAGTTGACAGAATTTTTTTTTATTACCTGCTCATCAAAAGAAAAATAAACACCTTTGATGGTACTGAACTGTGAACATGTGAGATGGGACTGAGCCATTAGGGGGCAACCCTGACAGAAAATTACTTTATCAGACAGATCTCTTTTCTGAAGAAGCGCTCATTTTGTTGCTGTGAGCTGAAATTAGGAAACAATTAACTTTTTATTTTTATTTTTTTTTACTTTGGAACAATATAAAAGAGGTTGACAAGGTGCTACTGTCGCATGCTTTATACAGTATATTATACCATTATTTATGGATATGGACGATGCTTTTCAAAGATCTGAAGTTTGGTTTATACATCACTTACTGGCTACAGCAGGAAAGTCTAAATTTGCAAGCATTTGGATGAAGTAATGCCAAGACCTCACATCAGGTGCTCATCTCATTAAGGAGCTAGGATGAGCAAGATTTTCACGTTTCTGCCTGGTGTTGCAATACTTTATACAATCACAAATATCACCATCTACAGACTATTATTTTATTATATCTACAGACTATTAAAATATTTATTACCCAATTGCAGCTTACCACCATGACACACCCACTCATGTAGCAGGTGTTTGTAATTGTGGATAAACTCAAAACCTTCTTGGTGTGCACATTATTGAGGAACTCTCCCAGACTCTCAACTCTGCCTGCACAGCCAAGAAGGCCAAGTAGCATGTTCATCTTCTACGGAGGCTGAAAAATGCCAAACCCCCTCTTCCCACCCTCGGTACAGTAAACAGTAAATCTATTGCTGTTAGTAGTTATCCAATTAGTAGTTTATAGTTAAATATATATAGTTATTATAGTTTATAGTTATAGTCTTTTATTGTCTCCTGTGTGTTCTGTTTATTTATTGTTCTGAACATCTCAGTGTTGTGTGATGCACAATGTTCCTGGATACACAAATTTTGTTCCGAAAAAAAAGAAGACAATAGATGTGGGAAAATAATAGACAGGCAAGGTTGAGACTATGCAAACAAGCATGGAAAACCACTGGACAAAACAAGGACAAACACAGCAAACAGGAAACACCATGCTTGGTAACAACCTGAAATGAATCTCAAATCATATACAATAAGGAACAAAAGTTTTGAAAATGGCACAAATATTAATTCAGAGCTTGTTTCTCAACCAAAAGAGTGGGCTCACTGACAATCTCTCAATTTTGCCTAGGAACACAAAGAATGTTTAAGAAAAAAAAATTCCTTTGAGAGCAACTACTTCCTCCAACCACTGATGGGGATGAACAATGCTTTTTCCAATATAATAAACCATCTTGCCATAAGGAAAAAATGAAGAAATTTGCATCAGGCAAAATTTACAGAAATATATAAAAAAAAGGACTTGGTTGTTACAACTAAACCCATATTTTTAGAACCCACATGAATATAGAATAAATGAATAAGTAAATAAATATAAATAACTCTCACTCATCGTGTATACCACTTAATCCTATATACAAAGCCACGGGGAGCCTGGAGCCTATCCCAGGAAACACCCTGGACAGCAAAGGGAGTCCATGCACAAGTAAATGTAAAGTCCATGCACACGGAGGCAGCAATCTAACCCAGACCCTGAAGGTGCAAGATGACAGTGCTAACCACTAAGCCAGTCTCTTCTGTACGTCTGTCGTCTAGGCGGTTTGTGGGGGTGATGTGAAGGCAAGCTCTATGCGGGAGTGAAGCTGCCGCGGGAGCTTGAGCAGCTCCTCTCATGGAGAACAAGGGGCAGCATTCAGGTCTCTTCTTTAAAGTTTCTGGGGCGCATAACATCCCCCCGCTCGTGTGTCAGTCTCTAATAAAATCCACTGCTTGTCGCTTTTGCTTTGCTTCCGGACCCCAGATTAAACTCAGCGCTTCGCTTTTATAATGTGGAGAGAGTCCAAGGTCCATTATCGCCAGCTGGCCTGATCCAACGCCTGCGTAGGGAGCCAATTAAGTGAGCGATGTACTCTTAAAAACCATGTACATGTCCATGTACTCTTAAAACATTTAGTGTACACAATAAATAATTTTGTGTTGGACTAAAAATTATAAAGTATGCATAGTCACTCATTTAACTCATTTACAGTAGTCATATAAATAGATAACCACTGTCCTAACTTATACAGTACTGTGCCCAAATATACAGTACTGAAATGTAATGACAAACAATATTACCTTGTTGTCATCTGTGAGTTAATTTCTCCTGAAAGAAACTAACATACACACTATTAGTGTGTTGATTTACCATGGTGTGCATAATGTACATTTAGTGTGTGTACACCGTCTCGCCGTAGACATTGTTCATATGATTCACACAGATTTTTAAAAGGTCACTGCAGACTCCTGAAAAAGTAGACGATTTGCTCACGTAATTCAGTTCTTGGTGGATCCTCACAGTTGAACACATTTTCATTTAATGTTCTCCATGAGTAGGCATTGGGTGGTGGACGATGGAGGGAATGGGACGGGGAAGGGAGGGAAATGTTCTGACACCTTTTTCAATCTCGGCTCCTATTCATGACCATTTTCGTATAAGTGGAAATAATACTCAATATGAATACTTTTTCCTCCGCCGAGAGACCCATTTCCAACTCAACAACACAACTTCCTTTTCACTGGACTATGCACTGCCCCTGCACTGGAAATACCACTTGAGCAAGTTCAAAATGAATTCCAATAACCCCAAAAGATTTTAAAACAAAAGAATAAAAAGCAGATTAGTTAACATTTTAGATATGGCAGAAATGCTGAACAGCGAGCTACTAGAGCTACTGCCTGCCTAGATGGGATTAGTACACAAGACGGTCAGTGCTGGTTCTACCACACAGAAAAAATATGGTGATCAATTTTATTTTAACCACAACAGCAAAGCGTTGGTAAAGGAAAAATGGACATTGCATTAACAGTGTTAATATTTTTTTTATGTATTAAACAGTTCCTGTTTATTGCTAACATTAACATTTTTTGCGCTTATATATGCACAACAAATGTTTTATTTGGATCAATTTTGGTCTCATGTAGTGACATATTTCAGCCACTGGGGCAATGCCCCTCCTGCAGTAGTGCAAAAAAGTACATAGGTGTGTGATATATTTATTTTATAACATATATAATTTCAGGAATTTTTATATAATTTTATTATAAAATCTACAAAAGGGGGCAGGGCATTTTCATATTTGGCTCCAAAGCTTTGGAATAGCCTTCCAGACACTGTTCGGGGAGCAGACACGGTTTCCCAATTCAAAAGTAGGCTCAAGATGCATCTCTTTAATCTGGCATACGCGTAACTCATCCCATAACCTCATACTCCAGTACACCTATCCTAAATGGCAACTACGCTAATTCTCTCCATCTTTTCTGTATTTTTCTACCCATCCTGAGACATCTGGAGATTGTGCCAGCTTCAGTAGACAAAGGCCAACCCTGCGAGGTTTCTAAGGCATCTTGAGAAGGACCTGCTCCAGCTAGATTCTGCTTTATGATGGCTGGAGCTACACATCCTGCTCCTGTGCTTCCAGTGATCTGACCCCATCTGCCCTCTGCACCTACTGCTGAACTGAATCTACACAACTTCTGATATATTGAACTTTCACCTGCACAACACACTTGATGTTATTTCTATCTGTTATCACCCAGATGAGGATGGGTTCCCTGTTGAGTCTGGTTCCTCTCAAGGTTTCTTCCTATTGCCATCTCAGGGAGTTTTTCCTTGCCACTGTCGCCGTCACCCTTGGCTTGCTCATCAGAGACATTTCATTCATCATTCATTCATTTCATTATTATCTGGACAGATTTTTCTCACACATACACACTTCCAAATATTTTCTTTTCTTTTCTTTTCTAAAAAAAAAAAAAAAAATCTTTAATTTTTTTTTGTGAAGCTGCTTTGGGACAATGACCATTGTTAAAAGCGCTATATAAATAAAATTGAATTGAAATTGAATTGAATTGAATTAATGCACCCATTGAACATTCACAGTGCTGGAAGAAGAAATGAGTAAGCCCTTGGAGTTAATAACTGGTCAAACCTTCTTTGTAGCAATCACTTTAGTCAAGTGCTTTCGGTAGCTCTGGATCAGACCTGCACAACCATTCCTCTTTGCAGAACTACTTCACCTCAGACACAAATGTAGGCTGTCTGGTGTCTGGTTCTCTTTGAGGGCATTCCACAGCATCTCTTTGTGGTTATGGTCTTGGCTCTGACTGGGCCACTCCAAAAGGTGCATTTTCTTTTTCTGAAGTCATTCTTTGGTACATTTACTTTAATGCTTGGGGTCATTGTTCTGCTGCATCACCCAACTGCTACAAATCACCCACCCTGACATTATCCTGTGGGATATTTTGGTAAATATGAAAATCCTTTTTGCACCAAACATAGTGCTGTGTATTCACCCTGAGCAATTTAACTTTTCTTTCATCAGTCCACAAGACATTTTTCCATTAGCATTATGGATTGCCAAGGTCCTGTTTGGCAAACTTTAGATGTGCAGCAATAATTTTTATTTTATTTATTTATTTTTGGAGAGCAACGGCTTCCTCCATGGTGTTTTGCCATGGACACCCTGCTTGTTCAATGAAATACATGAGCAACACTCATGAACTGAGATTGTTGACAGTTCCAGTGATATGATGGCCAAGGTTATAAATCTTAGGTGACCAGCTATGGGTGTTGATGTAGAATATATAAAGTTTTCTGTAACTACTATAAAGTTTGTTTAAAAGAGTGTTTTGCAGGTTTCCATTCCTAAACAAGTTGCAGCACAATTATCCTCCTTGTCTAACTCAAGGTGTCTGGACAAGATTTTGCTTATTATACTAAGGCAGCGTGATCTGAACTCACCTTGATCTAGCAGTTTAACAGGCTCTGGTCAGCATTTTCATAGTCTCTGGTAAACATTTCCATAAATTCTGGTAAACATTTCCATAGCCAGACAAAGTAAATACTGTATGATGGCTCTCAAGGCCAAGGAGGGAAAGTCACAACAGGTCATTACCTGTAAAGGCTGGCTGTTCACAGACTGCTGTAACAAAGCTGCTTATATCAAAGTATCAAAGAAGATAAAGTAAGGTAGAAAAAGGTGTACAAGCAACAGGGATAACCTTGGCCTTAACACATCAAGCAAAGCTGATTCATGAACTACACAAGGAGTGGAAAGGCATCATGTGCCATGATGCACAAACATCTTCAAGAAATGTGGTATCACTATTGAATCCCAATATTAAGCTACTGAACCAGAGACAATGTCAGAATCATTTTAGCTGGGCTAAGGAGACAAAGAACTAGACTGTTACACAGTGATCCAAACTCCTCTTTTCAGATGGAAATTAAAAAAATTAAATAAAATCATGGAGTAGCCAATAATGGTAAACACTTATTGTATTTTTGAGTGGTGTACTGTTTACATTTGTATTTTTTGTATCTGGTCCCTCAAATCTCCAAGAATCTTACAAGAAGTCCAGAGTTTTGTGATCTTAAGAAGCGTGGTGGATTATAGCGTATCAGAAGACTGGTTAGGTATGTGGGAGCTAAACCATTTAAAGCCTTGTATGTAAGTAATACTATTTTGTAATTAATTTTAAACTGAACAGGTAGCCAGTGCAGGGATGATAATATTGGGGTTATATGATCATATTTTCTGGATCTAGTGAGAACCCTGGCGGCTGCATTTTGGACTAACTGAAGCTTGTTTATTGAGGATGCAGGACAACCATCTAGTAATGCATTACAATAGTCCAGTCTGGAGGTCATGAATGCATGAACTAGCTTTTCTGCATCAGATACGGATAAGATGCTCCTAAGTTTGGCAATATTTGGTGGAAAAAAAGGTGGAAAAAGGCTCTTTTTATGATATTGGAAATATGATTTTGAAAGGACAAGTTACTGTCTAATATTTTGCACAGGTCTTTTACTGTTGAGCTAGTAGTAACAGTACATCCTTCTAAACGCAGGCTGAATTTTGAAAGCTGTTGTGTGCTGGTTTTTGAGCCGATAAGAAATATCTCTGTCTTGTATGAGTTTAGTAAAAAAAAGTTATTGGTCATCCAATCTTTTATGTCTTGGACACACTCGGTTAATCTAGACAACTTAGGTATTTCGTCTGGTTTTGTTGATATATATAATTGGGTATCATCTGCATAACAATGGAAACTAATCCCATGTCTTCTAAAGATGTTACCCAAGGGAAGTATGTATATTGAGAACAGCAGAGGTCCTAATACTGACCCTTGTGGGACCCCATATTTCACTGGCATTACACCAGACAGTTCTCCATTTAGATCTACAAAATGGTATCGATCAGACAGGTATGATCTAAACCATTTTAATGCCTGTCCCTGAATACCTATGTGATTTTGTAAGCGATCTATGAGAATATTATGATCTGTAGTGTCGAATGCAGCACTAAGATTAAGCAAGACTAGTATTGAGATGCAGCCTTGGTCCGAAGCTAAAAACAAGTCGTTTGCAATCTTAACTAGTGCAGTTTCTGTACTATGATGGGGCCTGAAACCTGACTGAAATTCTTCAAGGATGTTGTTTTCCTGCAAGAATGTGCATATTTGAGCTGATACTACTTTTTCTAATATTCTTGATATAAAGGGGAGGTTTGAAATCGGTCTATAATTTGTTATTTCATTCGCGTCCAAGTCAGATTTTTTTAAGAAGCGGTTTAATAACTGGCAACTTGAAAGGTGAAAGTGACCTAGATATAATGAGGAATTAATAATATTTTAAAGTGGATCTCCAACCGTATGCATCACTTCTTTTAAAAATCTGGTTGGGATTGGGTCTAACAGGTACGTTATTGATTTAGCTGAGGTGATAAGTTTATAAAGCTCTTCCTGTCCTATATCTGTAAAGCACTGAAAAACTAAATGTGAAACTTTAGGCTGAACTAGATCATGAGATGCTATTAGAGGTTGAACCTCCGTTATTTTCTTCCCGATGCTATTGATTGTTTTATTAAAGTCCATAAAGTCTTCACTACTAAAATGTTGTGGAGTACTCTCTGCAGGCATCTAAATGTAAATGAACTAAGAAAAAACAGAATATAAAAAACAGTTGTGTACACTCAAATAATTTAACATGAAGATATAAAATGTATATATAAATATACAGAAAACTTCCCAGCCCAAAGACAAGGATGACAATGTCGGCTTTGCCAAACCCAAATAATTTCCGGTTTAAAGCTGCATCTTTGCAGAGTGGCAAGCACTTGTGGAGACAGCATACCAAATGTTTATTTATGGACTAGTTGAATACTGCATGCAATGTGTTAAAAAAATAAGGTGTTAAATTTTTGTTTAAACATAAGCTCGATGTCACTCAAAGTTAGTAACGATTCCTACGAGTGATTTATAGACTTCTATGCGTGATTCTGAGACGCTTAGTTAATACATGAACATATAAGAATCGGGCTCAAAGATAATTAACATAAACATAAAATTTCTTGGGAGAATTGAGACAGCATCAAGTTAAACTGGTGCCGTCACTTTTTTACAATACTGAGAGACATAAAATTGACTGCAAAAAAAAAATAATAAATTGCCTGTCTTGTGGAACACTCGCAAACCAGGTGATTTGCAGTCCAAGGTTCCACTGTATATATATATATATATATATATATATATATATATATATATATATATATACAGTATATATACAGTATATATAATATATATATTTAAAATATACTATACTTATATTTAAGTAAATTATGGTGGAATAAACTTCCTCTAGATGTTCGTACAAAATTAAAATAATATATATTATATTATTGTATCAGATTATGACAGTCCTACACAGCTCTATCATAGGGTTTTGAAACAGTTATGGATATTTTTAGTCCTAAATAACCTTTGAGTCAGATTCCTCCGGGTGATTCTGAGATGTTTAGTTTAGCTATTTAGTTTAGAGTAATCCACTTCTGTCATCAATTTCATGTACATGATAGGTGCAAGCAGATTTCTGTCCTCAACTAAACATGGCCTCAGGGAACTAATCACTGGAAGAAGTTCATATTCTGTGACACAAGGGGGAGTTTTTTTTTTTTTTTTACTTCATTTACTAGTATGAAGGTGAGGACCTAAGCAATATCTTACAAACGTATTATATCGCAAGCCATCATACTCTGGCATACAGCATACTCTACATTGAGTGTAATAGCCATTCAAACATTTGGTTTGAGGCTATGTTGTTATTAATGTGGTTCTCCCTGACGAACTATGGTTTGAAACCCACCAAGAACGGGGAGAACATGCAAACTCCATGAACACAGAGTTAGAACACAATTTATAAAAATAAACAGACAGAATCAATAACTATGATTGACAGGGAAAACACAGGGCAAAATTTGTAAAATTTGTGGATCTGGAATGGCTCAGTTGGGATTTCTAGTTCTCAGTGGGCTTGTAGGTGCCTGTTTAGACTTATTCCTGACAGCTCTTGATAAGGTGGCAATGACTATGGTATGTGCCATTTATACATTACTTTGTTTACTCTTTAAATCACCTTAAATGGGCCAATGATCTTGTGAGTCAGTGTTTTGCATCTCTTTGATAGTCTCATGTCCCTTGTGGAGAGTCATAATCGATCAACTGGCTTATACATTTTGGTGTTTCCCCAACCTTGATTGATGCACCTCTACATGGATTATAGTCTGTGTTTAAGTCAAGTCAAGCCAAGTAGGCTTTTATTGTCATTTCAACCAAATACAGTTCAGTACACAGTGAAACAAAACAGTGTTCCTAAAGGACCAAGGTGCTACATACAGAAAACTTAAATTAACAGAACCAACCATGACAGCTAATGAGCTGACTACAGTAGCAAAGCCAAACCAAGTTGGCACCATTAATTAACAAAATTATTAAGCATTTATTCTAAGCATTTTACTGCATATCGTACTGTGTATGACTGTGTATGTGACAAATAAAATTTTAATTTGAAATTTTAAAATACTATACAAAATACAACAAAAAGACAACATAAAGTGCATGTGCAAATTTGCAAACAAGAGCAGCAACACAACAACATGACACAATGAACTGTTTTAGTGAATTGAGCTAGTGCAAGTCTGTGACATGAGAGATAAAAACCAGTAAACATTTCTTGTAAAGGTAGCAGCAAAAACAGGAAAGAGTAATTTTGCAAATAATATCTAATAATAAAAATATTGTGAAAAAAAAACTATTTCAGTTTGTTGTGTGAAATTGCTAGATGGTTTTAGATCAGTATGTATGCACGTGATCCATGTGTCCACCGCTGGTGAGTAGTGATGGGTTGTTCATAAATGATTTGTTCTTTTTACATGATTCTTTAACATGACTCAGATGAACGAGTTGTCTCAGAGAGTGATTCGTTAATTTTCTATTGGGCGCGCATGTGCAAAGTATCGCAAAACCTCCGTATGTTATATACAGGAAACAGTATTGAACGATTCTCAGCAATGAGTCTTCAAGTCTCGAGTCGTTCGTTCTTTTGATACGTGACTCCCATAGGCGCTATGCAGTGCAGTACACAAAAAACAGTATTGAACAATTTTCAGCCATGAGTCTTCGAGTCTCGAGTCGTTCGTTCTTTTGACATGTGACTCCATAGATGCTATGCGGCGCAATAGATTTAAAAGTGGGCTGCTTGGGGCCAGGGGTAGCTCAGTGGTTAAGGCATTGGACTACGGTTCAGGAGATCCTAGGGTTAAACCCCACAACCACCAAGTTGCCACTGTTGGGCCCTTGAGCAAGGCCCTTAACCCTCCCTGCTCAGATGTAAAAAAAAAAAAAAAAAAAAAATGTAAGTCGCTCTGGATAAGATCGTCTGCCAAATGCCTAAATGTAAAATGTAAATGTATTCTGTTTATTATAATTTGTCCTTGGTTGCATTGTAATGTTTTCATAACTGGAACTATAGCCAAAATTTGTGTATGTAGATGTATTGGGGGGATTTTTTATTGAAAATTTTAATTTATTTTGGATTAAATGAACGAAATGACTCAAAAAAAGATTCGTTCATTTTGATGTACAAGATTCAAAGAAACGAGTCACAAAAATGATTTGAACTTTTCATCACTACTGGTGAGTCTGTGGGGTTGATGTTGCAGCAAAACAGCAGTTGTCGTTAGCCTAAAACTCAATAAAATGGCATTAGCTGTGTGTCTGTGAAACAGTAAATTATGCATATGCATATTTAGCCCAAGGAATAAACCGAGTCTAGTCCTCCTGATTGTTAGCACGAAGGTTCTCAGGAATTACCCAACTTCCTGGCTGAGGTTGTGGACTCTAAATGACTAATTTCTCTATGAAGCTCTTCAATAAATTGGACATAAACTGTGCGCCTAATAATATCCTCTGGAATACCAAAGTATTTGAAAACATAGTGGAATATTAGTTCGACTGTCAGATAGGCTGTGGGTAAGTTAGATAATGGTATCAGGTGAAATGTGGGTCTGCTTCCAGTCTTTTCTGTAACTCCTGGCACAGAGCTGACTGTTGTTGGCTTCTGTCAGGTGTGGTTTAACAACCCAGGATGTTCTCTCATCGATCATACCATCTCCTTAATCAGACAGTAATTAGGAGTTGCCAAATTCCAGAGATGCCGTTCTACCTTTGTCTGAAGGACCTTACACCTAGACTCCAGCAACTTTAAAATATAACAAAAATCTACGCACTGAAACAGCTAATTGCATTTTTAAATAGCAATAGAAAAAAAAGGGATAGAAAGTAAAATAAAATACAAAAACAACATTTATTAAAATCCTAAACTTACTCTTTTATTTCCTTGTTTTTTGGCCAAAGCTTTTAATGATTCCCTCAGTTCTGTTTGTTCCGGCTGGTCCATTTAATATTTTCTCCTTAGGGTTCCATAATATGTCTTGCAGGATGCTGAACACTTCATTAAATGTATAATTCAATGTCTACAATTTATTTAAAACATTTAAAATACCTTTGAAAACCTCTGGGTCAACATCAGCAAAACTGTAAGGTCACCATTTGATTGTGGGGGAAATTTACTCTGTTAAGAGAAGAATCCCAGACATGATTATGTTACAATACACATTAGATAAAAGATTAGTAGCCATAACTTTATTAAAACAGGTTACATTTTTTTGTAACCTGGGTGAGTTTTTACCTGTATACATCCAACAAATTTAAAATTAACTGGGAGTTTACTGTTTCCAGGCAAACAGAGAAGACAAGGTCTCCAACAAGGCTAACAAAGCAGACAGAGCCTTTAACAGGTCTAACAGAGCAAACAGGACCTTCAAAGGGGATAACAGAGCTAACAGGACCTCCGAGGCTAACCATGCAAACTGTGCTAACAGCCGCAACTGGATTAAGACTGGGTGCTGGAGGTCTACTTGATAAAGTCACCTCCATTTTGAGCTAAGAGAGTTGTCTGTTAAGCAATGTTCCTTCCTCCAGCATTGTTTTGCAGACAATCAATTCCAGAAGCATAGTACAGCATATCTCCTTTCTTTTGGCCAGCTCGACACTCGGTCTGGGGTTCTCCTCACCTCGGACAGCCTTAATGTTTCTCTCTTATGCTAGATCTTGCTCCTCTCTCCCATGTACTGCACATTGTTTCCAGCATCACTGTTGTTGTCACATGTCACAGCCCCAGTGAGGCCAATCAGGACAGTAAAGTGTACTCTGGGAACCAAAGTATACTTTGGGAACTGAAGTTCAGGAGCGAATGTCAACATAGAAGTTCCACCACCAATGTGCACCACATAGTTCATGGGTGCTAAACGCCCTTCAGTGGCCATCCCTGACAGACTGCCATATATCATCCTTAGGTACTTACTTAATAGTGCTAAAAAGTAGTACCAAATGCTGTTTTCCATTAATCACCCTTTTATACGCATATGAAATTCAGTTTGATCAGTGTCCAGTTTGAAGATGCAATGAGCGAATCTTGGTCAACAGTAGCATGCTCACATAACAATGTTTAATACATTCAAAAAACAAATGTAGTTGGGTGCATGCACCTGCGCCACATACACATGGCATTTATATACATGTATCATATTTATATCAGTCACTATCCATAAACACAACAAACACAAACACAAAACACAACAAGTGCAAAGTGGTACTGGCTTTTACCGGACACTAACCTCCAGTACCTTCATGTGGGATGGTGCACCAGAATGCCTCATGACAAGGGCAATACAGGGAACTAAGACAGGAGAAATCTTTAGTAGTTATTTGTGGTTTTCCCACCCTAAGCATGTGCAGTGCTGCTGAGTCTGATAGAAACTATTCTGGTTGTAACAGGAGGGGTGCTACGGAAATACATACTCAAAAGACAATGATCGTTAGAGAACCCGAACAGGTGTTTTATTATATGATAAGTGAAAAATAGTAAGCAAGGAAACCGGAAATTCTTATTTGTGAAGATAATGGAGCTGGTGGAAGCATGGAGATGAACAGTGGAGACATAGAACATGGAACAGACATGAACCAGGAAACAAGACGCGGGACCAGGAGACAAAAAGAATCGAAAACTGGGAACGAGACGTAATCAGGTATGTTGTAGAGTCTGTTTTCATATGCGAGGTCAGACGCTGAGTGAGGGGAAGTGAGGTGTATTTAAGGTTTGGTGTTGATGTGATTCAGGTGTGTGCTCAGAACTCGGGTGATTGGGAACGGAGACTGAGGTTGGAGCCTGGTGTTTCCGTGACAAGGGGTGCATGTATCCCCATTTATGTACTTTCTTTATATTAATATATATTTTTGTTTATTAATAATGTATAATTTTCCTCAAATAAGGTTTAACTATGATAAGTTAATCGCACTGTTTTAGTCTAATAGCTGTATATTAGGTTTAAAAATAGTATAGGAGTGTGAAGAATATTTTATCAGAATCTGTGTTTTGTGGTACATTTCACGGTGGAACCCTACATGCTGTATAAGGCCCTCTGCTGACGCCTGTTTTTAGGAGGTTTTGAAAACGAAAGTAAAGAGCTGAGTTGAACGCTTGTACATTTTATATATAGTTATTTGTAAATTGTTGTTTTTTTGTTTTTCTTTTCTCTAATATTTCTGTGCACAGTTTGGAAAACTTGGTCACCTTTTCTTACTAAATGAGCAACTGTTAGCAATAATGTGCTGTTATGAATGAAACATCAGTGGATTTCTTTTTTCTTCAAGAAAGATCCCCAAAAGAGTGTTGTGATGCAACAATGTTATGCCTTTGTGACAGTAGAAAAACTTGGCTTTTAGAAATAGTTCTAGGGCAGTGAGGTTAAGTGGAAGAATAATACTTGATAGTGACCCAAATAATACTTGACAGTTTAATTCCATGATAATTTTTGCATGGCCTGAGTTCACCCTATTTTTTTATGCAATGAAGAAGCCAGATAATTCTGGTGATGTGGATAGGTGATGTTTTCTTCACCAGGGTTTCTTTCCAAATATAGAAATGTTGACCAGAGATTATGTAAATGTTGACCAGAGATTATGGAAATGTTGACCAGAGTGTATGAAAATGCTGACCAAGGCCTGTTAAACTGCTAGAACAAGGTGAATTTAACTTTAAGGTAAACTTCTTAAAGCAGAGGAGTAAGGAAGGATAATTTATACTGCTATATATCTGTGGCATCTTTTATATTTGACCCCAATCTGCTTATATCAAACATGATGTCCATCTGATTTGTTTTGCAACCCACAGTATCTGTCCAATTTTTGACCTGAGCTGCTCTTTTTCAGTCTCATTAATAGAGGTAACTCTCTGCAGGGCACGCACTGCCTGTAGGTGAATTGGCTATAAGTTTTCAATGTAACTATGCTGATGTACATAAATTACACCATTAAAAGTAACCAAGTCCATTCCCACCAGAGGTGTTAAGAGTACCTGAAAACCATACTTGAGTAAAGTTACAGATACCATACTGTAAAAATAACTCTATTACAAGTTACAAGTCACCAATTCCAATGAGACTTGAGTAAAAGTCTTAAAGTATGGGATTTAAAAAAAACTTTTTTTACTATTTTACTCGTTCTGAATGTAGGCTCAAAGAACTCCAAGAAATGTGAAAAACAAGAAACCATTTATTTATGAGGTTTTATTTCCTAATATAAAAATGAAATTGAACACTTCAATATTTTAAAATAGCAGAACAAAAGTCAGTCTCAGTCAAACTCAAATGTTCAAAAAAGGCACAAGTAAAGGATTTATTTTTCCTAAAAAAAAAAAAAAAGGTATTTTCAGTCTACAATGGACAAAAAATAAAAAATAAAGACCGGACTTTGATTTCATTTACCTCCCAGTTTCAGAGGGGGACAATATTTTTATTTAACTTTAACAAAAGCTGGTTCTCGAAGTTCTTGGAACTTATTCTAACTCTTTTTGGACTGAAAATGAAGCCAGCACTGCTAAAAAGTCACTCGCAAACAGCAGATGAAGGTAGAGGAGTGATATGGCCTCTTTCACCCAAGCAATTAGCCATGGCAGATAAAGATGCCGACTTGTCGCACACAATCAAAATGTAATTATTGTGCTTATATTTTTGATACTCAGTACAAGTACAAAGTAGCCCCCAAAAAACTTAAGTACAGTAACGAAGTCCATTTACTCAAATACTTTACACCACTGATTCCCACATAGCAAAAATTTTCATGTTCTTTATGTCCCACCTGAAATGCAGACTTAAGTGTAGGAATCGCATCTTTTGAGAAGTTTTCTGAGCCTGCCCAAAAAAAATCAACATGACATGCAAGTACTCCAATAACTTTACGCTGCTTATCCAACCAGTGGAATACTGCTGGATCTACTTTGGACATTTTACCACCTGTACTCAGCATGATTCCTTTTACCTTGTTCTACTAGTACAGTGATGCATCAGCAAGGCCACACTTGTAAACACACATTTTGAGTTTCCATGGAGTATTTTCCTTTTCTGCTTCAGCGGTTATAGATTTCTTTCGATAACTGCATGCCTGGTAGGAAAGCAGATTTAATGTCCATGGAATGGACTTGCCATTTGTTTTTACAGATCACTGCTAACAATAGCCTAAGAGACTCAGAAGCATAGGTTGAAGAATCTTTTTGCAGCTTGTAAATATTAAGCTCTTCAAAAACTCTAACTACAAGTCATGCTTTAGCCACAATGCCATTGGGAGTTTCTTTGAGACTACAGACCCATCTGGTAAAGATACACTTTTGACCTACATTCAACTTCTTCAAAAACATTGTTTTTGTACCAATTCATGATTTCATCCCGCTTAGCCGCATCAAATAAAATCTCTTTTGTTACAAACATATCTCCCTATCAGGTGATGTTAAGATTATGAACACATGACACATCTACTGGTTCCTTTTGCCCATCACTGCCATCAGGTTCACTATGCTGCAAATTAAACCAGCTTTTGTATTTTCCAGAAGCTTTTACTGCTCTACCTAAAACCCTGGCTTTCTGTAGACCACCACCATCCTACTTCATAAAGGTCACAGTTTATCCTTTCTTAATCTTTATACCAGTGGAAAAGACAAGGTTATCACCAACATTGTGATCTGTTTCCATTTGTGTCATTCTAGGATGAACCACTTCTTCTCCCTGTCCCTGATCTGTTCCCATTTGTTTCTGTGTTTTCTTCATTATCTGAGCTTTCTGCTACATTGCTTAAGCTGTTTGTTTGTTTTTACTGTCTGCCTGCTGCCACAGTTTGCTCATCCTGAGATTCCTGATTCTGTGTGTTTTACTTACAGAGCCCTGATTAATGCACTTTTACAAAAATCCCCCCATGTCTTATAAACACAACAGCTCCACCCTGACCAATAACTACCCCTGGGCCCTTCCACTCTGGACAATCACCTATTTTGTAATAAACCTTGTCTCCTGTCACATACATGTATTCAGTGGGACTGAGCTGTTTTCGTATTGCCCTTCTTATCCTCTCTAGAAGACTCGGCTTCTGTAAATGCTTTCCTGGAAGCATGTAAGGCAAAAATGTGTTCTCCCACTCTAGCACTCATAGTAGTGCCTTCTAAAGCAGGTCGTTTATCAACTAACACAGAAGGAAGGTTATAATTTTGTCCAAACACCAACTGATATGGACTGTAGCCATGAACGTTCAACATACTGTTCTTAGTCATGAGGGACCAGTCAAGGGCAGTGTGCCAGTCACATCCATTCTCTTGTTTGATCTTTAGCATGATTTGTCAGTGTCTAATTATGTCTCTTGAGTAGTCAGTTGCTAAATGGACTTTATCCCGCTTTTTGTTCTTGTCTCGATGTTAAAGTTCTCAGCTATGTCTCCGATCTCTTCACTGTTGAATTCACCTCCATTGTCGCTGTACAGCCTCTGGGGGGCTCCATGAACACTAATCCAAGTGTGAATAAAGGGGTTTACAATTTCAGATTACTTCTTTTTAGTCACGATGTTTCCTGCGCTGAACCGTGCAAAGTGATAGATTATATGAAGATACCACACACTTCTGGCTCTAGCTCATGTAGATCCACCGCCACAGTCTCGTTATACTCCGAAGCTAAAGATAACCCCACTGCAGGCTTTGGCTTTGTCCTTTTGTACTTCTTGCATATTTCATAGATATTTACTATTTCTTTTTCCTTATTTCCTGAACTGTAGTCTGTAGTCGGTCTGCTGAAGCATGACCAAACTGCTTATGAAGCTTCAGAAGGACTCTGCGTTTCTCATCTGTAGACATATTTTCTGTCACTGTAAGGACCTCCTCTTCATTTTGACCTTTTTCAGCTTCTTTGTCTCTGATGTCTACACAGTAATATCCAGAACTAGTAAACTCAAGAGGAATGGGTTGTTTGAACATCACTGCACATCATTTTTCATGTCCAGAATGGTTCCTGTCTTCTTCAATGACGTTTTAATCAGCAGGAGTGGAATGTCAACCTTGACAGGTTCAGCAATTTGCCAATCCTAATTTAGCTGGTAGTTTCACATTTCTTGTGAAATACACCAGATTCCCATCTCTGAACCGGAGTGGTCTGTAATTTGGAGCTTCTGTTTACATCGGTTAGTTCACTTGTTTTGGGGTAGAGCCGTCAATATAGTTTTCTAATCATTTCGCCCCACACACAGTACAGTATGAGTACAAGCCATGTCAATAATCGCTGATCCCAGTGATTCAGTCATGAATATCTTAGCGTCTGACATGGAGGCCTTTGTGAAAAATGTGATGCTGCATTCTTCTACATTTGCTTCTTCAGTTATTCGCACTTGTTTAGTTTATTATGAAATGTATAATGGCAAATAGCACATCTAGATCTCTTATTAAACTTATCCAGTGGATTAGTCCCCTGTAATGGCTGCTTTTGTAGTCCACTTTGCGACATCGTACATTCCATTTCCCTCTGCCTTGCGGTCTTTGTTCTGTGAAAAATGCAGATTCTTGGTTCACCTGTATTCCATTTAATGATCCTGTAGATTTCCCTCCAAAAATCCTTTTGAGAGCTGACTTCATGAATGAGAACGTTAACTTAGTAGCTAGCTGTCTGCTTTTTTGTCGAGGCAAGCATCAGGATGCATCATATTATACTTTTTGTAACACTGTTCAAAGTCAATTATGTAGTCCGCCATGGAAACTAAACTGTTCTTCGTTATGCCATCAAAATAGAATACGCTTCATATGACCGATTCTTTTCCTCTTTTAGAAACACAGCGGCAAGCTTTGCCATTAATGTCACCATACCGATATCACTGTCCAAATCTTCTGCAGGTATTTTCATCGCAATTTCATGGGCTCTTTCTTCAAGCCCCAAAGCAACTGCAATGGCTCCTTTTCTTTTGCCCAGGTTGGTAACTCATGTCCAGATATTGATTTCCAGCACTTGTACAGTCTGGCTTCTTTAAACTTCGGCGGGACATAATGCCTAGCTGCCATCCTTATCAACCATCTTCTGCTACCATTATAAACGAAATAAACACGACACTTAGCATTTCATGGTTAACTTACTTTATTTGAGGTGCCCTTCTTGTGATACACAACACACACTAAACAAAGAACAACTGTACCTGCATACCCGCCTCCCGACTTTCACCGGAAGCACCTACGCTGGGGTAAATAGTGCAGGTGAGATGCAATATATTAACAGTTCCCTTTCAAAGGCTACACTCGATGCTGCGTGAAAACGCTATGGGAACATCTTTCTGTGTTGCCGCTTGTGAAGCATGTGTGTATCAAACACGCCAAATTTTGGCATATATAACCTCGGTCAGATGACATCATCTGATGAAGCGCACCTGAAGGTTATAAATAGAAGTGAACCGGAAACATTTTTGTCTTCAAAGGACCAAATATTGTGTTTGTGTGTGATGTGTGCAAGCGAATTTAAAAGTATTAACTCACCGATATGGTGAAGTTTGTTAGGAGATCCATCCCTCCGCTATTTCGGAGCGTGATTTCCACACCATTGTTTCGGCGCATTCCTGGGTTAAACAGCGCAATCTGGCAGACGTGCACGAGACAGGAATCCCCTTTTCTCTCGCGTCCTCGCAGGATCAGAAAATTTTCCGTCCACTTCTTAAGCTTCTTGTGAATGTCTAGGAAAGACACACTCTCGCTTCTGCAGGTAGGATCACGCGATCGCGTTTCATACTTGGCGGGATTTCCCCAAGTGTTCGGGAAAAAAAAAAGACAACAGATTGCTGTCGGGTGGCCGGGGGGAGGAGCCTCGGATGAACGGCGCTCTCTTTCTCCCTTCTTTCTTGGCAACCTTCATAACGAGTTAACTCTTTCATGGAATAGCCTTATTCATCCCGTGTTTTCGTGCCATCATCTTCGATTTATTTGAATGTTGTTGATGCGAAGGCGTGGTTATATGATGATGTCCCAGTTAGAAGAGATGCTTGGGCTATCTCTTTCCTGGGACATTATCCTCCCTGAAAAGCCGTGTAGACTGACATCTTCCCTGGTGGGGAAGAGCTTCAGGCAGCTGATCAGCCTGGTGCTCTACTGCACACCATGGCGGTTTTGCAGGCTTACTAGGCTGATTTGCTGAAAGACTTGAGCACTGGTGGGCCCCACAACGTCGTTCCTGGAATTACGCTGAGCCACAGACCTGTCTCTTTGTGCAACAAAGCAGACGGTCCGTGCTATTGGCTGTTTTTATGGCTAAATCTCACGGGGGAATGAAGGATGTCCCATCGATGTCCCATCTCGCACTCTGGCCATTTGCAAGGGTCTGACTTTCGCAAGGCACTAAAATAGAAATAGAAATAGAGCGAAATAGAGCGTTATGTGCTGGGGACCCCCTCGTAAGATTGGGGTACGATTGGGGTAAGATTGGGGTACAGCGCGCCACGCTTTGCAATCAGCAAATCAGGAGTACTGTCTCCTTCACGAAGAAGAAGTCCTGAGGTCGTCCAGGACCGTGGGGGTGGCTCTGCCCAGGGAGGGGCACGTAGAATTCCTCTCAGGGATAAAGTGTTCTCCCTGGTACCTCTGGAGGTTGGTGTTCTTGCTCAACACCGGTCTCCAAGAAATGTTAGTTTTTCGTTTTTTCCCTGCCATGTTCAGGATGCCGAAGAGCTAACACCCCTGCAACATCCCCCCCCCCCCCCTTTAACCGCTAAGACGCCCCTTTTGGAAAAACTGGCAGCGTGAAAGCTACTGCCAAGTATATCTCCTTGGGTACTGAACACTGTAGTGAGAGCCACAGGATCCAGTTCTCACATCGCCTTCTGCGTTTCAACGGCGTGGTCTCCACTTCCGGCAAACCGGAAAGGGCGCATCTGGAGTTACAAGATGTTCCTGGGTATAGGAGCCATAGAACATGTTTCCCTACCAGGCACAGAATCAGGCTTCTACAGTCGGTAGTGCGTCCGATTTTGGATCTTCACGGGCTGAACTGCTATCCAAAATAAGACAGGTTTAAAATGTTGACTGTCAAAGTGATTGCTCTCAAGGAATTGGTTGTAACAATCGATCTTTATTTTGCCCTGAAACACCTCCCCCAGCAGTTGAGGCTACCATGTCCTAGTGCGGGTGGACAACACTATGGTAGTCTTGTACATAATCGCCAGGGCGGACTGTGCTCACGCCACTTGAATAGCTAGTGCACCAGGTTCCCCTTGGGGGCACAGGACAAGTTCCTGTCCCGCAGGGCGATGTACATTATAGCTAAAAGCCAGGGGATTCTACAGGGCCAATCCCCAGAGGCAAATACAGGATACGCGCCAGGTGGCTTCATACCCTTTCTATGTGGTTCAGACCCTGGTTTCTGACTTTGGGTCCCACTCTACGTGCGTCTTTTTGTCGTCGCAGATGCTAACGACAGACGCTTCCCTCACGGGCTGGGGTGCGGTCTTAGATGGCCGTCCAGCCCAAGGGAGCTGGAGAGGCCATCTTCTCGCGTGGCACATCAATTGCCCCAAACTGATGGCTTTATTTTGGCCCTAAAACACCTCCTCCAGCAGTTGAGAGGCTACCATGCCCTAGTGCGAGTGGACGACACTAGGGTAGTCTCGTACATAATCGCCAAACTGTGCTCACGCCGCTTGAATGAGCTAGCGCACTAGTTTCTGCTTTGGGCACAGGGCGAGTCCTTGGACCCCAGGGCGATGTACATTTTGCCTCATAATCGCCAGAGCGCACTGTGCTGCGCTGCTTCAATAAGCTAGCGCACCAGTTTCTGCTTTGGGCACAGGACGAGTTTCTGTCCCTCAAGGCGATTTACACTCCAGGGCATATGGAGTTGGGAGCCCTGGTACTTTCAATGCACTAGAAGAACGTATGCCCTCAAGGAGAGGGTATTTGAAAGTGGTGCATGGCGGAACATGAAGACCCAGTCCACTGCCGAATTGTTTCAGTGCAGGAGTTCTTCAAGGGCTTATGCTCTAGTAACCTCGGAATGTACGTAGCCGCTATTTCGGCTTGTCATGTTCTGACGGATGGGGTCTGGCTGATACCCCTCCCAAACCACTAGAGTCGGCGCCTGTCTGGCTTTTAACCGTCAAGATGTTTTTTCTTTTAATCACTTTTGAGAGATCTGCAGGCTTCCCTTTCTGCCTAGACTTTGCCCCTGGACTAGTCAGAGCTATTCAGCATCCTCACCTGAACTATTTTCATTCTTGACCATGCACCCAGTTTTCCTCGAAGACTTCTGTCCTCAGCCTTTTACAGCTCCGGAGCAGGATAGGTTTCACCTACTATCTTCAGTACGCACTCTTCAGATTTACGTCCACCACACTAGCCAGTGGCGTAAGTCAGAGCAGCCATTTTTCATCACATCAGTAAGAGATGCTATTGCCCTAGCCTACGAGGCGCGTAGTCTCACTTCGCCTCGAGGAATCAGGGCTCATCCGACCAGGGGGATTGCCTCATCTATGGCGCTGGCAAGAGGGTTTCTCCTGCAGTGTGTAATGCGGCAGGTTGGTCCTCTCCGCACACATTTGTGAGATTCTATAGTCTAGATGTTCATGCTACTCCGGGCTCACAGGTCCTCGAGTCAGCCTCCCAGAGATAGTTCTGAGACCTCCTCAGCCTTTGTGCGCACACGCTTCACAACCTTGGGGTCCAGACACTTGCAGTGCGGCGGCGTTGGTATTCTCGTTCCCATAGCGTTTTCACACAGCATCTCGTTCTTGGCTTTTCAGGGAACAGGGTTACAGCAAAGTAACCCAAGACATTTTCCAAACCATGCCTCACATACTGAATTACAATCTTGAAACACACCCCCTAGTTGCATCATTTAATAAGTGTTTAACCTCAGCTAAATGTCAATTGGTGTCCTTTGCTTCCCCTGCCCCCTCCACTACATGCTGTAATTCAGGCCCTTTCTTGATTTTTCTCATTGTCTCAAGTTACATTTATAGTTTAATCTGCCTTTTTATATTATTGGTTTGTTTTCACCTGTATATTTTCAATGTTTTTTTTCTCTCCTTTGCATATAAAACCTAGACTTCCAGCTCCTAGACAAAAAGGCAGGGGTATATGTAAAGTGTTTACAAATCTAGCTTGTACAATTCAAGGCACACTACATGTTCATTGTGTATATTATGTTTCTGTTAAAAATCAATGAAAATAATGTTGAAAGAAAAAAACCTTACAGTAGTTAAGTATGGTCAACAGAAAATCTTTTTATGCTACCAGCAACTGCCATAACAAAAATATAAAATATTATAAATTTATTAATATAAACATTAAATAAAATGAAATCAGCTGTGTGCACACTTACAAGACTCCACATTAATTACATAACCTAATGCTCAAGGTAAATTCCAATTATAAGGTTATTTCTTTAACATTTTATTTCACTGATAATCAGCTTAAATAAAAAAGTAAACTTTTAAAAATCTTTTAAAAATAACAAAGCTATACCAAAGATAGGTTCGTGGTTCACTGCCTTGCTTCCCAAACTCATTTATCATAAAATTTTGACTGAAAGTTTTCCTGGGAACATTTTATTTGCTATCTGAACTACATTGCTTATAAATCCACTTGTGGCTTTTTTCTTATAAACTTTGAAAATGCACAAGAATTTTTTGCATGTAAAAAAAAATCATCTACTGTACATGCTCTTTGATTTTTGTTCAAATAAGAAGACTGATTAAAGCACAGTTTCAAAAAAAGTTGAAATGGAAATCAGTCACGGTCATCTGTGTTCAAGGGGAGAACTAGTTTGCATGCCACATCTGTTATTATAAAAGCTCAGCAGTCAGTTAAGCTTCACAAAAAGTTAAAGGCTGCGACCAAGACCTAACCATTCTTGAGCTATTAAAGAAACAGCAATTTTCGAAATATTAAACTTCAGGTATGATTTAATGTTATACTTTTGCCTTTGCTGTTGATGATGCTTGTTTGGTTTTGTTTTTCATGATGTATGGATTTCTCTTTCATTTATGAGTTTTTGAGCTGGTGACAATATTCTAAATAAAATTTTTGGTATGCCCTGAATGCAAGAAACCTAGAACCAATAGAGTGTTACAATCTGGTCTGCTTATTCGGTCAGGAAAACCTGATCATCCACATTGTTCTGGTAACAAGTCCATGTCATGGATACACTTAAACTAACTAAATAAACACCGTTAAAACTATTAAAAGACTTGTAACTTTTTACTAATTTAATTTTTTTTTTTTTAAGAAACAGTGTTATTTAACAGAGGTTTCCTAAGTTTATATGATTTAACACCTTTATTAAACAAACAGCACTAGAAGTTTAGCAGATAAAAAACGTTATTTTACAGATTTTCCTTTAATTTATAAAATCAAACACCTTCAAATAAAGCAACAACACAAGTTCTAAAAGAAATTCTGATATTTCACACATTTTCCATAAATCCCTATGAATACACATGTTCAATAAAGTGTTAACTCAAACTCAAGATTGTAATAACATATGTAAAATAACCTGAAGAACTGTGACACAGTATAGTATAAGTATGATACAAAATAAAACAAAAAGATTCAGTTTTATTGAATCTTATAAGATTAATTATTGCATTACAGTACGATCCTAAAAGGAAAAGCAAAATGAAATATTTAGACTATTAAGCTTTAACAAAGGAAGATTCGCTCTCACAAACTTATACTCACAAAAACATATGGAAAAATTTACATTCTCAAACAAGTTTCCTAATATTTTAATTCAAGTTGGATTGGGAACTTTATTACAAATAAAGTACAATGTGGTGATTTGTTTTTACTTGTTTTTACACTGTATAGTTCTAATAATATAGGTATGGGGCACTGGTGATCAATGGTAGGTGTTTTGCTGGCCATGCGATAGACCCCGGTTCAATTCCCAGCCACTTGATGCAGTGCCGAGCCCAAGCCCAGAAAAAATAGGTAGGTTGCGTCAGGCAGGGTATCTGTTGTAAATCCTGTGCAGGACTAGATGGTCTGCTGTGAAGACCCCTTGTTGGAAGCAAACCGAAAGGCCGATAATAGTTTGAATAATGTAGGTGAACAAATAACTTTACCCTTTAGTTCAGAACCCTAATTATACAGTGCAGGTGTTTCGCCCCTAGAAATTGGGTGAAATAACATGATGTTTCCTCAACAGTAGGTTTACTGCAATGAGTATTCAAAAATGTAACAATACACAAAAATGCACTTAACAGGGTTACTATTGTTGTAGGAGAATACATACTCATATACACACTATATTTCCCTGAGACATTTTAGTTATCGTCAATAAGCACAATTCACATTTTTTTTAGCTTTCTCAGTAAACTATAAAGTAAATTTAACTATATGAACTCATAGAAAACTATACTAAAGTGCACAGCACATACTGCATGCACAATAGTAAAAACATTAACGTATTTGCAAATAAAAACGTGATGGCTGAGTTTAGCTTTATTGTCATGCATGCACTCCACTTTACCCCCACACACACAAGCATTACTATACACAATGTAGCTAACATTTCCTTTAAAATACTTTAAACACTCCAAACCTGTTAGCAAGCAATTACATTCATTTAGTGGCATTAACTACTGGCAACATAACTAGAAATGGGGAGAAATAATCACAAGAGTGATATGTGATGTTTCCTCAACAGTAGGTTTACTGCAATGAGTATTTAAAAATATAAAAATCCACAAAAAAAAGATATATATATATATATATAACAATCGAGAAAAAAACTTGTAAGTGTTTGGGGGAAGACCAAGCTATCTTCGGGCTTTAGGGAGCAGGTAAGTATTGCGATTTTCTCCCTATTAAAGTCCCGCACGCTCGGGTTCGCTGTCTTAAAGCGAAACCGCGACCCGCAGCGCATTTCTTGCGTGCAAATCTGGCAGGCGCACGAGACAGTATTTTCCTTTTCTCTCGCTCTCTCGCCGGATCATGAGTCTTTTACCTTCCACTTCTCCAGCGCGGCTGGAGTTTAACTCTTTCATGGAATAAGCCGTATTTATCCTGTGTTTTTGTGCTATTGACATTTGATTTGTTCCAATCTCATGGATGAAAGCGCGGTCCTTTAAGATGATCTCCCAGATCAGAGAGACGCTCACGGGCTATCTCTTTCCTGGGAGCTCATCCTCTTGGGAAAAATCCACACTCCCCACCAAGCGTGTAGACTAACATCTTCGTTGGTGGGAGAGCCTGGTGCAGCCCTGCACACAATGGCTTTGCAGGCATACCAGACTGACCTACTGAGAGCTGCACCTTTTAGATAGGGCTGGCAGCGGGAAACCTACTGCCAGCTATGTCTCTTTAGGTACGAAGCAATAAGGATGACCAGCATCCTTAGGAGGCTGTGGTTCAATCTCCGCCACCCCGGGTGTTTCGGAGAGCAACGGTCTCCAGTGAATCATTAGGTGTTCGGTCCCTTTCTTCTAAGTTCAGGATGCCGAACATCTATCACACCCATCTAGCCGAGGTGTCAAAGTTCGTGCACCTTTAGATAGGCTGGCAGCGGGGAACCTACTGCCAGCTAAGTCTCTTAAGCACGAAGCACTGTGGAAAACCAGTATCCTCATGACAAAGTGTTAGGTGCTCGGGTTCCTCCTGCCGTGTTTCAGGACACCGAACACTGTCGCGCCGAATTCATTATAGCATACTTTAAAGGAGTATAATCTAGGTGAGGTGGTAACGTCACCACTCCCAGAGTGGTTTCAGTGGTGGCTTAGTGCCTGGGGATTTCATCCAACGGCCAATCCCCAGAGGTAATAAGGGTTACGCGCCGGAAGCTTCGTACCCTTTTTATGTGGTTCAGACCCTCGTCCTTGACCCTGGGTCCCACTCTAGGTCCGTCCTGTCGTCGCAAGTTGCTAACATCAGACGTTTTTCCCATAGGGGCCGGAGTGCGGCCTTAGATGGCCGCCCAGCCCAAAGGAACTGGAGAGGTCATCTTCTCGTGTGGCACATCAATTGCCCCGAAACGATGACTCTATTTCTGGCCCTGAAATACTCCCTCCAGCAATCAAGAGGTTATGATGTCCTAACGCGGACACTACGGCAGACTTGTAAATATTGCCTGGGCAGACTAAGCTCGCACCGCTAAAAAGACTAGCGCACTAGGTTCTGCTTTGAGGACAGGACAAATTCTGTCCCTCAGGATCATTTACATACTAGCACATGGCGAAACATGCAGACCCAGTCCACTGCCCAACCGCTTCAGTGCTGGAGCTTCTGCAAGAAAGTTGATCTCAGGCTTTTGCCCTAGTACACTCAGAACATACGTAGCCGCTTCTTGCCTACGTCCTGACTGATGGGGCTGGTGGAAAGCACCCCTTAGTGTGCTTAGGCTTTACCAACTGGCTAGGAAAAGCTGTTCTGCATTCTTACCCAACTATTTTCCACAGTTGAAGCCTTCTGTCCTCCGCTGTTAGCTCCAGAGCAGTAAGACTTCATTCGCTGTGCTCAACTCATGCTCTTTAATTTACAGTGCTCCTCCGCATTAGCCAGGGCCGTAAATTTAGAGCAGGGTTTCATACGTCTTGGGGCCGCGGCCGAAGGGCAGCCGCCATTAGACGAGTTGGGTTGGAGATGCTAGTGCCCTAGCCTAGGAGGACAGGACAAATTCTGTCCTTCAGAATCTTTTACATTCCAGGACATAAAACATGTAGACCCAGTCCACTGCCAAACTGTTCCAGTACTGGAAGTTTCTGCAAAAAAATAATAAATTCTGCATTCTTACCCAACTATCTCCCACAGTCGTAGCCTTCTGTCCTTCGCCGTTAGCTTCGTGCGACTGTGGCCCAAGGGCGGCGCCATTAGACATGACGGGTTAAAAAAGCTAGTGCTCTAACCTATGAGGCGCGTGGCATACCTCGCCTCTAGTGATTAGGGCTGTTCGACCAGGAAGCTTGCCTCATCTATTGCTCCGGCAAGAGGGGCTTCCAAGCATGGCATGCGGCAGGCTGCCTTTTCGCAAGACATCGGTCAGGCTTCATAGGGGGATGCCAGGCTCGCGGGTCCTCGAGTCAGCATCCCAGGATTATGTCTAGGACTCCTGGGGGGTACTGTGCGCACACGACACAACCCTGGGGGTCCATCTCGTTCCCGCTTTTTCAGGGAACAGGGTTACAGCAAAGTACCCCGAGACGAAGATTAATGCTATGACAGATTGCGACACTTATAATGCTATCTGGATTTACAATGCCTCTATAATTTGTAACAAAATATAAACACATTTCAACCTGTCGGATAGGTAAGTAAAATCTAAAACATACCACTAAATGTAAATAAATTTGCAGCAAAATGGACAGTCCACTGTATCCAAGAAAGAGCAATCCTGTTCCAAATCAGCAGTAAACAACTGGATCCTTGGTGCAATAGGGTGGATTGGAAGAAAGAAGATAAGAACACACAGAGATATTAAATTCTTTTTCACTGTTGCCCGAAAAACAGTTTGACAGCTGTATTGAGAATAGATAAAAGTATTTAAAATCATATTCAATACTGCATATGTTAAAGGGAAACTCAAGGAAAAAAAAAATTATTTTACTAAGTGAGATTAAATTCGTAGTCAGTCTAGTATCAAGTTTAACCACTACAACCAGCATTTATAAAATGGCTTGGCAGGGTTATCCAATAGGACAAGCATGTACAGTACATCAGTGTAAACAACTTATTTTTACCACTGACAGGCTCATAAAGGTTATAACTGAGACAATACTGTAGAATCTCTACATAGCAAAAACTTGGACTCAAAATGATCCAAAGTTTAAGGAGTTCCCTTGTTAATCACAATAATATGACTATAGGATAATAATAGGATTCAAATAGCCTTATTTTACACTCCATACTTAATAGTGATGGACTTGTCTCTCTACTGGATGCCTCTTCTCCCACGTTTCAATGTTCCAATCAAAAAATGGAAGCAAGTTTCTTATCATTAGCAATAATCACAGCTGTAAATGTAAATATCACACAGAAGCAAGCCGAGGCACATAAAAAAAAAAGGATTTAACCAATATGCGGTATTACAGTAGGTAGTGGGTTCCCTGTTGAGTCTGGTTCCTCTCAAGGTTTCTTCCTATCGCTATCTCAGGGAGTTTTTCCTTGCCACTGTCGCCATCATCCTTGGCTTGCTCATCAGAGACATTTTATTCATTTATCTCATTATTATCTAGACACATTTTTCTCACACATACACAATTTATTATTATTATTATTTATTTATTTTTTTTTTTTTAATGAATTTCTCTTATTTTTACAATATTTAAATCTGACACAGCAAATTAAAGAACATTCTAGATCTGGCAGAAACACCAAGCAAAGAGCCACTAGATAGACTGTCTTGCTGAATTTGGATTTGTACAGACAGTGGACAACAGTGGCACTGTTGATAAGTGATAACTTTTTATATACAACAGCAGGATTTTAAAATACACTGATTTAAGGTAGGACACTGGTTATCCAATATATATACATGTTTTTTCATGACTACTGTAAAACCGGTTAAAATTTGGTGTGAGCACACTATGACAGATACGAGTGTGCTAAAGAATAAATTTGCTTTGAGAGTGACAAGAATAGACAGAATTAGGAATAGGTATATTAGTGAGACAGTGCAGGTAGGATGGTTTGGGGACAAAGTTAGAGAGGCAGATTAAGCTGGACTAGTGCAGAGGAGGAACGAAGGGTATATCAGGAAGAGAATGTTGGAGATGTAGTTGCTTATGTTGCAAGTTGCTTAAGTTGTTTTATGGATATGGTAAGGGAAGACAGAAGGGATGTTAGAGTAACAAAGGAAGATGTAATACGACACATCTTCTTTGTGGTAGACAGAGTTAGATGGAGACAAATGGACCGATGTGGTGATTCCTCATGGAAGCAAAAAGAGGATAATGTTTCTTATAGTACATGGCGAATGAAAGCCTAGAAGTAAAATGTAAACCAACTGATATTTAGAACACAAAGAGACTAAAAAATAATTTGACTGGCTTTATGGCAAGCTTGTCATTATTGTATTCTCTTTCTGTATTTAGATGCCTAACACACCACCCAGTAGCTGGATTGAGTTCCAATGTCCATTAAGGAAAATGTTTGCAATGTTTACAATCACTGTGCAAGCCAGAATACCTTAAAGTTTTATTGATAGTCAGAGACTGAGAAATGCTTAGAAAGATGCAAATGCTGAGTAGCATTTATTTACATTAAACACCACAGGCAAATTCATCCAAGGTGTAACACTGAGTCATAAACAGGGACAGACAGAAGGTCAGCCAATGAGAAAACTAGGTATCACAAAATCCAAATACCAGAGAACAGAACAGGGTTAAATATACATGGGGCAAAAAAGTATTTAGTCAGCCACAAATTGTGCAAGTTCTTCCACTTACCAAGATGAGAGAGGCCTGTAATTTTTATCATAGGTATACCTCAACTATGAGAGACAAAATAAGAAATAAGAAATCCAGAAAATCACATTGTAGGATTATTAAAGAATTTATTTGCAAATTATGTTGGAAAATATGTATTTGGTCAATAACAAAATTTCATCTCAGTACTTTGTTATATACCCTCTGTTGGGAATGACAGAGGTCAAACGTTTTCTGTAAGTCTTCACCAGGTTTTCACACACTGTTGCTGGTGTTTTGGCTCATTCCTCTATGTAGATCTCCTCTAGAGCAGTGATGTTTTGGGGCTGTCACTGGGCAACACGGACTTTCAACTCCCTCCGAAGATTTTCTATGGGGTTGAGATTTGGAGACTGGCTAGGCCACTCCAGGACCTTGACATGCTTCTTACGAAGCCACTACTTCATTACCCAGTCAGAGTGTTTGGGATCATTGTCATGCTGAAAGATCCAGACACATTTTATCTTTAATGTCCTTGCTGATGGAAGGAGGTTTTCACTCAAAATACCCTGCACTCAAATTGCACTCAAAGTCAGGCATGAGCAACTGAGCAAATTCTTCACAATGAACATTGCAGACTGCAGAGAACTATAATGTACAGCAAAACAATAACACAATGACTAGTCTTTCGTCACATCTTTTGCATTTATTAGGGCATTTCCTTTCCATTTTCTCTAACTATGCATTACTGTGAGATTGTTGTGCGTGTTAAAACATTAAATCATTTACAGTAGGATTCAAGCACAAAATTTTAAGAATGCAATACAACAAACATACATTTACAAAAAATTGTGTATGGAAGACCTCATATCCATTTTTTCCCTTTAACTGTTTGAACTCTGGGTGAAACCACAATTCTTGATGGGCGAGCAATCTCTTAAGAACCGCCCTGACATGTTGGGTATGTTCTTCAACTGTCCGTGAATATATTATAGTATGTCGTCCAGGTACATGCCCACCGCCCAAACATGTCCCGAAGCACATCATTGATGAAACTTTGAAAGGTGGCGGGGGCATTGCAGAGTCCGAATGGAATGACTAGGCTTTCATAGTGTCCAGTGGGGGTGATGAAGGCCGTCTTTCACTCATCACCCTCTCTGATACGCACCAAGTTGTAGGTGCACCGAAGGTCCAACTTATTGAACATGGTGGCACCAGAGAGAACGTCCAGGGCAGAGTTGGTAAGAGGCAGTGGGTGTTGGTTCTTGATGGTAATGTTGTTTAGCCCCCAATAGTTGACACATGGATGAATATGACCACCCTTTTTCTTTACAAAAAAGAACCCCGCAGCGGCAGGCGAAGAGAAGGGCTGGATGGTACTTTGGCGGAGGACGCTCGACATGAGGTCCTCAATTGCCCGTGTCTCAGTGGGTGTGAGGGAGTAGAGATGGCCGTGGGGTGGAACCGAGCCTGGCTGAAGGTTGATCGCCAGGTCATAGGGGCGATGAGTCTTTTACAGAAACTCCTTAGCCAGGTCTCGGTAGGCGGGAGGGATGGCGTTGGTGTCGACGTCGGGGGCCTCGGACTTCCTAGAGCACGTCCCAGCCGATGCCGGTAGGCAAAGTACGTTGCAGGCCAGCCCCCACTGCAGGATATCAGAGGGTCATGCTGCAGAAGCCAGGAGTTTCCAAGGATGATGGTGGTAATTAAATGGAGGTTAGATTAAATTAAATCTGTTCTTGATGTTGATTGATGGTAAGGATGATCGGTTGTGTCTGGCTGGTGATGGGGCTAGATGAAAGGGGCCGACCGTCTACAGATGTAATACGAACAGGCTGGGATAACACCGAATAGATGAACGCAGTACTTCTGACCCGTTTTTGACCAAATTGGATACCTGAACCGTGAGACGAGGGCTGGTGTTGGTGACCGTGGTGGAGAGTTGGAGAGGGCCCAGTGAGTTTTTCTCCCTCCTTACCAGGTCTGGGCGTTTCCCGGACGGAGGGGACAGATTGCTCTGTGGTGCGCCGCTGACCCACAATAGGCCCACAGCCCCTCTCGGAAGCGGCGTTAGGGAGGCGCGTCCTAATTGCATGGGTGCCCTAGCTCCGGTGTCAACCACGGCAGGAGGTGGAGATCCCACGTTTCCGTGGGTGGTGGGAGTGAAGGTGGTCGATGTTCGTGGAGTGGTGTAGGCAAAAGTGGGTGCTGGCGGCAGGGTTCTCGGGGCTGGCTTCAGGCGAGGGAGGAGGCGCTGGTCAATCTGTGGGCAAGCTAAATCAATCCCTCCAGTGTGGCGGGAAGCTCTCTTCTGGCTAGCTCGTCTTTAATCCTAGAAGCCAGTCCCTCCCAGTAGGATGTCCAAAGCATGGCGTCTCCCCAGGAGGTCTGCACTGCGAGAGTACGGAAGTCGGCGGTGTAGCGACTCACGGATGATCTGCCCTGCCGCAGATGGTACAGCTCTGTGTCAGTCTCCACCTCGCCTGCAGGATGTTCAAAGTTTTAACTGATGGGTGAAAGTCTCGGGTTACTTTGTTGTAACCCTGTTCCCTGAAAAGGCGGGAACGAGATGCTGCGTGAAAACGCTATGGGAATATCTTTTCGTGTTGCCGGTTATGAAGCATGTGTGTACCAAACACGCCAAATTTTGGCTTATATAACCTCGGTCAGGTGACGTCATCTGATTAGATGCACCTGCAGGTTATAAATAGGAGTGAGCCGGCAACATTCCTCAGATTGATTGTCTGAACGGACGTCCGGTCACGTGGGCAGTGCGGCATTGGGACGCAGCATCTCGTTCCCGCCTTTTCAGGGAACAGGGTTACAACAAAGTAACCCGAGACGTTCCCTTTCAAAGGCTACATCCGATGCTGCGTGAAAACGCTATGGAAACGAGAGTACCAATGTCGCCGCACTGCGAGTGTCTGGACCCCGCATTGTGTAGCGTGTGCGCACAAAGCTGAGAGGTCTCAGAACTATGTCTGGGAAGCTGACTCGAGGACTCGTGAGCCCGGAGTGACAGGAACATCCAGACTATAAAATCTAATAAATGTGTGCGGAGAGGACCAGCCCGCCGCGTCACACACCTGGGCCAGGATTAGCCAGTCGTCTATGTAATTGAGAATACGGATGCCCTGGAGTCGCAAGGGAGCCAGGACAGCATCCATACATTTTGTATATGTGCGGGGTGACAGAGCTAGACCGAATGGAAGGACCTGATACTGGTAAGCTTCTCCCCCGAAAGCGAACCTCAGGAACTTCCTGTGTTGTGGCAAAACTTTTATGTGGAAGTATGCGTCCTTTAAATCTATCGTCACGAACCAATCCTCTGGTTGGATTTGCGAGACAATCATATTGATGGTTAACATCTTGAATCTGTACTTTTTGAGATAGCGGTTCAACCCGCGAAGATCCAAAATCGGACGCAGCCCCCCGCCTTTCTTGGGAACCAGAAAGTAGCGACTGTAGTAGCCTGACTCCCTGTCTGGAGGAGGAACCTGTTCTATGGCTCTCTTCTTCAGCAACGCCTGGAGTTCGTAGTTTAGCAGATGCGCTCTCTCCCGTATCACGGAAGTGTAGACCACGCCGTTGAAATGCGGAGGGCGATGAGCAAACTGAATCCTGTAGCCTTTCTCTACAGTCTTTAGCACCCAGGGAGATATGCCTGGCAGTAGCTTCCACGCTGCCAGTTTCTCCGAAAGGGGCACCAGTTTTAGTGCGCGGGGGGGTGTTAGTGGTTCGGCATCCTGGAATATAGCAGGATAAAACCGAGGCACTAACATATCTCTGGAGGTCGGCGGAAACTGAACACCGACCCCCTGGGGGTGTCCGGGGGGGCATGCTCTTATAGGAAAGAGAGTTGAGTGCCGTTCCCCAAGGGGGAATCACCCCCACAGTCCTGGGCACGTAGGCTTCAGGACTTAGTCTTTGAAAAGAAGACAGTGCGGCAATCTGATCTTTTGGAGGCAGCCTGTTGGGGGCGACGAGCTGTACCCCAGTCCTTACGGGGCGGTGCCCGGCTGCTGACGCTCTCTTTCTGTGCTTCTCGCCTGGTGAGATTCAGATCTGGCCGAGGCTGGGTGGCCGAGGGCCTCGACTCTTGAGCACGGCGTGGGAGAAATTTCCCAAAAGCCTGTTCATACAATTTAGCTTCTCGGAACCTAGTGGCGACGGAATTCAAATAGGCTGAAAGGTGAGACAGGGGCATCAAGGAGGAATCTTCTATCCTTGTCCTTGATGCCTGTCAGGTTTAACCACAGGTGCCTTTCAGCGGTCACCAAGGAGGCCATGGAACGGCCGATTGCACGGGCTGTCTGTTAAGTCGCACACAGGGATAAATCAGTAGCCCGGCGTAATACATTGAATGCGTCATGATTCAGTGTGCCGCTCGTGCTCAAATCTTTCAGCAGATCAGCCTGATACGCCTGCAAAACCGCCATGGTGTGCAAGGAAGCGCCGGCCTGACCTGCTGCTTGGAACGCTTTCCCTACCAGGGTAGAAGAAGTTCTACACGGCTTGGAGGGAAGTGTTGGTTTCTTTAATGAGGATGATGTTCCAGGAGAGAGATAGCCCGCAAGCGTCTCTTCTATCTGGGGCATCACCACATAACCTCGTGCTTTTGCATCAACGATGTTCGAAGTCGATGGTACAAAAATACGGGAAGAAAAAGGATTTCTCCAAGAACGAGATAGCTCGTTGTGGAGGTCATCAAAAAATGGGAGAGAGCGGTGTTTTGGTTCCATCTCCTGGCCACCCGACAGAAATCTGTCATCTAATTTAGATTGTTTTGGGTGAGCCTGCTCCTGTGGCCAGTCAATATGCAGTCGTTCGACTGCACGCGTTATAACTTCAAGCAATTCCTCATATTCTCTTTTATCTTTTGAGGAGCGTTCTGAGGAAGCAACTTCCATTTCCACAGAAGCAGGAGAACGAGTCTCTTCAACACAGCACCGGAGTGCGCTCGTGAAGTGGAAGGAGAGACATCGGGATCGGGGGAGAGGGCAAGAGAAAGGAGGGACTCCGTCTCTCGCTCCTCGGCCAGATCTGCTTGTGATCCCCATGAGTGCAGCACGGCTCGTGGTTCCCTAAAGAACGCGAGACGCGCGCGAAGCAGCTTCATGGGGAGAAGATCACAGTGCTCACACTCTCCATTAAGCCCTTCACCCAAACATTCGAAGCAGAATGTGTGCATATCGCCCTCCGAAAGGAAATTTTTACAAGGAGGGGGACATCTAGTTCTAAACTCCGCCATACTAACTGGTGAGTTTTATAGATTTAATTCTGCTTATTTTGTATTTTTGTTATGCTTGCTGACACACACGCGCACAATGCAGTGAAGAAAAAGATCTGAGGAATGTTGCCGGCTCACTCCTATTTATAACCTGCAGGTGCATCTAATCAGATGACGTCACCTGACCGAGGTTATATAAGCCAAAATTTGGCGTGTTTGGTACACACATGCTTCACAACCGGCAACACGAAAAGATATTCCCATAGCGTTTTCACGCAGCATCGAGTGTAGCCTTTGAAAGGGAACTCGTTCTTTGAATGGGCGGTGTCTAAATCAGAGCCAAGGACTGCCGTGGCCCTGATAGCAGCGAGACGAGAAGAGCAATGCACAATCGATCGGTGGAGTATTTGGTGGCATTAAACTCAAACACCAGATCTAATGCAGTTAGAAAAACACTACATCTCCCGTCTGTGCCATCCCATTTATCCGGTAAAACGAGGCAAACTTCAGAAGTCGGAGCTGCGGCCGCCGTAACGAGAGGCCGGTTAGCCGTGCTATCAACAGCCTCGAGAAGAGTTTTCCTGTCGAAGCTCTGCCATCTCATTTAGCTGGTTGATTAGCTCGGCATGCCGATCTACCACATCGCAAAGGTGTGCAAAATCCGCTGGGTTTACCGCTCGTGGCTCAGTCATTCTATCACGAACTAACCCGGGATGATCAGAAGACTTACGCGGAACGGGTGTGTGTGACACTGGCAGGTAAAGCGTAAGACTGGGGACCCAGCGTCCAAATTCCACATATCCTTGTCTGATTAAGCAGCATTGAAATGCACCAGGCAAACAAGTCTGATCTACACAGGGCCCACCCACGCAACCCTCAGAATGCAAAGGATCTGCTCCCAATGTCCTGGTGCCAGACACCACAGCACCCACAGAGGTATTGTAAAGTGATGCTCAGAGAGGGTCCAGAGCTGCCCAGGTACCAAGGGAAACCTACACAATAATGGACATAATGTTTTGTGTTTTGAGATTTTTAATTTCTGTTCAGCAGATTACAAAAAAATATTAACAAAAACAAATAGCAAGACCTTAATATGGCCCTTATATATGTTCTTTAAAATGCAAATAAAAATAAGCATTTAAATTTAATTTCTGAACAAATTTCAAGTGGTTGAACATAAGTTATTTCTAATTTATTTATTTCAGTGCTTCCAAATCCCATCCATCATGAAGCGAAGTCTTCATCTGCTACTGCATATTACTGGTGAGAGGATTTTTATTAATAAGATTTGAGCTCATGTTTTTGTGGTCATGTTCAATGTTTTTCGTCTGAGATTTAGTATGTTTTATAGTGAGTGTTGGTCAGGTGTGTAAGTACACAGAGTCATTCTATAGCTTGAATTACATTTTATGTCAATTGATTAGATTTATTCTGAATATATTGTAGCGTTTTTACGCCGGGAAGAATGCTGGAGAGAGGAGTGAGCTTATTTGCTACCCAATGCAATGGCTGGGAGTACTTTATTAAGCACACAGCATGTAAGGCATGAGCAGCACCTTCACTCAGGAGCCTACATCCAATTCACCACTAGCTTGAACTGGAGCACATTTCACACGTCACACCCCCCTCACACAAACAGGGCCGAAGCCACCAACCCAAACACCTTTCCCCAACATGGTGAACACACACCGACATCCCCGCAAGGCATGCTGGTCGTCAGCCGCCGCCCCGCCCACGCCACACTGCCCCCACCCGAGCTGTGACCGTCCCTGGTCACCATGAAGAACTCCGTTTCGGAGGCGTGGAGGCGGTCGGCGCTGGCGGTGGGAACGCCGGCGTCCTTTGGCAGGTGAGGGGTGAACGCGAATGTAGTCCTGAGGCGGTCCGGCCTCCAGTGTTCGAGGGTTCCCCGGCGTGCGGCTGTGGAGGCGCAAGACGGTCCCGGTGGGGCAAAACTCGTGCCCGCCCTGCCAACCGCACCCGATAGATGACATCGGAGAGCCGAGCTGGCCGTGAGTGTCCACGCCCATTCGCCCCTTCTGCCTGGCGATGAGCGGTTCACAGTTCCACAACCCGTGGGAAACAGTGGAGCCGGTGTCCACGATCGCCCGCAGTAAGACGCCGTCCGGCACACAGTCGATGTAAAGCCCCGCGGGGCTCCCCAACCGTCCACCCGGCGCTAGTTTAGCGGCTGCTGGTGTACGCTGTCCCTCAGGCCTGAGAACCTTGCAGCGGTCCCTGGCCTCGGCGTCGTCGCGGAATCTTGGAAGCGGGGTCGAGGCCTAGCCGCGACGGGTAGCCCTGTCCCGGGCTAGGTTCACCTACCAAGCGCCACTGAGCTGCGGGCGGTCGCTCGGCTCTTCCGCCGCGATGTGCCGCCGATATGGCGCCAGCCACCTTACGATCACCCGCGCCGTCGCCTCGCCGCGAAACGTCAGAGAGCTGCTCGTTGCCTAGCCGCGACGGGTAGCCCTGTCCCCGGCTAGGTTCACGAACCGAACGCCACTGAGCTGCGGGCGGTCGGTCGGCTCTTCCGCCGCGATGTGCCACCAATATGGGCTCAGCGCGCTCGGCCTCGCGCAGCGGCAGTTCGCTTTGCCGGCTAACAGCGCACGGAGCTGTATTTTGCTCCGCCGCTTGCGCAGTGCCAGCCTCCGCCCCGAGATCCAGCGCCGGGATTTTCTGCTTCCGAAGGTCCTCCTTTGTGCGCTCGAACCCGTTATTCTCCATCCCACTTCTGACACCAATGTAGCGTTTTTACGCCGGGAAGAATGCTGGAGAGACGAGTGAGCTTATTTGCTACCCAATGCAATGGCTGGGAGTACTTTATTAAGCACACAGCATGTAAGGCATGAGCAGCACCTTTACTCAGGAGCCTACATCCAATTCACCACTAGCTTGAACTGGAGCACATTTCACACGTCACACCCCCCTCACACAAACAGGGCCGAAGCCACCAACCCAAACACCTTTCCCCAACATGGTGAACACACACCGACATCCCCGCAAGGCATGCTGGTCGTCAGCCGCCGCCCCGCCCACGCCACAATATAAAAGAAATATTTTACTTATTAATAAAAAGTATGTTACAATATCACAAACATTATGCAAATCTCATGCTTTAGTTAGTTTTAAATATGTCAAAAAAGTTCATTTAAGGGGGTTTTTGTTTAAAAATAATGAATAATAATCATTATTGGTTAAGAGTAACTATTTATTTATTAATTAATATAATACATATAATACATACAACTTTAAATAATATATACACTGTAGAATAAGTTTTGTATAATTAAATAAATGTCAATTTAATGTTATGTATGCATTCTAAAATAACATATTGCTACAGGTATTATCCAAATTGCCTTGCAAGCAGTCAGTAATGACTATGTCCTGATCACAAAACCATCAACATGGTCGAACGCACAGCTTTACTGCAGGGCACACTATCTTGACTTGGCTACTGTGCAGACTAATTATGACTGGCAAAAGTTGGATGCTGAGGCAGCAAGAAATGCTTTGACGACAACCGGCTGGATCGGACTTTACAATAGATATAACGAATGGTACTGGACCTGTGCTACATGTACTTACCTTTTAAACCACTGGGCCCCTGGACAGCCAGATAATGCTGGTGGGAATCAAACCTGTGTTGCCATAAACTCAAACGGATACTGGGAAGATTATGCCTGCACAGATTTGAAACCCTTCATATGTTACAATGGTAAGCCAATATCCGAAATTTGATTTATTTTGTGTAAGATTTTTATTTATATATTCTGTTAACCTAAGAATGTCATTTACAAATCAAAGTTTCCCTTGCCATGTTCTGTACCTTATACAGTCTCTTATTTTTGGTTTGTTATTATTACTTAATTTGTATTAGCCAATTTTATCTCTGCATCTGTCTGTATGTACTGTATTCATGCAGCGGATTAAACTGCATTTTGCATTTGCCATGAGTTTGTGTGGTGTTATCCACATTCTGATAAGAGATGATGAGTGCTACACAGAAGCCCACTCATGCCCTGCATCTCTACAGTAGCCTCTCACACCATCACATTCCAGCCTGGCTTCCTCCTTGTTGAAAGTACCTCATGGTGAAAGCCCATTGTTCGTTGTTTGTGTATTGCTTATCTGGGCCAAGGTCAATCTCTGCCTATCATGTAGGTGTTGTGCTCACTGGTCTTATGCGAGAAAGCACCTCGCTTTCCTGGGCCTTTCATTTCATCCATATGAGTTTTAAATTTTTTTAAGCAAACCTTAGTTTGTATGATTGTATTTTATACGTGAGTAATGAGATTATATTTGGTACTGTACATATGTGATCAAATATGTTTTCCCTAAAATTTGCAATTGCCTTTGACTGTGTACAGTATACGTACAACATATGTTTCATCCCAATTAGAAACTATAGGGTTACGTGTTTAACTATGGTTCTATTTGTCAAATTCATGCTGTCTTTTACTGTTTAGATACATTTAACATTTTACTATTCCACAGCTAGCTCAGGAGCACATGTTCCTGTCTCTTCTCCTACAATGAGCTGGTGGGGAGGCCGGACTTACTGCGCCAAATATCACAAAGATTTGGCTACTGTAGCCAATAACACAGAGAATACCCAGTTACAAGAAATAGCATTACTCCAGGGCACTTCTTGGTTTGGCCTATTTAGGAAAACATGGATTTGGTCTGATGGGACCAATGCTGTGGGACTCCAGTGGAAACCTGGTTTCCCAAATAATGCTGATCGCAATGACAACTGTGCTTCTGTCAATAACAGCATGTTTGTAGATAGACCATGCAACAGCCTCTACAATTTCTTCTGTCAATCGAGTGAGTCTTTAAATATTTTGGTTACTTTCATAAGTCCTTTGAAAGAGTCATAAAGCATCATGTCTGTGGAAGACTTAAATTCCTCCAAAGTATTTTGCAAGCTTATGTTTTGCCTTTTTTCTGATAAACATTTCTTCTACAGAATCTATAGTAAGGAATCAAGTACTGAAACTGCAGATTAATGGAGATGAAAGTGTGTTTAATCCTACTGTTCAGTCTGCCATTTTACAGAAGGTAAGTCACTAAATGTAAAAATAAGTCACTGGTTTAAAAAATAATAATAATACACTTTCTGATGAAGTAACACTCCAGACTGCCACAGCCACAAGCAGAAATCCACAAAAAAGCCCCCAATAGACTTCACTCACTGTAATTCACTCAGTTTCCATCTTGCTTTTATGCATGACCAGTTAAATTTCAGAATTCAACCATACTGTAGTGTAGAATAAATTAGCCATGTTGTATTGTACAGCAACAAAATCTTGATTTGTTTTTCAGGTTGTGCAGAAACTAAAGGATCATGGCCTTACAAAGGACACAAATGTAACCTGGAGGTTGCAGTCAGATGAGAATGTCATTTACAAGAAACGCATTTCTATAATGTAGCCATAACACATTTCCATGTAAAAGTAAAATTATTACTTTTAATGACGGACAACTTTAAGATTTAACAGATTTACGTACTGTAGTTCCCAGAAGGGGTAGTTAAAATTAACAGAGGTCAAACTCCCTGAGACAATATGAGGAGGATGGCATGAGGATAAAATTTAAGAAACTATCTGTGAACTTAAACTCAATTTATACATAAATTAAGTTAAGAAGATATTTTCATGATGTGAAGGAGTATATTACATACACTTTGTCTATAACTTGCTTTCCTGAATTTCCCATTGCTCACATATTTTTCATATAGCAATTGTCATATTCATTTAACATTAATGCATTACATACATTGCAGTTTTGGATGCAAAACAACTAATACCTATTAGATATGGTTTAGGGTTAACTGTCCAAAGGTTTCTGTACAAAATTCTCTATTTTTTTAGATACCACTACGCACAATGTTGAACTTGAATACTATCTTTATTTATTATATATATTTTTTTGCAATGTCTGAAACTGGGTGGGGTGTATAATGAACAATATTTAGCTAAAAGTCAAAGTAACAGCTATACATGCATTCCAGACAACTGTAGACATATAAAAATGCATCTGAATGCATTTTTAGAAAATATTTTGTCACATATTTTTACCAGTTTAGGCCATCCTACCACAACCAGGGACACGTTTTTGGCCAGGGACACGACGTTGCCATCATACCAATGTTTGCTACAAAATCATTACATATATATAATTAAAATGTAGTCTTTTGTTCTTTTTTATTTGTTAAAATTTTATATAGAAATTGTATTAGTAAAATAATTGCTATATTTAAGTTACTGTTTGGAATATTTGTGTATTTAAAAAAAAATCTATACAATTTAATGATAGTCCATATTTTATATTATTTTCCTTTATGTGGAGTACAGAAAGCATTCCTGTCTTTATCTGTAGTGCCTGTACAGATGGTACTTAACCAGAATAATGGTTTTACCACCGTTTGCCCTGCGCCAATGGCATTAGGGGTGTGCAATTGCTGGCTTTACTGTTAAGTGGTGCTATAACTATAGACTATAGACTTGGTTTATTCTTTCAAGGATTAATGAGCTGCAGCTCATGTGGTAACAGATAAATTCATGTTATTGTACAAGAGTGCCTTGAAATGCAAACTACTTGTTCGCTTTGTATATTATGTTTCTGTTAAAAATCAATAAAAATATTGTTGAAAGAAAAAAACCTTACAGTAGTTAAGTAAGGTGAACTTACAGAAAAAAAAATTATGCTACCAGTGATGCTACAACTGCCATAACTGGTCATATAAGACTTGTTTAACGTTGGGCATCATATCAACCATCAATGACAATTCTACAGCTGTCTCAGTTCATACTATGTACAGTAGGTACCCAATCGGAATGCCTATTACCTATTATGAATGACCGCCAGGTGGCGCAAAGTGACATTTTCACTCACCACAGTTTTAAAATATAATTAAGTCAAAAATTTTTTTGGGAAGAAATACAATAATAATGGTAATTTCCATATGAGTCCTTTATACAACAAACATGACAAATCTAAACCAGAGCTGTTGATATTTACTGTATAATAATGCATCAAAAAAAATTGGGTAAATGTTGTTTAGACAGATGATCAAGTTCACTAGCTCACAATTTTATTTGTACAAAGAACAAACTGTTATATAACGTATCTCTGTATTTGTTTATTGATATTTAAGTTCTGGGTTATTTCGAGTACTTAAAACACGTTGTGTTGCTCATGTTGAGTCATATGACATGTAGTGGGTCATTTACAAATGAACACCTGGTTGGGGTTAGTTTGAGCCAATAACTGGTTTATTTATTATTCTCTCGTTTCTCCAAATAGCAGCCTGCAAAATGTTCGAAATATTACTGTTATTGTGTCATAAGTGTAGTTTGAAGAGTTGTTTAAGAACATACAGCAAGTATATACAGCTTAAAACCTCCATCCGTTATTAAAGATGCCCCAACGATTTTGGAGATTTGAGCTTCAGGAAATTCCCCGGCGCTCTGCACATAACACCTGGCCAACCCAGCCTCATGTCGGAAAGAATTTCTAAACGTTTTCTAAACGTGGGCTGTTGTTTTTTACTTATAAAATTTGTTTATTTAATTTAAATGAGGTTTGGGCTTGGAGTTTTGATTCGGCATTGTGATCCTTCTCTACGTAGTCTAATTAGCGCTCACGCATAAAGTTTTCCAGAGCACACTGGAAGAAGTAGACTAATGATGACTGACTCGGACCATTTTAAAAATTCATTGATAAATTAGTGATGTCTTTGGTTTCGGCTGTGATGATGAAGGTAATCATGTCATCTCGTAGTCTGCGCAGTAGTGGATGCGCCAAAAATCCACTTTTCATACAAATCTAAATTCGTCTATTTTTTTTTACATTAGTTTATATAAAAGCAGATATTTCGCTTTCTATAAGTATTTTCTTTTTTACGTGTATACTCGCCTCTGTGAGGCGAGTATACACAGAGTTTCCGTTCATTTTCTGATGCGCTCAAGTCCACCAAAAACAATACAGAACAACGCACCCTGTTTTCTTTCAAACATTTACAAAATTCTAACATTTTTGCATCATCGTGAGTGCACTAAAATAAAAGTAAAGTCTTATAAAGGCTATGTAGTCTTATAAAGTTTTATTATATAGTTTTATGAAAGGCTAGATATAAAGGTATACATTTACTTTGCTTAAATTTGATGCAAATAAAAAAACTCTTCTGCTTTCAATTCTTATATATTTTTTATAATTTAATCTTAAGGAAACTCTCAGGGGCTCTACCCATAACACCGGCCCAACGCAGCCTCACCTTGTAAATTATCTGTAGTGGTAGTTTTTATGGTCTAAAAACTACAGCTGGCTGTAATGTCTCTGTAATGGTTAAAACAGCAGAGGTTTTTTATTTTGGTTATTTTTAACTGGTGTTCTTTAGTATAATACGCTTATACTATAATATAACGCAGCTGTCTGACGCATCCTGCACTCGGCATTAGACACTTTGGTGAAGACTGTTTTTTGTCTTTGAACTACACAAAGCAGTGTCTTTTCCCACCTGGAAGTTTCTCCAGCATACTGTATATCAGTTCGATGGACATGAGTCCTCATCCGTTACATTATTGAGGACAACAGTTTTTACAGCCCAAATGAAATCAACAATATTTTAAAAAGTTTTTCTTGTTTTAATTTTACAGTGGAACCTTGGATTATGAGCATAATTAGTTCCGAAAGCGGGCATGTATTCCAAAACACTCGTAAACCAAATTTAATTGTCCCATAAGAAGTAATAGAAACTCAATTTTATTTGTTCCACAGCTTAAAAAAATAAATACCTAAAAATAGTTAAAAAAATAAAACAAATTAACCTGCACTTTACCTTTTAAAAAAGTAAAAATAAATTCCGACAGATATGCATTTTCGTTTATGCACGCAGGCGCTGTGTGTGTGTGTGTGTGTGTGTGTGTGTGTGTCCCTCCCGTCCTGAGAGAGAGTGTGAACCGGCATGGGGTCAAATTACGCGCGTGCACACACATAAGAGAGGCTGAGGGAGAATATGGATTTTAACCCTCTAATGAGACTTTCTTACACAGTAAACCTCTCTTATTTGGATTTCACATAAACACATTAACAGGAAGGCTGTTTTGTCGAAAAAAATAAGCAAAAGGAACATCGCTAATGACACTCGTGTGAGCGCATACTAATGGAATCACTGCTGTAAAGTAAAAAAAAAAATTTAAAAAATTAACCCGCACTTTAACTTTGAAAAGAATTGTGACAGAGCAGTTTTTTGTGAAGCGCAGAGTGTGTGTGAAGCAGAGAGGGGGTGCTTCACACACACACAAACACACACAAACACACAGAGAAAGAAAGAGAGTGTGTTTGCTTTACATGCACGCACACACGTTTGTTATTAGAAACAGTACACGCGCAACTAAAAGATGTTTTACACACACACACACACATGTGGTCACAGTGTTAAAGTAAACAGTACACGCGTGCACAGATGTTGATTATACCAGTAAAAGACGCGCACTAAGACCCAGCAGGGGAGACGATTACCCACAATACCGCAGCACAAGAGAGAATAAAACCATTGGCTCAGTTGTGATCAAAACAAGAAGCGCATGCATGATACATGATACTCTGTATATTTTTCATGTATGTGAGGCGAGTATACACAGAGTTTCAGTTCATTTTCTGACGCGCTCAAGTTCACCGAAAACAATACAGAATAGCGCACCCTGTTTGCTTTCATTATTTTACAAAATTAAAATGTTTTTGCATCATTGTGAGTGCGCTTAAAAAAAAGCAGTGTCTTATAAAGGCTATGTAGCTTATATAGTTTTACTATACCGTTTTTGAACATTAATCTGGCCAAACTTTTCTGATGCACACCCGGAGTCTGTTTTCTGGCTATACGCTAGTGTTACACATGATATAATCTAAAGACTAGATATAAAGGTAAACATTTACTTTATTTAAGTTCGATTCAAATAAGAAAAGCTTATATTTATTACTATGTTTTTAGTACTGTGGTTGTAAATTCGTTTAATGTTTTACTTGCATTTCATAATGTTTTGCCAGCGGTGGTACAGCGTAGCGGGAGTCATTATTTATTGAAGAAAATTATGATGATCATAACAGCTTACTGCATTTTATTCTTATAATAACGCAAAAACACAAGCGTAATTTTAGTACTGTGATTATGAATTCGTTTAACTACAATATTTCACTTGATTTTATCTGCTACTACGTGCGGCTCTAAAGGAGCTGCGGCTCCTTAACCCTTAAGAGAATGAATTAAGGCCTGCGGCATCAGTCTGTAGTTATATAGCGCCACTCAGCGGTAAAAGCCAGCAAACCGGTGGTAAAAACAATATTCCAATTGGGTACCTACTGTATTACTCACAAAATTTTATCCATATCTAGTACATCAACAGAATTCTAATAACTGTCTAGTTAAACTTGCATCTCACGCCAGCGAATTAGTGATAAAATATAAAATGATATACATTTATTTCTATGAAAATAAAATACAATGAAATCAGCTGTGTGCACACTTGCATAACTTAACCTAATGTCCAAAGTAAATTCCAACTATAGGGTTATTTCTTTAGTTTTTTATTTCACTATTAATCAGCTTTAAAAATAAAGCTATACCAAAAATAGGTTCGTGGTTCACTGCCTGGCTTCCCAAACTCGTTTATCATAAAACTTTGACTGCAAACTTTTCTTGGAAAAATTTTATTTGCATTCTGAACTACATTGCTTATAAATCTCCTTGTGGCTTTGAACTTAAAAAATGCACAAGGATTTTTTGCATGTACAAAAAAAAATCATGTACATGCTCTTTGATTTTGAGACTGATTAAAGCACAGTTTCAGAAAAAGTTGAAATGGAAATCAGTCACGGTCATGTGTGTTCAAGGAGAGAACTAGTTTGCATGCCACATCTGTTATTATAAAAGCTCAGCAGTCAGTTAAGCTTCGCAAAAAGTTAAAGGCTGCGACCAAGACCTAACCATTCCTGAGCCATTAAAGAAACAGCAATTTTCAAAATATTAAACTTCAGGTATGATTTGACGTTATACTTTTGCCTTTACTGTTGATGATGCTTGTTTGGTTTTGTTTTTCATGATGTATTTCTTTTCCTTTCATTTATGAATTTTTTAGCTGGTGACAATATTCTGAATTTTATTGGTGGTATGCCCTAAATGCAAGAAACCTAGAACCAATAGAATGTTACAATCCGGTTTGCTTATTCGTCAGGAAAACCTGATCATCCACTTTGTTCTGGTAACAAGTCAGTGTCTTGGGTACACTTTAAATAAATGAACACTGTAAAACTTTTTGCTTTTTTTTTTTTTGCTGAAATTATGGTGATTTACCAAATGTTTCCTAAGTTTATACGATTAAACACCTTTATTAAACAAACAGCACTAGAATTTTAGCAGTAAAACACTGTTTTTTTACAGATTTTTTTTACAAATTTATACAATTTAACAAATTACGGCAACAGTTGTTACAACGGCACTAGATGTTCAGCAGCAAAATGCTTTTATTTTACAATCTAAATTATTACAAACAACTTTAATAAAACAACAGAATTTAACATTTAGCAGAGAAACACTTATTTTCAGATTTTTCCTTAATCTATAAGGTTAAACACCTTCAAATAAAGCAACAACACAAGTTTAAAAAAAAAAAAAAATCCTGATATTTCACACATTTTCCATGAATCACTATGAATACACATGGTCAATAAAGTGTTAACTCAAACTCAAGATTGTAATAACATATGTAAAATGACCTGAAAAACTGTGACACAGTATAGTATAAGCATGATACAAAATAAAACGAAAAGATTCAGTTTTATTGAATCTTATAAGATTGATTATTGCATTACAGTACGATCCTAAAAGGAAAAACACAATGAAATATTTAGACTATTGAGCTTTAACAAAGGAAGATTCACTCTCACAAACTTGCTGTGAAATCTAAAAACACATGGAAAAATTTACATTTTAATTGTAATTGAAAAATCTAAGCAAGTTTCTTATCATTAGCAATAATCACAATTGTAAATGTAAATATCACACAGAAGCAGGCCGGGGCGCATAAAAAAGGATTTAACCATTATGCAATATATACAGTATTATATTACAGTATATGCTATACGTTTATAACTATAAAGAGGTAAGATTTAAAAATCTGACACAGCAAATAAAAGAACATTCTAGATCTGGCAGAAACATTAAGCAAGGAGCCACTAAAGATTTGTACAGACAGTGGATACTGTTGATACTGTAAGTGATAACTTCTTACATACAACAGCAGGATGTCAAAATACACTGGCTTAAGGTAGGACACTGGTTATCCTATATATATATATATATATATATATATATATATATGACTAATATATATATATATATATATATATATATATATATATATATATATGACTACTGTAAAACAGGTGACATGGTTGCTGAACACTTTCTAATTTTGTGTGAGCACACTATGACTTAGATATGAGTGAACTGAAGATGATGCAATTTGCTTGAGAGTGACAAGAATAGACAGTATTAGGAATAAGTATATTAGTGAGACAGTGCAGGTAGGATGGTTTGAGGACAAAGTTAGAGAGGCAGATTAAGCTGGACAAGTGCAGAGGAGGAATGAAGGGTATATCAGGAAGAGAATGTTAGAGATGTAGTTGTCAGACAGGAGGAAGAGAGGAAGAGGAGTTTTATGTATATGATGAGGGAAGACAGGAAGGATGTTAGAGTGACAAGGGAAGGTGTGGTACGACACATCTTCTTTGTAGTAAACAAAGTTAGATGGAGACAAATGGACCGATGTGGTGATCCCTAATGGCAGCACAAAAAAAAAAGAAAAAGATGACATAATGTTTCTTATAGTACATGGCGAATGAAAGCCTAGGAGTAAAATGTAAACCAACTGTTATTTAGAACACAAAGAGACTAAAACCGGATTTGACTGGCTTTATGGCAAGCTTGTCATTATTTTATTCTCTTTCTGTATGTATAGGCCTAACACACCACCCAGTAGCTGGATTGAGTTCCAATGTCCATTAAGGAAAATGTTTGCAATGTTTACAATCACTGTGCAAGCCAGAATACACTAAGGTTTAAGTGATAGTCCAAGACTAGGAAAAGCTTTGGAAGATGCAAATGCAGATTAGCATTTATTTACATTAAACACCACAGGCAAATTCATCCAAGGTGTAACACTGAGTCATAAACAGGGACAGACAGAAGGTCAGCCAATGAGAAAACTAGGAATCACAAAATCCAAATACCAGAGAACAGAACAGGGTTAAATATATACAGTAACATATTGAGATATGAGAAAAAGTAAGGTAAGTAAGATAAAGTCAGGCATGAGCAACTGAGCAAATTCTTTACAATGATCATTACTTTAGAGTACTTCACACCATTTCCTTTTCTCTAACTATTCATCACTGTGAGATTGTTGTGCTTGTTATGTAAAACATGAAATTATTTACAGTAGAATTGAGGCACAAAATTTTAAGAATGCATCACAACAAACATAAATAACCAAAAAACATTGTGTATGGAAGACCGCATATCCATTTTCCCTTTTGACTGTTTGAACTCTGGGTGAAACCACAATTCTGCAAATCCAATAGCTAACTATCTTTTGTCTGTTAATACCAAGCAAATAAACACGGCAGTGTCATAATTTTACACATTCTAATGTTTACCCAAATCCAATGCAAACTGCTGTCATACACATAATTCATTTAATTTTTCATAACTTAATTCAAATGTGTGCAATTAAGTCTAATGAACAAGACACAGCTTGTTCCAAAGCTGTTATGAAGAGCCTGTTCTTAAAAAGATCAAACTGGCAAACAAAATTATATAAATGCATTATTTGCAATGCAATTTTACATGACTTTCTGTATTTCGACAAACCGTTTTACATGATTCATTTTTTGTCAAACATATATTCCTACGTCACTACAAATTTTCCCAGGACAAAATGTTCCAACCATGGTTCAACACCACCACATGACATTAACAGAACAACAGTGCTTATCGATTATAAACTGCCTGGTTAAAAAATGTGAAAATGTGCCAGGACCTGTGCACCACAGCCCACCATGCCCAGGGCCTGGCAGGTAAAGCCTAAGACTGGGGACCCAGCCTCCAAATTTTGCATTGAGCAGCCTTGGAATGCACCAGGCAAACAAGTCTGATCTACATAGGGCCCACCCACGCAACCCGCAGAACGCAAAGGATTTTCTCCCAATGTCCTGGTGCCAGACACCTCAGCACCCACAGAGGTATTGTGAAGTAATGCGCAGAGAGGGTCCATAGCTGCCCAGGTGGCACAAGAGAAACCTACACAATACTGGGCAGAATGTTTTGTTTTTTGAGATTTTTCATTTCTGCTCAGCAGATTACAGAAAATATTAACAAAAACAAATAGCAAGACCTTAATATGGCCCTTATATGTGTTTTTTAAAATGCAAATAAAAATAAGCATTTAAATGTAATTTCTGGACAAATTCCAAGTGGTTGAACATGAGTTATTTTTAATTTATTTATTTCAGTGCTTCCAAATCCCATCCATCATGAAGCGGAGTCTTCTTCTGCTACTGCATATTACTGGTGAGAGGATTTTTATTAATAAGATTTGAGCTCATGTTTTTGTGGTCATGTTCAATGTTTTTTGTGTGAGTCATTCTATAGCTTGAATTACATTCTATGTCAATTGATTAGATTTATTCTGAATATATAAAAGAAATATTTTTACTTATTAATAGAAAGTATGTTACAATATCACAAACATTATGCAAATCTCCAGCTTTAGTTAGTTTTAAATATGTCAAAAATGTTTAGAAATTTTTTCACATTCTTTCATTTAAGGGGGTTTTCGTTTAAAAATAATAAATAATAATCATAAAAGTTAACAGTGACTATTTATTTATTTATTTTAAAACTTATATAAGTAATAATAAATAAATAATATATACACTGTAAAAAAACTTTGATTTGTTTAATTATTTTGTATAATTAAATAAATGTAAATTTTACAATACGTATGCATTCTAAAATAACATATTGCTACAGGTATTATCCAAATTGCCTTGCAAGCAGTCAGTAATGACTATGTCCTGATCACAAAACCATCAACATGGTCGAACGCACAGCTTTACTGCAGGGCACACTATCTTGACTTGGCTACTGTGCAGACTAATTATGACTGGCAAAAGTTGGATGCTGAGGCAGCAAGAAATGCTTTGACGACAACCGGCTGGATCGGACTTTACAATAGATATAACGAATGGTACTGGACCTGTGCTACATGTACTTACCTTTTAAGCCACTTTGCCCCTGGACAGCCAGATAATGCTGGTGGGAATCAAACCTGTGTTGCCATAAACTCAAACGGATACTGGGAAGATTATGCCTGCACAGATTTGAAACCCTTCATATGTTACAATGGTAAGCCAATATCCGAAATTTGATTTTTGTTTTTTGTGTGAGATCTTTATTTATATATTCTGTTAACCTAAGAATGTCATTTACAAATCAAAGTTCCCCTCGCCATGTTCTGTACCTTATACAGTCTCTTATACAGTAGATCTTAGTTTGTTATTATTACTTAATTTGTATTAGCCAATTTTATCTCTGCATCTGTCTGTATGTACTGTATTCATGCAGCGGATTAAACTGCATTTTGCATTTGCCATGAGTTTGTGTGGTGTTATCCACATTCTGATAAGAGATGATGAGTGCTCACAGAAGCCCACTCATGCCCTGCAAAATATAGGGTTACGTGTTTAACTATGGTTCTATTTGTCAAATTCATGCTGTCTTTTACTGTTTAGATACATTTAACAATTTACTATTCCACAGCTAGCTCAGGAGCACATGTTCCTGTCTCTTCTCCTACAATGAGCTGGTGGGGAGGCCGGACTTACTGCACCAAATATCACAAAGATTTGGCTACTGTAGCCAATAACACAGAAAATACCCAGTTACAAGAAATAGCATTACTCCAGGGCACTTCTTGGTTTGGCCTATTTAGGAAAACATGGATTTGGTCTGATGGGACCAATGCTGTGGGACTTCAGTGGAAACCTGGTTTCCCAAATAATGCTGATCGCAATGACAACTGTGCTTCTGTCAATAACAGCATGTTTGTAGATAGACCATGCAACAGCCTCTACAATTTCTTCTGTCAATCGAGTGAGTCTTTAAATATTTTGGTAACTCTCATAAGTCCTTTGAAAGAGTCATAAAGCATCATGTCTGTGGAAGACTTAAATTCCTCCAAAGTATTCTGCAAGCTTATGTTTTGCCTTTTTTCCGATAAACATTTCTTCTACAGAATCTATAGTAAGAAATCAAGTACTGAAACTGCAGATTAATGGAGATGAAAGTGTGTTTAATCCTACTGTTCAGTCTGCCATTTTACAGAAGGTAAGTCACTAAATGTAAAAATAAGTCACTGGTTTCAAAACAAAATACAATCTCTGACAAAGTAACACTCCAGTCTGCTCATGCACAATTCACTTCTTCAGCAAATTCATAAGCCATGGAAAAGATTTTGGTTATTATTAGGTTAAAACTTTCTTCTTTGCAATTAAATAGAAAAAAAAACATACCCCAGTATTCACTTCCTTGGAACAGTAATAAATGAAGAATACACTATACAACAAGTATTTCATTGCTTTTCATTGCTCAGGTTAAAAAAAAAAGATCTGTGGCCTCACACCTCCATGGTCAAAGGTCTGATTCCTGCCTCGGGTTTGTGTGCATGGAGTCCTCTTGTTGAAACTGCAAAAAAAGTCCAAAGGCATGAAGATTAGTATAAAGTGGCATTTTCAATTAACATATACAGTAATGTGTGCTTGTTCTTGTAGAGAAATGTAGAAGGACAGATGGTGGTGGACTTTGCAAAGATGATGGAAATGGCAGTAGTAAATACTTTCTTCCAGAAGAGGCAGGAACATAGGGTGACATGTAAGAGTGGAGGCAGAAGCACTCAGGTGGATTACATCTTGTGTCGACGTTGTAATCTAAAAGAGATCAGTGACTGCAAAGAGAGAGGAGCTGTGGTGTTGTATGAGGAAGTCTGGAGTGGCATAGAAGTATGTTAGAGTGGTGCAGGACATGTATGAGAGCTGTAAGACCGTGAAATGTGTAGGTGTGACAGAAGAGTTTAAGGTGGAGGTGGGTCTGCATCAAGGATCGGCTCTGAGCACCTTTTTGTTTGCTTTGGTGATGGACAGGTTGACAGATTAGGTTAGACAGGAGTCTCCATGCACTATGATGTTTGCAGATGACGTTGTGCTTTGTAGCGAGAGCAGGGAACAGGACGAGAAGAATTTGGAGAGGTGGAGGTATGCTCTGTAAAGCAGAGGAATAAAGGTTAACCGCAGCAAGACGGAATAAATGTGTGTGAATGAGAGGAACCCATGAGGAACGGTGAGGCTTCAGGAAGCAAAGGTAAAGAAGGCGCAGGACTTTAAATACAGTACTTAGGGTCAACGGTCCAGAGCAATGAAGAATGTGGAAAGGAGTTGAAGCAGCGGGTACAGGCAGGTTAGAAAGGGTGGAGAAAAGTCTCAGGTGTGTTGTGTGATAAAAGAGTATCAGCGGGAATGAAAGGAAAGGTGTCAGAACAAGTGTGTCAGCAGAATCCCCACACCAAAACAGAATAGAGAATACAGCTTACAAATCAGGAGGTCACAAACTACACTTCCCAGCACACATGCTAAAGTTTTAACAAGATGCACCTGTAACAAATTATACCAAAGGTTAATTCAGTTGCAAATGATCGGCTCAGAGTATATGCTCCAGTGAGTTTCTTCTGATGTTAACAAGCCTTTAGGATTATTAATTTCTTACATCTGGTATGACCTTGTATTGCTGTTCAAATTATTAATTTATCTTGGTAATTTAAATATTGTTTGCAGATCTAGGGTCTGTTGTCTGTTTCTCGTTGTCAATTTTGATTCCCATGCTTGTTTTGCAGGGTTACAGTCATTAAACAGTTTTTACTTGCACCTGTGTCCTTTCAGAGCATTTCGCCATAGCAGTAGGTTGCACTAGCATTTTTTGTTGGTCTGGCTGAAGTGTACAGGACCTAAAAAGAATATGTACTATTTTCTTAGCCTAGCAAGTAAACCCGGGATAGCAAGTTTACAGTTTGAATGAAGTTGCTTGTGATGGCTGTATTGTAGTCTTTATGACCATAGACACACCTTTTTAGCTTAAATATACTTCAAATTTTAAAGCACAACCACAAGCAAAAATCCACAAAAAAGCCCCCAATAGACAGGTTGTAAGTCACTAAGTTTCCATCTTGCTTTTATGCATGACCAGAATTCAGAATTCAACCATACTGTAGTGTAGAATAAATTAGCCATGTTGTATTGTACAGCAACGAAATCTTGATTTGTTTTTCAGGTTGTGCAGAAACTAAAGGATCATGGCCTTACAAAGGACACAAATGTAACCTGGAGTTTGCAGACAGATGAAAATGTCATTTACAAGAAACGAATTTCTATAATGTAGTCATAACACATTTCCATGTAAAAGTAAAATTATTACTTTCAATGACAGACATTGTCACAACTTTAAGATTTAACAGCTTTAGTTCCCAGAAGGGAAAATAAAATTAACAGAAGTCAAACACCCTCCCACTACGCACAATGTTAAACTTAATCCTAAAGATTTTTTATTTTTTTTTGCAATGTTGTGTGCATGAAAATATTTCAAATTAAATAATTCACCTGGGAAATACCTGCTGACATAACCCGGCAAACATTTGGACGTTTGATGACCGTTAAAATGGCATTCTTCCGACATTTCCCGTCAAGGTTGAAAAATAGTTCCAAAATTCAATTCAATTCAATTCAATTTTATTTGTATAGCGCTTTTAGCAATTTTCATTGCCGCAAAGCAAAATGAAAGTTGAATGGACCCGTTTGACACTATCTGATTTACAGCAGCGGTCATTAATGGTCATCAATTGTCCAAATGTTTGCTGGGGGAGGGGGAATATAATGAGTATAAAAGTATACAGGCATCCCCAGACAACTGTAGACGTATAAAAATGCATTTGAATACATATTCTGTCACATATTTCTACCAGTTTAGGCCATCCTACAACGACCAGGGACAGGACGTTGCATCATACCAATGTTTGCTACAAAATCATAGTTTTTTTTCTTCTTTTATTTGTTTAAACTTTACATAGAACTTGTGTGTATTTGTAAAATATTTTCTATATGTAAGGTACTGTTTGGAATATTTGTGCATATTTAAAAAAAAAAACATACATTTTAATAACAGTCCAAATTTTATATTATTTTTCTTCATGTGGAGAACAGAAAGCATTCCTGTCTTTATCTTTTCTTTAAGGGGTGTGCAATTGCTGGCTTTACTGCAAGGGGTGCTATAACTATAGACTTAGTTCATCTTTTCAAGAATTAATGAGCTGCAGCTCATGTGGTCACAGATAAATTCATGTCATTAAACAAATTCATAATCACAGTACTAAAATTACAGTACAAATTTAAAATTTAAATTAAATATAGAATTTTTTTATTATCTTATATCTTATAGATTTTTATTATGTGTATGATTACCGTAGCCAGAAAACAGCCTCTGGGTGTGCATCAGAAAAAGTGGGTGTGCCACATTTATTGTCAGATTAATGTTAAAAACTATAGAATAAACCAATATAAGCTACATAACCTTTATAAGACTCTACTTTTATTTAAGTGCACTAACAATGATGACAAAATGTTATGGTTTTATATAATAAAGAAAGCAAACTTCAAAAAAAAAAAAATTAACCGAAACTCTGTATACTTGCCTTAAAGAATTATAAAATTTTGACTAATGTAGACTTGGGTACAAAACTAGTCATGATAAATTTAGTCTTAAAACTATTAGATAATTTGCATTAAGCATAGCAAAACTGTTTTTAAATGGAAATGTCCACAATTATCACATGTATCTCAGCAGTGAGTGGTACCCATGCATGATAAGAACTCTGACCAGAAGGAGGGCATCAGAATTGATCTTGGAGGTCTAGAGGGCAGAAGAGATCAAGATCACCTTCGGGCAAATTAGAAGCAAGCCTAAGTGAGTTAAGCTGTCAGTTATTCACAAAAGGCTTGAGTAAACAAATAGGTTTTCAGCCTAGACATAAATACTGAGAATGTGTCTATGACCTGAATGTTACTTGGAAAGCTATTCCATACTTGAGGGAAAAAAAGACGAAAGTATAAATGACAAATCATAGTATACCAACAGTTGACTCAGTTACTGTGGCTAATGAATAATTTTACGGACGGATGGATGGAGTACTTTATTAATCCCAAAAAGTCATTTTAATCTTACAGCACCCAGTTCATGGATTATACTAAATAAGGATACAAACAATCAAACATGGTGAAATAATAGGGCTAAGGTAACATTAAAGTCACTACAAAAGAAAAAAATTAAAATGTTAATTTACAAAAGATAATACCTAAAAAAAATTGATACACAGTACATGAATGCAGTCAGGTGTATAATCTAAGAACTGGCGCTGATGATAGAAGAGAGAAAAGGTTTGTATTTTCTTCTCTTCACTTTGTATGAAACACTCACACATACATATATGCGACTAACTGTTCAAACAACTACATATGAAATGCGCACACACACAAATACTTTTCGCGCGCGCACACACACACACACATACATACTTCCCGCGCGCACACACACATACATACTCTCCGCGCGCGCACACACACACACACACACACATATAGATTTTCCATGCACACACACACATACATACTTTCCGTGCGCGCACACACACAAACTTTTCACGCACATTCACCTGTGGGATTCTTAGTGTAACCCGAAGGCATTTCAGTTTAAGAGGAAGTTATTTCGGTGTAGACGGACTTTTCGCTTCATTCTCCCTGAACGGTAGTACTGTTTTGTAATCAGCCTGCTGTTGGACAGTTTAGAAGATGGAGTAGGACAGTATAATGATCATCACTGCTCAATCACATGGCGTATTCAGAACTGTCCACATAATGTCTGAATATTGCAGCGGCAGAAAACGCAGGTGATGATTTGCGAAAAGAAAACTGAAGCATGGTGTTCCGGGAAATTCAGTTTCCCTACTTCCCTACGTTTCCCCGGTCGCGCGCATTGCGCGCGCAGATTCGAATCATGACGTCACTCGCTACCAAACGCTGAGAAGGCGAACGAGGATTTTAACAGTTTGTCTCTCGTTTTAAAGTGTTTTTACGAACTTTGTGAATTAAACAGATAACCTATACAAAATAATCGAGTGTAATTTTCGGGTTTTTTTTGTATATTTGAAGATAATTCAGACGTTTTAAGCCGCTGCAAAAGGCTGGTTTGCTGGGCAAGTACTGACATCACGACTACTTTTATTACACGTACATTGGCTGTGTGATGAAAGATGTGATCCTGATTCATTCTAAATATATTTAAGGTTATACTTTAATTTATTATACTCAAGGGTAGAGTGTCTACTCGCGATAACTATGGAGTTAATTATGTGCCAAAATGTAACAAACAAACACAATCTGCTTTGCAAAGAAAAAAACGACTTTCTCACAAATGCAGCGTTTTGCAAACAAACACAATCCGATTTGCAAAGAAAAAAATTCAACTTTCTCACAAATGCATCCATCCGTATTTTCTCACAAATGCACCCTCCGTATTTTCTCACAAATGCACCCTCCGTATTTTCTCACAAATGCATCCATCCGTATTTTCTCACAAATGCACCCTCCGTATTTTCTCACAAATGCATCCATCCGTATTTTCTCACAAATGCACCCTCCGTATTTTCTCACAAATGCATCCATCCGTATTTTCTCACACGCGCCCAACCTATTTTCTCACAAATGCAATGGAGCAACTTCCTCTTCCAAAACAGCAGATGGCGCTATCGGTCAATTTACTCTTTTCTCCCGAGACCTCAAACAACGTGTTTATATGGTTTACCCCTATGTCCCAGAGGAATATGAGTGGGGAACAGTTTTGAGGTGTCCATTATATATCCAGACAGCCAGACATATTAACACTCCACTATCTTTAGGATAGAGCCCTGTAGGGGAATAATACAGTTATATCAAACCACAGTTGCATTTTAATTAACTATTGAATTATTAACTATAATTAGTGATCATATCTACATTTAAATAATCTGTGTCTGTGGTACAATCATACATTGTAAACAGCTGTTGCAGCGCGAGGTGTAAATACAGTAAGATGCAAGAATCATTGTATTAGACTGCATGAAATTTATGAATCTTTTTACAAGCAGGTTTGTAATAGAATTCTGTCTGTAATTCAGTATGTTTACTGTTCATTTATAGCTTTTTCCCCCCTTATAACTTTGTTAAAGATTATTTAAATGTAGATATAATCACTAATTATAAAAGATTTTGATGCATCATGTCGCATACGTCTGGTATGGATATAAAAAGCCAAACATGATGGCAGTTCTTTCAGCCTTCAATAGTTAATTAAAATGCAGCTGTGGTTTGATATAACTGTATCCCCCTACAGGGCTCTATCCTAAAGATAGTGGAGTGTTAATATGTCTGGCTGTCTGGATATATAATGGACACCTCAAAACTGTTCCCCACTCATATTCCTCTGGAACATAAGGGTAAACCATATAAACACGTTGTTTGAGGTCTCGGGAGAAAAGAGTAAATTGACCGATAGCGCCATCTGCTGTTTTGGAAGAGGAAGTTGCTCCATTGCATTTGTGAGAAAATAGGTTGGGCGCGTGTGAGAAAATACGGATGGATGCATTTGTGAGAAAATACGGAGGGTGCATTTGTGAGAAAATACGGATGGATGCATTTGTGAGAAAATACGGAGGGTGCATTTGTAAGAAAATATGGAGGGTGCATTTGTGAGAAAATACGGATGGATGCATTTGTGAGAAAATACGGAGGGTGCATTTGTAAGAAAATATGGAGGGTGCATTTGTGAGAAAGTTGAATTTTTTTCTTTGCAAATCGGATTGTGTTTGTTTGCAAAACGCTGCATTCGTGAGAAAGTCGTTTTTTTCTTTGCAAAGCAGATTGTGTTTGTTTGTTAAATTTTGGCACATAATTAACTCCATAGATAACCACCATACTCTTTTTTTTTTTTTACCCACTCAAACATCCAGTTCTATGGTGTACAAACACACAGGTACAGCGATTATAGGACACCACACTTATAGTTATTCATCTTATTCACATCTATCTATCTATCTATCTATCTATCTATCTATCTATCTATCTCAGCACCCACATATGATGGGGAAACATGATATCCTGAAATCCATGATATACTGTATGGATATCCATGATAAAACAGACTTACATAATTGGCACAGCACTTATTATAATAGCATTTTTACATTAAATAATGTATCTGAATTGGTTATTTTTCTTTAATTTCACAAAATATGAAAACTTGAAGTTTATTACAAATGTTAACTGGGTGAATTGATTTCCAGGAGTCTCTTGTTAAAAATAGTGTTTTTAAAAAAACATCATCTCACTGTATTACCTAAGCACACATGTCTCTAAGGCAATTTCAGACATCCATGATACTTCCACAGCCAGTAGGAGGAGGGAAACAGATTTTTCTGATTCCCAGGAAAATATGTTTCCCATACCTAAATTAAAAGACAGTGTTTTTTAAACATTTTGTGCATAATGTGTTACCTGTGCCCCATGTATACATGTCTTTGAAGCAATTTCAGACATCCCTGATACTTTCACAGTTAGTAGGGAGGGGGAAACAGATTTTCCTGATGATCAGGAAAATATGTTTCCCATACTTCAATTGAAAGAAAGTGGTTTTTTTTTTTTTGGTTTTTTTATTTTGTGCATTGTCTTACCTGTGCCCCATGTACACATGTCTCTGAGGCAATTTCAGACATCCCTGATACTTCTACGGCCAGTAGGAATAGGGAAACAGATTTTTCTGATGCCCAGGAAAATTTGTTTCCCATACTTTAGTTGAAAAGACAGTGTTTTTTAAACCATTCTGATCACTATTTTATCTTTGCTACGGGCACACATGTCTCTGAGGTAATTTCAGACATACATGATACTTCGAAAGCCAGTAGGAGGAGGGAAACCCATTTTCCTGATGCCCAGGTGTGCTTAGGTAATACAGTGAGATGATGTTTTTTTTTAAAACACATTTTTTAACAAGAGACTCCTGGAAATCAATTCACCCAGTTAACATTTGTAATAAACTTCAAGTTTTTAATTAAAGAAAAATTTAAAATTTTAAATTAAAGAAAAATAACCAATTCAGATACATTATTTAATGTAAAAATGCTATTTTAATAAGTGCTGTGCCAATTATGTATGTCTGTTTTATCATGGATATCCATACAGTATATCATGGATTTCAGGATATCATGTTTCCCCATCATATGTGGGTGCTGAGATAGATAGATAGATAGATAGATAGATAGATAGATAGATAGATAGATAGATAGATGTGAATAAGATGAATAACTATAAGTGTGGTTTCCTATAATCGCTGTACCTGGTTGTTTGTACACCATATAACTGGATGTTTGAGTGGGTAAAAAAAAGAGTAGACACTCTACCCTTGAGTATAATAAATTAAAGTATAACCTTAAATATATTTAGAATGAATCAGGATCACATCTATCATCACACAGCCAATGTACGTGTAATAAAAGTAGTCGTGATGTCAGTACTTGCCCAGCAAACCAGCCTTTTGCAGCGGCTTAAAACGTCTGAATTATCTTCGAATATACAAAAAAAAGCGAAAAGACACTCGATTATTTTGTATAGGTTATCTGTTTAATTCACAAAGTTCGTAAAAACACTTTAAAACGAGAGAAAAACTGTTAAAATCCTCGTTCGCCTTCTCAGCGTTTGGTAGCGTGTGACGTCATGATTCGAATCTGCGCGCGCACTGCCCGCGACCGGGGAAACGTAGGGAAACTGAATTTCCCGGAACACCGGAATCTGTGGCTAATATGTCGGATACTACAACAGAAACAATTACTGTTTTGTGAAATGTGTTTCCTCGCCTTCGCTAATATGAACAATAACTAACTCAAAGGAATCCCAAACATTGTTTCGACCCTCCATATCACCCAGTTTTGTGGTGATAAATAAATCACTCGTCTTCTAAACTGCCCATTAACAGTCTATTTAAGAAACGCTACTAATCAAGGAGAATGAAGTTCATATACATTGAAATTACTACTCCCTACACCCTACACCCTGCGCAGGAAATGTCTGATGAGGGACCTTCACTCTACAAAATTCCAATATGTGTGTGCGCGGAAAGTACAGTATGTATGTGTGTGTGTGCATTTATATGTAGTTGTTTGAGCAGTTAGTAGTATATATGTATGAGTGAGTGTTTTACAGTATGTGTATGCAAGTGCTTCATATGTGTGTGCATAAGTGAAGTTTGATTTAAGCCCTATACGGCGCCTTATATAAATCCATACAATTTATGAATGTAAGTCCTTTTTTGGTGAAGTTCATATACATAGTTCATATACAGTATGAAGTTCATATACATAGTTCATATACAGTACAAAGCTGTTGTGCCACAGTGTTTTTCTAGGATCTTAAAGAAATTTGAGGGGAAATTGGATATTGACCTATAGCTGGACAGTTGAGATGGACCATGATCTGACATGTCAGGTTTATTAATCAGGGGCTTGTTCGAGCATTACCATTTTTCAATCCAATTGCTTATTTATTTGAAAAAAATTTTGATCCCTCATATAACACATATGAAAAATAAACATGGAATTAATCCTATGTGTCTTGCTTTCAGAGATGTGACAGTTATGCTAAAATACTTACAGTACGCTGTAAACACAGTTAGTGCTCCTGAATCACACACCCACACGACTCCTTAAGAAAATAAACTATTTCTATCTTCTACTTAATTCCATTATGATACATTTTTAATGATAAATTAAGAGTCCCTCGGCATGAAGAACAGCACAAGCCTCCAGCAGAGTCTGGTTGAGATTGAAAATAAAGCAGGTTAGACAGTTAAATTGAAACTTTACCTAGAAAGTGCTTCACCTAATTTAAATTTTGTTTTACAGTACTGTTCAGGCCACATCACGATTTCTTACAGAAATAACTCTAAATCAACAAAAATAGATTATGCCTCCTGAAAAACAACAAGAAGTTACAGCAGATAATTAAAAAGAATTGTGAACCTACATGAAAATCAGTGCACCAAGTTGTTTGCGATGGATGGGTGGACATTACAGCACCACAAAGCACAACAAAGGTTACATTTACCTTGCAAAAAAACTCAATTTGCATGCAACTTTGCAACTCCAAGAACTGCCTTACTCTCTTTTTAGTCTTTTATTTCTGGCAGTCTGGTCAATTGTGAAAAACTTTTGCTCATAACCTATGCTAACTCATTATTTGTCACATATATTACGTGGAAGATTGTTATCTTCCACTTGCTAATGTTACCTTAATTAAAAATATTAAACAAACACTGTATCTCTAGTCAAAAAGAACCAAAGAACGACTCAGAACTCTGCGAAGATCTGGATGAAGTAAGCAGGATTTATTGCAGCAAAAAAAGTGCTGCACTTGTAATGCTTAGGTCATAAATCCAAGCATTATCAAGAGCAGACTGTCTGACAGCTACATGCAGGCTCATTATATACAATTTTCAAGGGGAGGAATGCACACCTTGACCCCTCCCTTAGTTCTCTTGTTTCCTTCCTTACCAAATTATTTACCTATTATAGGCAAACTTTTCCCAAGGAAGGAGAACCTTCCAGAAGGACAACTATCATTGCAGCAATCCACCAATCAGGCCCATATAGTAGAGTGCCAGAGAGCATTATCAGACCTCAGAATTGTGTTTCTCATGGTCTGAGAGTCCTTCAGGTGCCTTTGGCAAACTCCAGGCGGGCTGCCATGTGCCTTTTACTAAGGAGTGGCTTCCGTCTGGCCACTCAACCATATAGGCCTGATTACCTCTTACATATTTCCCCCTACCCATACTACACTGCCAACACAGGGCATAACACAAGAGGATAATACGGAAGGATAAATACAAAAAGTATATCATGCCCAAAGTGAGCCTAAGAAAGATAAGTATAAACGAGTATATGTAACATGAGTATAAAGAAGGTCATAAATGAGTGTATGTGTCCTGAGCTAGCTAGACTCACAGGCCTAAATCCATTTCAGAGATTTCCCCCTACTCGCTTTGCTTTCAATTGCAGCACACCTGTGTCTAATCACATAATCATCCCTCTGCTTTATGAGCACGCCGAGGGCGTCACTTAGCGCCGCAGTATCTCGCTCGTGTGCCCCGTATTTTCTTTGCTAGTGTTTTCAGTGTATTCTGCTTACTCGCTCTGGATAATTCGCTCGTCTTCGCTCCTGGTTACCTTGCCCGATTTTGGATTGATCTTCGTGTATGACCCTGACTGTGTTTTGGATTACGTAAGCTAGCGCTATGGATGTGTTTGTGCTCGCAGCTGCACTGCAGCCCAACGACACTCACCTGGGACCCACAACGGCTTCTTCCCGTCGCTCCACAGCTACAAACGCATTCCCCACACACTTCTGCCTTCGCGGTACAACACTCACGCCACTTGCCAGCCTCCTACGCCCCAGCAAAGGAAAATAGAAAGACTTAGGCATCTTCTCTCAGTTTGCGCAGTAAAACAGCGCCGGGAAAAAGAACAGCTAGAGCTGAGAGAGGATCCTTTCGCGCGTGCTTCTTCCGGGGTCGTGGAGGATCCCCCGACGTCATCGCCGTGTCCCCTCATTGTGTGATAGGGCATTCCTCTATTACTTCCTGGACCGTTCGCACGCACACACATACACACCAGCTATTTCTCTCATACACACACACACCAGATCTCTCTCACATACGTCCCATTTTTCTCTCGCATACACACGCTCACTCACACACTCACACTGCTCTTCCAGCCTGTGTTCATTTAATCCTGGTGAAGACACACGCCGTTTTGTAAATGCTTGCAATTATTGTACCAGGAATAAGGCCAGCAAAAAAGACCCCGCTGGTTCCCTCAGACCTCTCCCGATCCCTCACAGTCTCTCTCCCTTCCAATGTTTCCTCGGTTACCAGCCTCCCCTGTTTCCCTCTTAGGAGGCGGAGGTCTCAGTCTCCTCTTATTGACAATTTCCACCGGAGACACCCCAACGCAGCAGCCAGAACTCCAGGTAGCATACTGTCACGAGCTAGCTAGACTCACAAGCTTAAATCCATTCCAGGGATTTCCCCCTACGCGCTCCGCTTTTAATCGCAGCACACCTGTATCCAGGGGCGGACTGGCCATCGGGAGCACCGGGACATTTCCTGGTGGCCTGACGGTCGTTCTGGCCTGCCGGCTGCTGCTGTGCAGACGATCAGCCTGGCATGTGATAGACTGGTGTATAACTACGAATTAATTGACGGATCTCTCAATCTACAAATCAGGCAGGTCGGTCAAGATTACATTTACATTAGATTTATAATAATTTGGCAGACGAACACTTTCATCCAAATCACTTACGTAGATCATCACAATCGATAAAACTAAACCAACAAACGAGCAACAATATGTAAGTGCTGCTGTGCTGTGTCAAGTCTCGTTTCGTCTGAAAAGGTGATGAAGGAAGCAGCAGTAACACTAGTGCTGCAAATGCTCCTGCTGTTGAGCTAGAGGTGGTGGACAGTTCAGCGTTTGAGTCAGAGCAGGGACCTTCAGGTAAAGTTAAAGATAAGCAAAACTAAACATGCAGGCAGCAGGCTATACTTTTTAAACAACATGTGCTTTTTTATGGTTTATAAGATCAGTAGTAGGACTGTGATTTTGGGGACATACAACTGATGGCTGCACAATTATAAGTACAGATTATTGAACACGCTTATTTCATATTGCAGAGCAACTACATGTGCAGAGTGAGAGAGAGAAGGATTCAGGGAAAGATTAAGGAGACAGTGAAAGCCTTGATATCTCTTTTGATTATTTTGCCTGTCCACAGTCTAAGGATTTAGAATTTTTTTTTAAGTATCACCCAATTCAAATGCCTACTGGTGTACTAGTAGTGCTAATTACTTACTGTTTACTCTTACTGGTCTGTTCCACATAATGCCATAATTGAGTAAACATTATCTGTTACTTATGCTGTCATAGGTTTTGTTAAGTTTATTTGTGATTGTGTTTCTGATGCATTTGATATACTAGAGTTGAGCACTGAAAATACATAAAATGTAAATATTTCAACATGTGAATGTGTCTCTTATTATCTCTTTTAAAAAGCCAATTTTCTATTTGTCATTGGTTTGGTAGTATAAATGGTGTATTCCTAGTGAGTTGTTAAGGGCTATTTTTTTTATTCATTTATATTGCATCTGGTAGTCTACCTGTTACAATAATAGGGTTAGCCTACAAGTTTATCAGTCCAGTAGATTACATGAATAGGGTGGTGGTGACTGCAGCAGCAGAGGTGGCCTGGGAGTGGAGTCAAATTCCCGGCCTGAATTATTGTCCCAGTCCGCCACTGCCTGTATCTTATCACGTAATCATCCCTCTGCTTGATAAGCACGCAGAGGGCGTCACTCAGCGCCGCAGTGTCTCGCTCGTGTGCCCGATATTTTCTTTTCTAGTGTATTCAATGTATTCATGCCCGTTGCCGACCACACACGCCAGATCTCTTTCACATACGTCCCAGCTTTCTCTCGCATACACACATGCTCACTTACACACTCACACTGCTCTTCCAGCCTGTGTTCATTTAATCCTGGTGCATAAAATAAAAACCTATTTTAAAGAATCCGTTTCTGCTATTGGGTTGTTTCTCTTTTCACGCCCGCCCCTGAAAATATGCAAATATAATGAATACAGATCTGGCCATTAGGAACGCACGTTTCGAGAAAAGGAATCCCGCAACTTGCCGCAGCGGCAAGCTGTGAAAATGCCCTTTATTACCTGTAGGGGCAGTCGTGTTTCAGTCTGAAGTATTGTGTGTCTACTGAAGCCGAAAATGTGTTATCTCTTGACAGCAAGTGACAGAGCTCATAAACGTGTCGAGCTAAACTGTAAATACTGATATATATTTATTCTTCATTTTCTTCTCTCCTTTAATGATGATACTTCTTTAACTGCGCTTTCTCCATTCAGTATTATTATTATTACTATTAGTGCTCCTAATTTATTATTATTGTTATTATTCCTATTATTATTGTAACACACCAAGAATACAAAAATTTATGATATGTTAGCCTTAAACATAATTGTTTTATTGTGTACATGCGCTTTAAATATACAGTACACTAAACAATAAACACTGCTTTTGTAAAGTGAAAGTGAGTTGCACGTGCGGCTTTTTGATCAAAAGGCTGATAAACGCGTACGCAGGTATGAGCAGATTGATCGATAAAAATACAGACATGAAATTAAACAAACACTAAAATATGCTACTCGCTGAATACAACGCAACAGTACACAGAATTCCTGGGCTTTAACTGCGCTTTCTCCATTCATTAGTAGTAGTACACTAAAACATGCTGGGTTTCTGTAAACACATTATTTGATTGTTTATGCTGGGTCAAAGTTCTGTGTTATGTTGAGTACTTTAATCACACTGTTGGGTTGCTTTTGCTATGAATACTAAAAGTGCTGCATAAATAAACTCAATGTAAATAACAAAAAAATTTTCTGTGTTTATGCAGTAAACCCATGGATGAACATGATGATTTAACAAATTAATTAAACACGAATATATATATAAGTGGCATTTTAATACAAATTCAACATTTTAATGGTCAATGATTGCTGCATCGGCATATAATATCTTCTTTGTCTATCGGCTGTTCCGTTTCAGGGGTCATCTGCCTCCATCTAACCCTCTCCTCTGTATCCTCTTCTCTCACACCAACTAACTTCATGTCCTCTCTCACTGCATCCATAAATCGCCTCTTTGGTCTTCCTCTAGACCTCCTGCCTGGCAGTTCCAACCTCAGGATTCTTTAACTGATATATTCGCCATCTCTCCTCTGAACATGTCCAAGCCACCTCAATCTAGCCTCTCTGACTTTATCTCCAAAACATGTAACATGGGTTGTCCCTCTGATGTACACATGAGTGCTCAAATGTAAAGCATCACAATTATCAATGTACCATGTATATTTATCTTCATTCAGCCGTTTAAGTTACATGAAAAAATAACGTGCCTACCAGCCCACTATTATTTTCTGTTCAAATTTAAAGATGCCTGCACATGTGTGCAAAAAGACAAAGTACAACAAACCGTATAAGTGTATAATCTTCAATAAAGTTAGCCTAATACAATATTGTTTCCAATGCTAAAGCAAACATGATTTTGTTTTAGACTATTCGCCGAATACAACACGACAGCACGCTCTGAGGTGAACACCCACATAACCCAGTTACTTTAATCCCTCTTCCCACCTTTCATTTATGGTAGGTGTGAAGTTATTAAACTGTTTTCGCTGATGGGAGAATACGCAAAATTGTGGGATTTAAAACGATTTAACAAGACAGAGCAGACCTACATGAAAGGTGAGAAGAGGGATTACAGTAACTGTATATAGTGTACAACACAAGTTTATCAGCCTTTTGATAAAAACGCTGCCTTTTGTAAGGTGAAAGTACTTTACAAAAGACGAACAGCTTTATTTCGGTCATAAATTCACAATCACATTCCAGCTATTCTTTTCCGCCCTGGTCAAATAATGGATAAAATAATTATTCAATGCTGGACACAAACAGCTAAAAACATGCTGATTATTATTATAAAAAGCCCGAAGCACTTCGTGTTCATAAAATAATATTTCCTTAATATGAATTTATATATATATATATATATATATATATATATATATATATAGTTCATTCATGTTTTCTGATGGTGTCAACACACTTTTACGTTTTAAATAAGATATGTTGGCATATTCACAAATCAGGACATTCGCATTGTTAACACTATCAGATATACTGTATCAGGAATAGCAGGAAAATAAATTAATTTGTAAGACCACTTAAACTGAGGCATTGCCATGTCTTTCATTGTTTTGTTCCTGTTAAGACATTACAAAAACTATATAAGAAACTTTTAAAGCACGATTTTGGGCATCTCAGATAATTATAATAAAAATAATATGTAGCACATATACACATTTATCACAAAATAAAATTAATGTTTGCTTCAGCATTGGAAAAAATATTGTTTTAGGCTACCTAATTATACACAATTCTTCGTTGTACCTGGTCTGGCGGTTAGATAAAGTCCTTCCATGCACCATTTGGCGGATATTCAGTGAAGCACAACACATTTATTTAAATTCCCAAATGTTGCTTGCGGCAAGTCGCGGCATGTCGCACATCAAATTGCGGCATCTCGCAGGAAAACATGCGCATTCTTAATGGCCACATCTGTTTATAATGGGTATAATATGATGAGTCCAGAGATGGGCAAAAATCAGTATGGCTAATTCAGAATGAAAAAATTTCCATCTTGCCAGCTTTTTTGTGCTTGACAGTGCATTCATGAACAGAACTCAACCCCTACATGATACATATACAGTAAAGACATTTGTAGACATCTATGCCATTTAAACAGTGTGTTACGGTCCCTATAGAATAAGGATAGTGTGTCAAGTCTTTCAGTCCCTTCTTCAGTCAATGTCTTTTGATCCTTGTGAGTGAATTCGAGTACATACAGGTCCTCACAGTTTAACAGCATTGATATTGGAATTCAGTTTGGCCTGCCCATACCAAGACAAGAAAAATCTAGCCATAGTTCAGCTTCAGGAAGAGCATCCAGCGCACATTGCAGGGTTGTCAGTGTATCTGTCCATAAAATGTCATCCCCCAACATGACCATAGTTATGGTCTTAGATGCTTCCATGTAGACATTGTCAAACTCAACTGTCCCACAAAAATCATATTTAATAATTATCGAGACCAGTACCACTACAAAGTGGTCTAGTTCCAGGTGTCTTTCAAGATAATTTAAAGTTGTTAACAAGCAAAGTTCTCGGTCAACGTCAAGAGCAAAAGTGTCTTGCTACTTTGTCTTGATCCATTTGCAGTCCCTTGTCACCACATCAGCCATCATGATGAACTCCTTGGTTCCTCTGAGATGCTGTGGATGCCAGTCCACTAGATCGCTCCTCAAGTTTCTCCACTCCTTCTTTGGGATCTTGTTCAATTCTTTTTTCCATGTATTACAGCAGACTGAACAGGAAACTGTCCATCCTGGGTCAGGTACCGGCAAACATGTGTAACGGAGTTAGAATTGCACTTTGTTGAAATTTTTATTTATTTAAAGATTTTATTTAATATTTGTGAATTTCATAATTTTGAGAACACATTTTGCAGTTATTTTGATTCATTTTCTGTGGCAATTACAAACATGCACATCGCCCCTTTTTCTACCTCCTGTGTTCCCGTAGTTCGCCTTACCCCTGCCCTCCTCACAATGCTGCCGTGTATTGATGAGGGTAAGTTGTACGGAGAGTTGCTGATGAGAATATTTAATTTTCTCTTGTTTTAATGTAAATGTTTGTCATTTCATGAAAACTATATTACAATATTATGATATTTTTGTCCGGGTTTTATTGCCAAATTAAGTTTGTGGCAGTTTTATGGAGTATGGAGCCGCCATTTTGTATTTCATTTTTATTTCTCAGTGAAAATACTGTTGGATTACTGGATACTGCCGTGGATACTGTGCTGCTATACAAGTCTACAGACTCTTCTAGTCTACACTTCAAGATCAAAGTGGGGTCAGAGAAACAAAAACAAAAAAAGTTATTTGGTGTATATTGTTATAAATTTTATGACGTTTAGTTGGCCACTTTTAATTTCAGTTGGTAATGTTCTTTTGTTTTTCAAAGTGATCTATCGTTTTTTAATTAAGATCTTAGAATTAATATACACAAAGCAAGTACAGTTTCACGCAAAAACCATTTGTAAAAAGGGCAATGGATAGCTATTTAAATTATCCATTACCAAAAGGAAGGGGAATTTGGTTAGATTGCGTTGCTGACAGTAGGAATGTGAGACATTCTTAGCCCATAGCCGATGATTATATACAGGTTTGGGTTATAGCTTGGGTTGTACACCTGTTAGTGGGTTTAAAAGGGAGCATCTTCGCACCTCCACACCAGCCACTAATGTTGACTATTCCCCATCTCACAGACATGGTAGGACAGTTAGGGGCTCAAATTGGTAAATCCGTTGTTAAATAGCTTATGTCAGCTGGTGTAGTGAACACAGCCGGTGACCATCAGTCTACTCCCACTGCCCAAATTACTCATAGTGAACCTACCAGATAATACTCACCTCATGTGACAGTCCATGTTTAATCAGGCGGTGAATTCCCAACATTTAAAAGTGATATCACTGACAAGCATTTAGTCCAGGACTAGATTGACTTGACTGAATCTTACCTCAGGAAAACATTTGATTCCTGTGAATAAATTATGAGCCATTTAATGGGCAAAGCTAGAGATGTTGTCAAGATTGCCTTGCGTAGTGATCCAGCGATTGATCTTAAACAAACACCTGATAAAATCTATGATGTTCTCCTTCATTATTTCAGTAAGGTTTCTTTGTGTCTCCCACTCGCTGACTTTTATGCTACACTGCCCAAACACAAAGAAAATCCAGTTGATTACTGGATACGGCTGAATAAGGCAGCTGACTTGGCACTTGAGGGCCTACGCAGACAGGGAAAGAAAACAAAGAACTTAAATAATGAAGTCGCACTCATGTTTGTCAAACATTGCCCTGATCTCTTACGCCCTAAAGTGTAAACCAATTCATGAATGGACCTCACGTGATGTCCAACTGAGGATTGATGATCATCAGAGAGAGTTAAGAGCTAGTGGCAGAGCCATTGAGACTGCACAGCTTAACCTGCTTGTGCTTGTTTGTAAATACTTTGTATAAGAGTTTCTTGGCTGATACATTCTGATAAATGTTCGGTGGTAATAGTGTCGTGAAAAGTGCTACTTTCTTAAATTGTCATATGCCCCAGTTTACTATAGAAGATTACTGTCTGAAGCTGAAACTGTTCTAGGCAAGTTGCAGCTTGACGAGAAAGAATGCATCAAAGATGTTCTTCACACCTAAAGATTTTTTGTAAGGTGCAGTGTCTACGGTCACCGCAATTCTCAAGAAAATGTCTTACAGTTTGTTAGACAAAAGACAATGTTATATATTCTGCTAATTTTGTTAAAACCATTGAGTTCTTTTGTACTACAATGTTGATCTTAGGCATTGTTGGTTTCTGTTCACAGTACTATTTTGCTTAGTTAGCTTTATTTACTATATATTCCAAGACTCTGCTGTACTTGTAATTAATTGCAATATACAAATAATAAAATGACTACCTCCAAGTGTGAGGAAAGTACCCCCAGTACTGTGCAACAGCAGAGGTTTTTGAGTTTGGGTAATTCTTGTGCTGATTTTTACAGAGTATAACACCAGAAATTTTTTCCCCTTTGCAGGTAGATTGGTTTTGTGATTAGGGAACGCTTATCACATGCAACACAATAGTAGTACACATATGAAAGTAAAGCTCCTCCTTTACATTAATATTTCATAATTCATGTCATATAGTAATGACAAGGAGACAGTTATGTTTTGCGTTGTAGCACACATGTGGCAGTGTTACAAAGAAGAGAAGGGCAGTGCATGTGCTTGCGCAACTGGTGAAATGGGGGAAACCAATTTTTTTATATTTGTTTTAAAACAGTTTTTGTTCAACAGTGTTGGTTTAGGCTATTTTAATTTTTTTTACTTCTTCCATTTGCAGGGTACAGATGATGCTGGGGTGTACAAACACTGCACATGTTATAATATTACTAAGAGTACTTAACAGGGAAGAGGGTTTTTTTTTTTTTTTTGGTGGGGGGGGGGGGGGGGTTAGTCCCAGTATTTGAGAAACAGATGCGTCTTGAGTCGTCGTTTAAAGATAGTCAAAGTCTCTGATGTACGGACATCTAGAGGAAGTTCATTTCACCACCTAGGTGCTAGAACAGAAAAGAGCCTGGATGAATGCCACCCTCGATCCCTGAGAGATGGTGGGATGAGGCGAGCAGTGCTGGAGGATCGGAGGGAACGTGGTGCAGTGCGTGGTGTAATTAGCGCAGAGAGGTAAGTGGGTGCTGGGCCATTTTTAGCTTTGTAGGCAAGCATCAGTGTTTTGAATTTGATGCGGGCAGCTACAGGAAGCCAGTGCAGGGAGCGGAGGAGTGGGGTGGTGTGGGAGAACTTGGAAAGGTTAAAAACGAGGCGAGCTGCTGCATTCTGGATTAGTTGCAGAGGACGAATCATCTACAGAGGCAGGCCTGCCAGGAGTGAGTTGCAGTAGTCCAGTCTTGAAATAACAAGGGACTAAACAAGCACCTGAGTAGCCTGTGAAGAAAAAAATGGGCGAATTCTTCTGATATTGTAAAGAAGAAATCGACAAGAGCGAGTAAGGTTAGCGATGTGTGGGGAAAATGACAAATGATCGTCCACGGTTACCCCAAGATTGCGGGCGGTTGGCTGAAGGAGTGATTTGGTTGTTGTCCAGGGATATCACAAGGTCTTGACCTGGGGTTGAGTCACAAGGAATAAACAACAGTTCGGTTTTACTGAGATTGAGCTTCAGCTGATGAGCAGCCATCCAGAATGAGATGTCTGCCAGACATGCTGAGAACCGGGTGGAAACCTGAGTGTCAGAAAGAGGAAAGGAAAGAACAAGTTGGGTGTCGTCTGCATAACAGTGGTATGAGAATCCATGCGATGATATGGCCTTACCAAGAGACCGGGTATAGAGGAAGAACAGAAGAGGACCAAGTACTGAGGCCTGCGGGACACCAGTAGAGAGTCTATGTAGGGCAGATGTAGATCCCCTCCATGTTACCTCATATGACCTATCTTTTAGGTAAGAAGTAAACCATTGCCACGCTGTTCCACAAATTCCAAGGCTTGTAAGAATAGATAATAGAATCTTGTGAGTCACCATGTCAAATGCAGCTGACAGGTCCAGGAGGATGAGGACAGATGACAGTTTAGCAGATCTAGCAGCATGGAGCTTCTCAGTGACTAACAGAAGGGCAGTCTTTGTGGAATGTGCTACTTTGAATCCAGATTGGTTTGGACCATTAAGGTTGTTCTGTGAGAGATAAAGAGACATTTGATTATAAACAGCTCTTTCAAGAATTTTGGAAATAAAAGAGAGCAGTGATACCGGGCGATAGTTGTTAACTTCTGATGGGTCCAGGCAGGGTTTCTTGAGGATGGGAATAACCCTCGCCTTCTTAAAAGCGGCAGGAACATGACCAGATGATATGGAATGGTTGATGATGGCTGTGGTGAAGGGAAGGAGGTCCCGTGAGATGGCCTGGAGCATTGTGGAAGGGATTGGGTCTAATGAACATGTGGTGGGGTTAGATGACGAGATGATCTGTTGAATCTCATCAGATGACAGGTTGGAGAATTCTGCTAAAGAAGGAAAGGAAAGGTCCTGAGGTTCTTACTTCCATGAGCCAGCACAACCAACCCAGTACATCCAGGTCATAACTCCACCCAAGGTTTTCCACGCTTCCAGAGTTGATTACCTTAGTGCACCTGAGATGTCAGACGTCCTTCCTGATCATGAGAAATGCCCACTTGCCCTTGGTTCTGGAAAAACCCTGGTTGACACGTCACAACCTCCGCATCAACTAGGTCAAGAACACCATTCAAGAATGGAGTCCTTTGTGTCTGTAGTCCTGTCTCAAGTCAGCTAAACAAGATAACCATCAAGAATTGTTACTCTCTTGCCATAATGTCACCAGCCTTTGACCACCTGCAGGGAGCCAATGTATTCACCCTTAGTAAATTCGACCTCCGTAATGCCTGAGATGAGTGCAAGACAGCCTTTAACACCCCATCAGGTCACTATAAATATTTAGTCTTGCCGTTGATTCTGGCCAACGCCCCACCCATCCACGCGAAAGGATCTTCAGCGCTTCTACTGCTGGTTTATTAAAAATTACAGGACCATAGCAGGTACACTCATCGCTTTGACCTCTACTAAGACCCCTTTTCATTGGTCTAATCAGGTGGAGGATTCATTTACCAAATTAAAGAATCAGTTCACTTCATCACACATTCTTACACAGCCAGATCTAGCTCTCCAGTTCATAGTGGAGGTAGACGCTTCAGACTCCAGGGTGGGAGCTGTGCTCCCCCAGAGGTCTCTATCCGATGGCAAGTAGCAGCTAGGCAAACTCTTTGTACCACCAGTAGCTCGCCCCGAAGTCCTAGAATGAGGGCATATCTCACGATTAGCCTGCCACCCTGGCGGAGCTTGCACTCTCGCCCTGGTACAGCAATGCTTTGGTGGCCCTCCATCAGAGATGACACTTGCTGGTTTGTGCTCATCTTCGACGTCTGTGCTTGCCACAAGACCAGCAGTAATCCATCAGCAGGTCCCACATTGCCTAAGACTTCATCACAGGGCTCCCATATTGATCCACTTTGCTCCCCTGGTTAAACTTCCCTTTGCCAAAAAAACAGCCGAGCTGCTCATTTTACGCATCTTTCACCTTCATGGCATCCCTGTAGATATAGTCTCTGATCGCAGACCCCAGTTTTCTGCCCAGTTCTGGATGCCATTCTGCAAACTAGTCAGAGCCACTACCAGCCTGTCCTCTGGTTATTATCCTCAGACTAACACCCAGACCAAAAGAGCCAATGACCTGGAGACTGCAATTCGTTGTATGACCTTCAAGGACCCATGCTCCTGAAACTGAATGCCACCATAGATAGAGTATGCTCACAATTCCCTACCCACAGCATCCACGGGTCTCTTACCTTTCCAATGCAGTCTGGGCTACCAGCCTCCCTTATTTCCACCCCAAGAGGAGGAGGTGGTGGTTCCCTCGGCTCAAGCTTTTGTGCGCTGTTGTAAAATTCAATTCAATTTCAATTCAATTTTATTTATATAGCGCCTTTAACAATGGTCATTGACTCAAAGCAGTTTCACAAAAATAAAAGAAATTAATTAAAAAATAATAATAAATTTTTTTTTGTATGTGTAAGAAATATGTGTCTAGATAATAATAGAATGAATGAATGAAATGTCTCTAATGAGCAACCCAAGGGTGACGGCGACAATGGCAAGGAAAAACTCCCTGAGATGGCAATAGGAAGAAACCTTGAGAGGAACCAGACTCAACAGGGAACCCATCCTCATTTGGGTGATAACGGATAGAAATGATATAACATCATGTGTGTTATGCAGCTGAAAGTTACCAGATTAAAGAGATCCGTCTTGAGTCTACTTTTAAACTGGGAAACTGTGTCTGAGCCCTGAACACTGTCTGGAAGGCTATTCCAAAGCTTTGGAGCTAAATATAAAAAAGCCCTACCCCCTTTCTGGGAATTACAAGAAGTCCAGAGTTTTGCGATCTTTAGGAGCGTGGTGGATTATAGCGTATCAGAAGACTGGTTAGGTAAGGGCCTGGCTACAGACGAGAGCTAGATTTCGCAACTCAATCTCTCTGTTTACACGTCAAGCAGATCGCAACCGCTCAGGATTTTTTTTTCTTCTTTTCGATTAACTGACCAAAGATCAGGTGTCGCGATCACGCAGACTCTGCCTTCATTCACATATTCACGATCTTTTGTAGCTCGCACTCTACATCCAGATTTGTGGTGATTCCCTCTAATGATCACTAAGGATTTTCCCACTCTGTCTGGTCATTCATTTACTCATCCATACGTTAAACATCTTTGGAATAAACCCTTTTAAGAATGAGCTGTCTGCTATTGGGTTCACTCCTGTTCGTCCCCACCCGTGATTGGAAGAGATCAATACAAAGAGTTCCCACACTTTGCCTTAAATGCTGCATTTTTACAAGCAGCAAAACTAACCAATACATATGTAAAAACTCCAACATCACCCCAGAATTGTGCAGAGATTTCTTTGGTTTTATATCTGTCAATACATGGCATCACGATTCGAACCACTTCCTGAACCATCAGACATGGCAAGATTGCAGGTCTCAAGTGGAAGAACTTGCGCAATTGGTGGCTGACTAAATAACTTTTGCCCCACTGTATTTAGGATAAACTGTGCAAAGCAAAGGAGAGTATAGAAGAGAAGAAGAGAGTGCAGGCACTGCACTACGATCAGGCTGGACCAGGGGCTTCTGGACTCCTCGATTATACTGGCTCTTAACATTTTGTCCACCTCTGCCTCGATCACCCGTTGTCGTGCTTCCGGTACTCGATATGGCCACTGGCGGATGATGCTGCCTGGTGGCATTTTAATGTCGTGCCATATGAAATGCATGAGCCCCTGTTCTAGGGAGAATATGTCTTGGTGTTGGTCGATTATCTCCTTCATTGTTTGAAACTGGGATGGGCTCAGATGCTTTTCGCATTGTACTAGATCTCGTGCCAGTCCTAGGGATATACAGCAGCCATAGCTAAGACATGTGCTGTAGGTTTTATCCTACAGGCTATAGTTTTTTTTTTTTAGCAAATTGGCATGATATAGTTCAGACGTCTTTTGTTTACCTGGTTGTTGGAGTCTGTAGTTTACTTCGCTTACCCTCTCTGTTATGTTGAAAGGCCCCTGTCAGCGACCGAGGAACTAACAACTGGCACTGGGAACCAAGAGGTCGGAAATCGCGGGGGTTATGCTGGACGGTCGTAAGAATTCTTCTGCTCCACTTGTGCCTTCTCCATATGCCACCTCACTATGGGTAACACACTTTGAATTTTCTTTTGCATATTTTGTACATATTCTATGACTGACCTGAATGGAAAAGGTTGTTCCTCCCATGCCTTTTTTGCCATGTCCAGTAGTCCTCGGGGTCTCCTCCCGAATAGGAGCTTGAATAGAGTAAACCCCATGGAGGCTTGGGGGGTCTCCCGGACTGTGAAGAGTACAGTACATAGGGCAGCAGCTGATCCCAGGCTACCTTTTCCATCAGCTACTTTTTGTAGCATTTTTTTTAGCGTTTGGTTAAAGCGCTCAGTCTGGAGGTGATAGACTAACGTGCGGGGTCGTTTTACCGCATAATAACAGACAGAGATCTTTCATTAATTGTGACACAACAGGGTACCTTGGTCTGTGAGGAGCTTCTTTGGTATTCCCATACAACTGAAGAGCAGTACTAGTTTGCGCGCAATATTTTTAGAAGTGGCTTTTAGCAGTGGGAGCACTTCGGGATACCTTGACTATTGTTGCGTAGTCCACAATTACCAAGAGCGGACTTTGGGAGCGGACCCACAAGGTCTATTCCGATCCGTTCGAAAGGAACCCATATAATTGGAAGTAGGATGAGGGTTTTTTGGGGACATCTGGCTTTCACCTCTGCTTCTTACCCCGACCGGTGAAACCGATCTTTTATTTTTTTAATGGTTTTATGGACTCTCATGTGTCTGCATAGTGGGTGCGGGTGAGCCAGCTGCATTACTGTATCTACTTTACCTTGCGGAACCACTAGAAGGTCCTTGGGTTCTCCACGAACAGTTGTATGATAGTACAGTAGCCCTTTTCGAATTAGAAAATAGGTGGCGGGTTTTATGCTGCCGTCATGCTCCACTGTGCCTTCCACTTCGCTTACCTAACTCCAACAGTGTTTCAAACGCATGTCCTCTTTTTTCATATGCGAAAAAATGTTCTCTTGCGCCACCTGTTGAGACAAAGAGAGAAAGAGGTATTAGAAGAGGAAATGGTCTCACCTTCCGCTTCTGCACTCTCTCTCTGTGTCTGGGTCATCCATGCGTGACAGGGGGATGGGGCATTCTTTCTTCTGGTTCAGTGCTCTGCCAGGAATTCCCATCTTTTTCCTCCCTTCTTCCGGCGGCAATTTTTCTCATAGGCCGGGCCAGTCTCATACTAGTAGTAGGGAAACAGGGAGGTTATGCACTATACCGACAGTGACGACATTGGCCCCCTTGCGATCCACCGTAATGCGTGTCGCCGGGACCTCCTGCGATCCCCATGTACACAAGTAATTGGCAGGTGACCGCACGGCTTTGCGCCACGGGGAATAATCGAGTTGCGAGTGAAAGTGACTGCACTGCCTGTATTGAGAAGAGCAGAAATCGTTACACCTCCGACCTCCACCCAGGAGATTTTATTCTCGGTGCAGCCAGCCCAGAATCCGCGATGTGGAAAAGCGTGAGGCAGTTCGGGTTCGGTTGGCAAGGGCTCGTCAGTCGGCGTCAGCTGTTTCGGCAGTGTGCGCGGTTTTTCTCTCCTTTGTCCTGCTAGGAAATAGGTGGGGCTTCTCTCCCCAGTTTTTTGCTTCTTTTATTATAACTTTTATGCAACAAAACTTTAATCTAATTAAAATTTAATTAAAAATAATGGACAAGCATATCCCACACCCAGGTTTACAAAATCTTTAGCGTTTAGCATTAGCTTATAGCATTAGCATTTAGCTAGAGGCTGTGATATGGTTGCTGTTACCTAACTCTAGCCTCTCTTCTTCTTTTATAGGAGTTGCACAATTAGCTCCCACAATGCCCCCACTGGCCAGGAGCCCGTAACCAGGCAACCGCCTGTTACACCCCCTTCCCCTTGGAAAAAGGCGTGACTGTGCCATAAAAGGGCTTTATGTTGGCCACATGGGCTGTAAATGGCCCGGCCTGATTTACCAACTCTACTTGATAATTTACCTTATTAAGGACCTTAATGATTTTGGCAGGTTCCTTCCATTTTGGAGCTAGCTTGGCCATGTGAGAGTTCTGTGCCCGAGACTGAGGAAAAGCACGGACCCATACAAGGTCGCCCTCATTGTATGTGACGGCTCGTCGTCTGAGGTTGTAGTACTTTCCTTGGCGCTCCTGGGCCTGGGCTACATTGCTCCGGACGATTTGGAACAGGGCTTTCCGACACTCCACTGTGGAATAGGCAGGATGATCAGGTGGGATGGTTTGATGCAGCATTCGCTCCAGTGGTCCCTTCAGCTTGCATCCCAGTGGGGCGGCACTGGTTATATACCAGCAGAGATAGCACAGGGTCCCTTCAGCTTGCGTCCCAGTGTTATCTCTGCTGGGGTATAACCAGTGCCTCCCCAGTGTCGGCAGATGGTGTTGAGTAGCAGGTAAGTAAACTGCGGACCCCCATCAAAAACCAGGTAAGCTGGTGTGTTCCACCGTGTGAAAATCTCCTTGGTTAAAATGTTGGCTATGTGGTGAGCCTTTGCTGTTTTCATAGAAAACATCTCGACCCATTTGCTGCAGTAATCTATGACCACCAGCAGATGTTCATTGAACCGGGATGACTGTGGAAAAGGACTCATGAGATCTACTCCCAACATAAAACCAGGTTCCACCACGGGTGTGCTTCGTAGTAGACTTGCAGGCTTACTTACTAAACTTCTGACAGGTGGTGCAGTTCTTACAATATTCCCAGACATCCCGGCATATCTCAGGCCAGTAGGCGACCTCCAGCAGCCTCTGCAGGGTCTTCCTCTGCCCCAGATGACCACTGCAGATACTGAGGACGCAGAGATGTTGGGATGACCCATACGCTTCGTAAAATGCCTATGCTAACGCTAACACTAGAGCTGAACATACTATAAACCCGAATGCGGGATAGGAATGTCCAATTGCATGTAAGTATGTTGGTTTTATTTGTATATGTGTTTGTATAAAGCTAGCCAAGGCATTTTACGAAGCGTATACAGCCTATGTTTATGCCTTACACTTACTGGTATCCCTCCTGCTGTGGCTACGCAGAAGGTATTTTTTGTTGTTGATGTTTCTCTCTCCTGCTCTCTGCTGCCTGGACTCTTCACCCGACGTCTTCTACTTCGGTGTGCGCCGCGCCGCCATCAAGGGGCCGTGCGTCCAGAGGACAATGAGATCGGAGCAAAGCCGTCCTGGGACGGTACTCCTTTTAAATAGACTTTGTCCAGGAAAGAGCTTAAGGACTCATAGCGCCTGCGAAGCCAATAGACTCTGTATGTGCGTGTATGTGTGTGTGTGTCTTGGAAGATATGGGGAGTGAATGGTGTGACTTTGGGCAAATAAATGTGATCACATTAGTTATGATATTAATATTATCCTCTGGTGGTCCTTACTCTACCCCGATTCTGCTAACGGCTGATTACTGTTTAAGCAATAGTAGGAGGTTTGTTACAATGCATTACATTTTAAATGCATGTGATTTGATTACAGTTACAAATGTCAATAACATTACGTTATTAACGTTGCAAAAGTAGTGTTTAAAAATCAATTAAAATGCATTTAAAAAATTTAAAGAGGTTAGGTCTTATGGGAAAAGGGGTAATTTTATTCAGAAAAAAAACGGGAAAGGAGAATGGTTAAAGGAGGGAGGAAGGGAAAAAAGCTGAGGATTTTTAACGCGGAGAAAGCCTGAGATCCATTAAGATTAATTATCGCCAGCTTGCCTGACCTGGCGGCCTCACTCCTTCGCGCACCTGCAGTAAGGGGGGACGCCAGCATAGGTAGCCTATGGAGTGAGCGAGGAGCAACAACAAATTGAGACGCATGCCAATCACAGGCGCACGCCGAGACAGATGTTTTTAAAGTAACTTGAAAGTAACGCAATTAGTAATCTGATTAATTTTAACATGTAATAATCAGTAATGTAATCAAATTACAATTTTAAATAAGTAAGTAGTAATTTGTAGTAGATTCCTTTTTTTGAGTAACTTCCCCAATACTGGTTGCCCACCCCCCACCACAAACAACGCCTCCCTGCACCACCTCAGTTATCTATAGAGGTAATTCCCTCACCTGCCATTCATTCCTGTAACAGTGCTCCCTTTGTCCTAGATCTACAAGCATCATCATCCTTTCTCACAGAGGGTAGCATATGTCATTACTCTTCTTTCTCTCGGAACGTTAGGTGGCAGGTTAGGCCAAGGATTCTGCTCCGTGCATGACTATGCGCCATAAATTAAAGAACTCTGGCTCCCTCTTGTAGTTGGAATAATCATGCTTCCTTCAACACCTTCCTCCACGGACTCACTAATCTCATCAAAGACAAGCTGATGGCTCAAGATCTTCCATCCACCCTCGAAGAACTCATGGACCTGGGTACACACATTGACACCTGCAAACAGGATCACCACAGCAAAAACCATCAGCCATTAAAACTCCGGCTCCTGTTTAAACCTCCATTTTAAACTTTACCCCGCCTCCCTTTGAAACACCACCCTAACCTATTCAAATTAATTGCATGATCAATTTCCTAAAGAAGCACCAGCGCTGTCACAATGAGGGCTTCTTTTTTCACTGTGGTCAAGCAGGTCACCTGGTACGTGCCTGCCCATTAAAAGCCTGGGCCTACAGATATCCAGGTGCCTCCTTTCGCAGATTGGCGACCGTGGTTTTCAGTAACTTTGATTCATGATACTCAGCCCTATGTCTTGAATGCCCTCATAGATTCTGGAGCCGACCAAAACCTAACAGCAGCATCCACGACCACAGCCAACCATTTCATGTCCAGGCATTAGATGGCAGCAAACCTTCTCTGATCAACCACCGCTCAGCTCCACTCACTATGCAACTGTCTGGTAACCATGCTGAAACTTGCTAATGATCATACAGTAAAAAGCCCCCACACACTAGCCAAGGCAAGGCAAGGCGAGTTTATTTGTATAGGACATATCATACACAGTGGTAATTCAAAGTGCTTTACATAAAAGAAAAGAAAATAAACATGAAATGAAATAAAAGATAATAGCAAAAAGACATTTTAACAAAAACTTTTAAATTTCATTTAAAATAAAAATAAATGCAGTTTGCAACAAAACTTTAATCTAATTAAAATTTAATTAAAAATAAAAATAAAAGACTAATTAAAACGAATAAAAACATAATTTAAAATAAAAATAAAACAGTTTAAGAAATTAGATAAACATAAAATAGTACACTCAGTTCGGACGTAGCACAGTGCTCATTGAATAAATGCACAGCTGAACAGATGAGTTTTGAGTCTAGATTTAAATGTGACTAATGTTTTAGCACATCTGATCTCTTCTGGAAGCTGGTTCCAACTGCGGGCAGCATAATGGCTAAAGGCAGACTCCCCTTGTTTTGTGTGAACCCTTGGTATTTCTAACTGACTCGATCCTAACGATCTGAGTGGTCTGTTAGGGTTATATTCAGTGAGCATATCTGTAATGTATTTAGGTCCTAGGCCATTAAGTGATTTATAAACTAGCAAAAGTACTTTAACATCTATCCTAAATGTTACAGGAAGCCAGTGTAAGGACCTGAGGACTGGTGTGATGTGCTCAGATTTTCTGGTTCTAGTCAGAATCCTGGCAGCAGCGTTCTGGATGAGCTGCAGCTGTCTAATGGTCTTCTTGGTAAGGCCAGTGAGGAGACCATTACAATAATCCACCCTGCTGGTGATAAAGGCATGGACTAGTTTCTCCAAGTATTGATTTGAGACAAAACATCTAATTCTTGCAATGTTTTTGAGATGATAGTATGCTGATTTAGTTACTGCTTTCACATGACTACTGAAACTAAGGTCTGTCTCCAGAATCACTCCAAGATTCTTGACTTGATTTTTAGTTATCTGACTCCTAGAGTGAAGGTATGCATTCACCTTCAGAGCTTCATCTTTGTTTCCAAATGCAATGACTTCAGTTTTCTCCTTGTTTAATTGATGGAAATTCTGGCACATCCAACTGTTAATTTCATCATTGCATTTGCAGAGGAAGTCTATGGGGCTAAAATCATTTGGAGATAAGGCTAGGTAAAGCTGGGTATCATCAGCATAGCTGTGATAGGCAATTTGGTTTTTTCTCATTATCTGACTTAGAGGAGCATATACAGGCTAAACAGGAGCGGTGCAAGAATTGTTTTCCAGTCTTTCTATTAGTATGTTATGATCGACAGTGTCAAACGCAGTGCTAAGATCTAGCAGTACCAACACTGATATTTTGCCGGAGTCAGAATTTAAACGAATATCATTTATTATCTTTAGGAGCGCTGTCTCTGTACTGTGATGCGCTCGGAAACCAGATTGAAAACTGTCCAAAATGGTTGTTCACCTGATGAAAGACAACCTTTTCAATAATCTTACCTGTAAAAGGAAGATTTGATATTGGTCTGTAGTTATTTAATACGGAGTTATGAAGATTATTCTTTTTTAGAAGTGGCTTAACAACTGCAGTTTTCAGAGAGTTTGGAAAAGTCCCAGAAAGAAGTGAGGTGTTCACCACTTCTAATAAATCTGTTTCCAAACAGTTTAACACACTTTTGAAAAAAGATGTAGGAAGTGTGTCAAGGTCGCAGGTTGACGATTTAAGGTGCTGCACTGTTTCTTTCAAGATTTTGCTATCAATTGGTTGAAAGACAGACATAGTAACTGTCATTCTGGGTCTCTCATGGCTCAAAACACAATTCTCATATTGACTGGGAATAGCATCCTTAAATGTGTTTTGCCTCTCTCTCTCAAAAAAAAAAAAAAACTAACCACCTTACAGGAAGAGATCCATGGTCTCTGTTTAAAACCACAACCTCAAGCAGGTGTCCAGTAAAGCAAATGCCATTTCTCACACCCCCTATGCCCATAAGCTCGTGCTATTGTTTTCCGCCCTGGTACTTCCTCCCAAGAGCGTGCCTACTCACTGTCATGCCCTGAAAGAGAGGCTGTAGAACAGTATATTTCCGAATCCTTATGGACAGACCATCCGCATTCTCTGCCTGCTACAGCAACGGTTCTGGGGTCTTTATCATGGAGGATGTCAAACATTTTGTGGCTTCATGCGAAATTTGCACCAACCATCGGCTCAAGGGTTTATTCATAACCACTTTCGCCACCAGGATGTTCCAATGCTGTCATTTATATACAATACCAATCACTGTTATTCCCCTAGACCATCCATATCCTGGACCACTCTCTGATCACAGATTTTCATCCACTTCATTCTGAGCCTTCCTTTAAGAACGCCAGGTGGCGTTCATTACTCTCATGCTAAGTCACACCCATATCACAAGCCATGTCATGATCACCTGCGTCTCCGCTCCACTCTTTCCCGCCTCATGCACCAGCTTCAAGCACATCTGTTCTCAATATAATATATGACAGACATTGTCACAACTCAGCTTTACAGAAATCTTCATGCAGATTTAGTTTCCTGAAGGGCAAGTTAGAAGCAACAGAGGTCAAACTCCCTGAGACAACTAGAGGAGACGCGAAAAAATATATCTATATTGTTTATAGATAATCTATAGTGTATATTTAAAATATAACTAATCTGCATAGTGCATACATTGCATTCATTGAATTATTATTATGTTTAAAAAAGGGATATGCAATCAAATGTTCAATATAGTTGTCATGATCCCTCAGTCGGTGTGTGTGTGTGCGTGGCATAATTGCAGGAGGCGAGCTGGCGGTTCGATCAAGGTTTTTATTAACAAGGCAAAACATAAAACAAAACTTAAGCTCCTTTCTTTAGAGCGCGTTGTAAAGCTTTAATATAAACCTTAACGAAAACTACACCGACATAAATCATAATATGAACAAAAGCTAGACGCCTGACTGCGCTCCAGTCAGGCTATTTATAATAAACTTAATTAGCTTACCTCGGTTCCGGTTCAGGTGAATCCTTACGTCACCTGACCGAGGTGCAGTCTGGGAGATGAAGTCCAATCTAAACAAAACTACAAAATGAAACGAACAAACCCAGGCGCTTTGGCGACCTCTAGGGGTTAACCATTACAGTACCCCCTCCTTAAAAACGCTCCTCCGGAGCGTTACCGGAGGACCCGGACTCCCTCCCCAACTGTCCCAGTCTGGACCCCCAACACTGAGGCGGTTGATCCCCTCTCGCAAGCAGGGCCGCAAAGCCTGCGTAATCCAAGCCCCCATGCTAGGCTGAGGAGCTGGAGCGACGCTCGGCGGTGGCTGAGGAGCTGGAGCGACACTCGGCGGCGGCTGAGGAGCTGGAGCGACACTCGGCGGCGGCTGAGGAGCTGGAGCGACGGAGCCTGGCGGAGGAAGAAGCGTGACGTCCCCGAGGCCAGGCTGAGGAGCTGGAGCGACGCTCGCTGCATCCGACGTCACCTGACCGAGGTGCAGTCTGGGACACGAAGTCCAACCTAAACAAAACTACAAAATGAAACGAACAAACCCAGGCAACCCAACAAGCTCTTACATTTTTACTTAAATTGATTTTTGTAATTACAGACTGATACTAAATTTGTAATATTAATGAAAGGTGTTGAACAGTCTGCCGTTCTTGACCACTATTACAAATGGTGTCTTAAAAAACATTCCCTTATTCTTTAACAGACAATTTCCTAAACTACTGTGATTTAAATGATCACATACAGATGGAGTCTGTTGTACCTCATGTGAATTGTAACTAATTCTTGTGAATTTGCAATACAAAACTTCACCTTAAGAACTTGCCTCCGGAATGGATTAAATTTGTATGCCAAGGTACCAATGTACATAAAGGCAAAATGTAGCCTCCGAGTGGCGCAGTGGTAAAGTGCTCATCCTATCATCTGGGGAGCGCTGGTTTGAACCCTGGGTGATGCTGTTTTCCTTTCACAGCCGGAGGCACAGAGAGAGCTGATTGGCCGAGCTCTCTCTCAGGGGGGAGGGATGAGAGGTACATCACCTCCGAGTGTGTTACTCCGCCCCTAATGGTGCGTGAGCAAGCAGTTCGAAAAGATGCGGTCGGCCGACGTCACGCGGTTCGGAGGAAACACGGGATAGTCTTCGCCCTCACGACAGAGTGGTAGTAGCAGCCTTAATGTGGGAACCCCCTAGTGACAGGGAGGAATTGGCTACGACTAATATTGGGGAGAAAATTTGAATATATATATATTTTTTCATTTGCTATATGTAAGTTACTGTTAAGAATAAAAATTACTATTTGTGGATGAAAAAAAATTCCATACATTATAATGACAGCCAAAATTTTATATTACTTTTCTTCATGTGAAGTACAGCAAGCATTCCTGTCTTAATTTTGTAGTGCCTGTATCTGTTTTTAAACATTGTTACAATTAAATTTACTGCAGTTTTATTTTATTTAAGTTGTATAGTGCTTTTAACGATGCCCATTTTCACAAAGCAGCTTCTAAATTCTCTGATATAAATAAACATTTAAAAAAATTTATATTTTATATTTTTAAATATCCTAGAATCCTAAATATCAAGTCAAGTGCATAGCGGCAAGGAAAAAGCTCCTAAGATGACATAAGGAATAAATGTTGAAAGAAACCAGAATAAAAAGGTAACATCCTCAATTGAGTGAAACAGAATAGTGCAACTTTCTTGAAAAATCCCTTCAGAAAGTACATTTTGCTGAGGTTACTGTCTCTAGACCGGTGTAGTTTTGGGTACAAAATGATTCATTGCAAAAACTATCAGACCATTTTCAGTGATCATGGCAAAATTGTTTTTAAGTGGAACTGTTCTCAATTATCAAATGTATCTCAGCAGTGAATGGTACCCATGCATGATAAAAAACTCATCAGACCCAAAGCAGGGCATAAGCATTTGGCGGTTCACCCGCAGTCCACTTGCAGCTTGCAGATCTGGAGGGCAGGAGGACTCAAGTCCACCTAAGGCCAAATTAAAACCAAGCCTAAGTGAACTTATTAAAATGGAAGAGGACAGCATCCACACATACGACAGAACGGTCGAGAGTAGCATATGTCATTACTCCTCTTTCTGGCAGGAGCAAGGGAATGGGGAACATCCTTATAGGATGCCCAGGTCCCCTGCTGTTTCACCTTTAAGACATTCACCAATAAAATGAGGCAGGTGTTTGACTTCAAAATAAAAGTTTATGCCCATAAGTCCCTAAATCAGGTTTGCTTTGTACAGTAAACGCCTTTGTAAACAGCCGTTTGCTCCATGGTAGGACCCTTCCCAATCTTGGATAAGTTCTTGGCACATCTGTGACCGATTCATGGACAGACCCTGAGGCCCTGCGATGATGCAGTGAACAAAGCCCCGTCCCATAAATGCACTCTTGAGCTGTTCTATTAACCTAGTTAAAATGCTGTATAGTCCCGCAAGGGACAGGGGGAGTAGGGACTGCTTCAGTTAACTGCAGTTGTGAACATATTTTCATGATTAATCAAGCTTCCAGTCACTACCTATGCTTCAATAGTCCGATCTTTCATGCATAAGACATCGTGTCACGGGAAGTTACTGCATTATATATATATATATATATATAATATAATTTCAAAATAGTAATATTAAGAATGAAAAATGTCACCCAAAATCTATTTTATGTAGTAGTTAATAATGCTGCATCAGCATGCTTTACATAAATACATAACTCAGCTAATTATGGGGTATGAGAGGTCAGGAGTAATTAAGAGCGTTTTTGCTTTAACATAGTGTATAGAGACGTGCATTAACACTATGCAAAGTTACACCTGTGGAGAAAAAGACGCACATTAACACTTGAGGCTGTCTTTTGTCTTGTAAATGTTGTATTTTTCCCATATGGTAAAATGTCGTAGATGAGATATCTCTCTCTCACACACATGTGCACACAAGCACAGGGTAAGAAAGAGGTTATTTTTTGCTTATTTGTTGTGTACTGACATTGGCTACGTAGACAAAATAGTTTGTCTTTCTCTTTTACTTAGTTTTCTGTTAGTTTCACTTTTCCTGGGATATTGGGAGGGAATTATGCAATATTATTTGAACATGGGCTTGTGTCCATCAAGTTTATTGGTGATAGCCCTGCTCATCAAATGCTTCTTGTTTAGTACAGTAACAGTAACAGTCAATTCAGTTTTATTTATAGCATTTTTTTTAAAGTGGTTACTGCAAAACAGCTTTACAGAATTATTAGAAAATTAGAGAAATGTGTATGAAATGTGTAAATCAAAATGTTCAGATTGTCCCTGACGAGGAAGGAAAGTTGACGGAGACTGGAGAAAAGAAACATTCTCTGAAATTCAGCAATAAACACTGTAGAGCTGTGCGATGTCACTTATAAATGCAAACAAGTTTAGACCAGAAAATTACCTAAAATAAATGCACAATGGGTTGCTTTTTCTTAAGAATGCACCCCTAGAAACCTATAGCACAAACACACACCGGAACCAAAAAAAATGTTTGCTTTACGCAGCGTCTAACAAAACAAAGACACGCATCCACACCTGACCGTTTTTTGTCTTGTAAATGAGGTATTCTTCATGTAGGTTGGGGGGGTTACACACACATACCATTTTAATGACCAGACTTCATAACATACTAAGAAATATCATTCCATAACATTGGAAAACAATGGAGACACAGTGGAAAATCTTTCGATCCCTACCAGTGCACTTATTTTATGTTTGTACTGTACACTGTAGCTACAGTATGTTTGTTAGGGCATTTGTTAATACACAGTACTATAATGCATCAAACACTTACTGTACTTCCTGGTTTGTTTTATTTTTAATATTGCTTATTAACTACGAAATGTTCAACTTAATAAAGAATGTCTATGGCAAATTTACTGTGGACGTATCAAAGTCTTGGTATAACAGAGACAAGCCTTTTCAGATCCTTCTGTACTCATGTCATTGTGGTGTAAATTATTAACTGTAATGTGTTTGACCCTATTTGCACGGGCGACAATCAATATAATCCACATATTGATTGGGCCAGGTAAAGAGTATTGGAACGGGGGACATCCTGCCTGTCATCTTGTCTTCATCCTGCTCCCATTAAGACCCCGACCCCCCCTCTAAGGAGGAGTTCCCAACCTATTTAATGTCCCAGTCAAATACCATGACCTTAAACTAGCTTTTTTGCAAGCGCTACCTCACTTCCACCTTACCGACCATATGACTGCGCAATTGATCTTGTTCCTGGCTCAACCCCACCCAAGGGACGACTCTACTCTCCATTCCCGGCCTGAGTTAGAAGCCATGGATCAGTATATCTCTGAGTCTCTTTCTGCTGGAATAATCCGTCCCTCCTCGTCCTTCGTGGAGAAGAAGAACAGGTCCCCCAGACCCTGTATAGATTACATGGGACTTAATGAGATAACGATCAAGAACCGTTATCCCTTGCCTCTTATGACTTCTGCCTTCGAACTTCTGCAAGACGCCTGATTCTTCACAAAGCTGGACCTAAGAAATGCCTATGACTACAGGGAATGGAGGGGGACGAGTGGAAGACTGCCTTTAACACACCAACTGGTCATTATAAATACCTTGTGGTTCCATTTGAATAAACCAATGCGCCGGATGCCTTTCAAGCACTAGTTAATGATATCTTATGAGACTTTCTGAACGCTTTTGTTTTTGTTTATCTTAATGATATTCTCATCTTCTCCCGCTCTCTTGGAGAACACAAGCTTCATGTACGTCAGGTACTCCAAAGACTCTTGGGAAATAAACTTCATGTCAAGGCGGAACAATGTGAATTTTACCGCAATTTCACATCCTTCCTGGGGTTTGTGATCGCTCCTTAAGGTATCCAAATGGACCCATCAAAACTTAAGGCAGTCATGGAATGGCCACTGCCCACCTCAAGAAAGAAACTCCAACGTTCCCTGGGGTTCGCCAACTTTTACCGGTGATTCATTAGAAATTATATCATTGTAGCAGCACCTCTCACTACCCTCACCTCCACAAAACTCTCTTTTCAGTGGAACTCTCTGGCTGGCAAAGCCTTTTCGGATCTCAAACACTGCTTCACTTCTGCCCCCACCCTCACGTTCCCTGACCCCTCCCTTCAGTTTGTGGTGTAAGTAGATGCATCGGAACCTGGAGTAGGGGCTGTCCTCTCTTAAAGGTCCCACAAGGACAATAAACTTCATCCTTGCTCCTTCTTCTCTCGTTGCCTCTCTCCGACTAAATGCAACTACGGCATTGTAGACCGTGAATTACTGGCTGTTAAGCTTGCCCTAGAGGAATGGCGGCATTGGCTGGAGGGAGCGGAACACCCCTTTCTGGTCTGGACAGATCACAGGAACCTTGAGTACTTGAGGTCGGCCAAAAGACTTAATTCACGTCAGGCTCGTTAGTCACTTTTTTTCAAGATTTAACTTTACGCTCTTTTAGCGCCCTGGGTCCAAAAATGCCAAGCCTGGCGCCCTCTCCCGTCAGTTTTCTCCCTCCCCAAACCCTTTATCCCTGGAAACTATCCTCCCACACCACTGTCGTGTGTTCTCAGTTATACACAGTTCTCTGCACAGTTCTGGAATGCCTTTTGTAAACTTATCGGCGCCACACCAAGTCTTTCTTCTGGTGTCCACCCTTAAAGCAACAGTCTGAACGTATTAATCAGGAACTTGAGAAATACCTTAGGTGTATGACATCACGTGACCACTCTTCATGGAGTGGAATGCTACCACCACCTCCTCCGCTGGCATGTCTCCCTTCAAGTGCTGTCTAGGATATCAACCACCATTGTTCCCGACTCAAGAGGAGGAAGCCTCAGTTTTGGCAGCCCAAGCCTTTGTCCACCGATGCAAGAGAACCTGGCAGCGTGCTCGCTCCCAGCTGCTGCGTGCATTGAGCACCTTTCAACGAAAAGCCAATCTCCATCGTTCTGCAGCTCCCACGTACCGTGTTGGCCAGAGGGTAATGCTTTCCACTTGTGACATACCCATGAAGACCACTTCTCAGAAACTATCCACTAGGTATATCGGCCCATTTACCATCATCAACCCGAGTTCTGTTAGACTGTCTTTACCATTATCTACGCGTCGGATCAACACTACATTCCATGTCTCCCAGATCCGATGGCTGGTTGATTGTCCTCTGTCCCCTCCCCCTGCCTTCCCCCACCCCCTCGACTCATAGATGAGGGAGAAGCCTTTACAGTCCGCAGGCTCCTCAAATCCCGTCGTCAAGGTCGAGGCCTGCAATATCTCGTGGACTGGGAGGGTTATGGCCCCGAAGAGAGAAGTTGGGTGGCTGCCAGATTTATCCTGGACTCATCCTTGATAAAGGAATTTCACGAACTCCACTCCCAAAGCACCGGCTAGAACGCCCAGTGGCATCTGTAGAAGAGGGGGTACTGTCACAACCCGCCAAACAACGCTACATCATAGATAAGCCCAGCTTCGCCCCGTCCTTACTCCAGTCCGCGTCTTACCTTTCGCTGCCTCAGTCACTGCTCTGAACACACCTGTTGCCTGTTTACTCTCATCTTTTCCTCTATTTTAGACACTCATAAAGCGCTGCTCCTCGCCAGATAATTGTGCCGTCCATGCCAATATTCCTGCGTTTGTTTTGTCCTTAGCTCACCGTGTTATTGACCCTGTTTTGTTATCGACCTTGTTCTTGCCTAGCGTTTACTGCATGTGTGGATTACCGGCTCTGACTTTCGCATTGTATATCGACCACAAGACTGCTACAGTAGTGTTTTGGAATTTACTGCATGTGTGGATTACTGGCTCTGACTTTGTATACCGACCACGAGACTGCTAGTGTTTTGGGATTTACTGCATGTTTCGATTACCGGCTTTTGACTTCCACGTTGTATACCAACCACGAGACTGCCTAGCATTTTGGGATTTACTGCATGTTTAGATTACCGGCTTTTGACTTCCGCGTTGCACTGTGACTACGAGACTGTCTAGCATTTTTGAAAATACCGCATGTGTGAATCTATTGCACATCTAGGCTACAGACGTTCACCCTCAAAACCATCTGGAGGTGGTACAGTTTGCTTATACAGATGGTTTGTGTGTATACTGTAGGTGTGGGATATTTTAATGACGATTTTTTTTAAATTTAAATATTGAAGATAGTAGATCTGGTTAGGTAGATAACCAGAATGCTTATTACCGCCACGCTCACCACCAAGGCAAAATGTCAGCAGCCAAAATAAATCAGTCGCATTTCAAAGTCATTCGTGACTTTGTGGCACAAACAGACATTTTGCAAAACATCTGCAATCGCCGCAGTTTTTAGTTCTAAATAGTTAATTCATAAAGAGGTTATAACAATATAAACTGAAATACTACAGTGAAGGTAAATCAGTTGGTAGTTCACTCAATGACAATTTTATTTGTACAAAGAATAAAATGTTATATAACCTATCTCTGTATCTGTTTATTATTATTTTTACAATGTTACATTCAAAGACATCAAACTTTAAATATAGAAATAACTGAAAAAATAGACCTTTAGAATAGAAAATTTTAATAATTCAAAAAATATTTTTTTTATAATTGTCTTATAAAATTGTCTTGAAATTTTGATATACTGTACTTGCTATTTGTTCTCGCCTGTTGTTGTTTTAGTGTCACTGGTGTGCTTTACAATGTCAGGCAACATTTAAATGCAAATGATTCACCTTCCCCACTTCCTCAGGTGTGAACATGTCTCAGCTGTTCACACCTATACATTCAGAATCTTCACACAAAATTGAATTTAAATTTTATAAAAATGGACCACTACCAGTACTGGTCCATTTTTTTTTAATACAAAATTAAAATATTCAATTAAAAATTTCAAAGAAAATTATTCCACTTGTAAGATAGCATACTAAATCATGGGTTGTGTATAGAGTGATTAAAAAACTCTTTTTTATGCCTCTGTTTCACTGAATAATCCAAAAGTGAATAAACTTTTCATGAATATGTAAAACTTATTGACACCTGGAACAGGTTGACACTACACGCACACACACATACACACAATCAACACACTCAGATCACAGAGAGTGACAACTCACGAAAAGCAGACCAAACGTCATCAGCACATCACTTCCCCCAAACAGCGCAGCAATTCGCATTTACATACATCTGGACAAAGTCGTTTACATACATGATCAATAGCTCATGATACATGCATTTAAACAATTTATTTATATAGATGTACCTGTTTTACAAGGAAATTTACAGTGTTGTTACTGAACGATTTACCCTGACAAAGAGCCGTATAAGACCAGTGGCAAATTGCACACCTAAAAACAGGTGCAGGATTATTTTATAGTCTAAATAAAAATTTTTTTTTTTTTTTTTAACTTAGGCTATTGTTATTAATTTAGTTTAAATGAGGTTTGGCCTCGGTATGTAGTCAGCGCTCAGCCGCACGCATAAAGTTTTTCAGAGCGCACTGACAGAAGTAGACTAATGATTATGAATGTGTCATGGAAAAACAGCCAAACTAACTTAGGCAATTTTAATAATTCATTGATAAATGAGTGATTTCTTTGACTTGGCTGTAGTGATGAAGGTAATCATGTCATCTCATCATCTCCGCAGCAGTGGATACGCCTATAATTCATGTTTCATACGAGTGTTATGTAAAAGCAGACATTTCGCTCTCTATAAGTCTCTTTCATGTCTGTGAGACAAGTATACACTGAGTTTCAGTTCATTTTTTGATGCATCAATTTTACAGAAACCAATACAGAACAGACCACCCCATTTGCTTATTTTACAAAATCAAAACGTTGTCGTCATTATGAGTGCACTTAAATAAAATTATTATAGTTAATAATAAAAGTCTTATAAAGGGTATGTAGCTTATTCAGTTTTATTATATAGTTTTTGCATATTAATCTGACAATAAATGTGGCACACTCACTTTTTCTAACGAACAACCAGAGTCTGTTTTCTGGCTATGTTAGTGTTGATTTTACATGGTAAAATCTATACTGTATAAGATAATAAGAAATGTCTACATTTCATTTAAATTCTAAATTCGTACTGTAATTTTAGTACTGTGAGCTGCGGCTCATTAATCCCTGAGAGAATTAACTAAGTCTATAATTATAGCGCCACTTAGGGGTAAAGGCAGCAAACGCACACCCCTAATGCTGTTGCCATGGGAAACACGGCCAGAAAACTATTATTAATATGAGTACTACCTGTAGGTTGAGAAAAACTAAATATCTTTATGTCTGAGATTTCTTTTAGCATTTAATGTCAGCAAAAAACAGGCTTATTATACACATTAATAATTATAGGCCCTGAAATGACACACAGTGTTGTACAGTATAAATATGTTGAGTGTCTCTTATAATGTCCCTTATTTTCCTAAAAAGAACAAAGACTGTCCCTTATTTTCCTTTGCTGAAGTTGGCAACCCTACAGTACTTATGAGGGAAACATTAAGTGTTTAGTTATCTTTAATTATCCATCCCATTCATTTTCCCCAATAAAGAACAGGTTTCCTCCTCTTTTCCAAATTTTCCAAGATTTAACCCATTGTCCAATCATATATGATGATCAGAGGACGTTTTTGTCTTCTGATCATCATATAGGCCTTACCATTTATTTAAATATTTAATTTAATTTAATTTGTTTCATGTCTATTTGGTTTACTTTTTTAAGCACACTTACTTAGCGTACATATATTTGCATTACAATTCTTTGCAATGCTTTACTTGCAAACTTGTTTAAATCTGAATAGATGTTTTTACGCCATGTATTGTACTGTATGTTGCATATTTTTGCTATGAAAGTTATTTACACCAGTGGGCCCAGTTTTCATGACTTCGCCTAAGGCCTTCCAACCCCACAGGCCAGAACTGCCAGAGAGTGTTCTTTCACCCATGAGTTTAAACACTTATTTGGATTAGCTTTTAGTAATGCGTGTTTCGAGAACTTTTAGCATGACTCTTCAAAGTTTTGAAACAGTCTTGAGTTTCACTTTTGCATTCTCACCTGACATTTTTTGGGGGGGAGGTCAACCCACACCATACCTTTGAGGTAAAGGTACCTGTCAAAATCAGCAACCAGGCTATATTTTCATATATTTACAAGCATTTGAAAATCACTTATAGAAACCGGGTTCATTTAGGACTGAAAATATTCCTAGCTCAGAGTCGGACATAAAAGTTCTTTATGAAGCGTCCTACTTTTTTTTCAGCGAGAAGTAAGACTGCACAGAGAAAAGCGAGTGATGTCACTTTTTACGACACTGGGAGCCTTAAAGTAGGCTACACATTATGAGTGAGTGTTGTAGTTTTGGAAGGTTTTTAGAATTTTTAACAGTGGAAACGCATAATGGTAAAATCAGCTGCAACTGTGCGAAAGCTTTATATACACAGACAAAACTTAAAGATGCTTGACTCGACTACATGACTTGTCCTAATCAGACTGCTCTAATCACAACTGTTACCAGCCCCTGTAATAAAGCTGTGTAGGATGGCCATAATCTGATATATATAGAAAGCAGTTAAGCACCATGCTTTCAGCAAAGGACTGAGTTAATTAATCATATTTACCTCCTTACTGTTTTACAATTTTCACATATCCATACTTTACCTCAGTAGTTTTTAACCACAATACATTCTACATCTATCATCTGTGTTCTGTTGCATACAGAACATCACCACATGCAGATTATTATACATAATTGCACCTTCAAACATGACACACCCATCATGTATCAGGTTGTGAATAAAATTTTTTGGTATGCACATGATTGAGGATTTCTCCTAGGATTTCTCCCATTGTTGTTGATTTTACATAACTGGTAGAATATATAAGGATATTTTCTGTAAATTCATCTGCTTAAGATTGTGTCCAAAATGTGTTTTGCAGGTTTCTATTTCTAAAAAAACAGATCCATCTGTGACCTGATAAGGTAATCATTTCTAAACCCAATTCAGGATCACTTGCTATAAAAGCTATTCATATACCAGATTCAGGAATTACTTGTGCCTAACCAAGAAGGTCCAGAAGCATGTTCACTTTCTGTAGAGGCTGAGAAGAGTGCATTATTGTTCTGCTCTATTTATTTATTGGCACACATATCTCATTGTGTTCTGGTGGAGTTTTGTGAAGGGGTAGCCTTAGAATCCTGTTCTTGGCTGACAGAAGTGAAGCCCAAATGTGGTCTTCTGCTGTTGTAGCCTCTCCACTTTAAAGTTTGATGTTTGCCCAATGGCTTTGTTTCTGTTCATTTACCATGCAAATTTTTTGCGCACTTTGTTTTAGCCTCAGCTAAACAATTTATTTCTCTATTTTCTTTCTTATTTTTTTTTCTTTCTGAGTCTGCTGTTGTATTCTTTATCCCTGGTTCATAAGACAGCATGGAATTAAAATAAAATGCTAAAATTGGTCAATTTGTACCACAGCAACATGGAAAGCATTCTTACATACCATATTACTGTACAATACTTTCTTACCAACTTACACAAAGGTTATATGCACTAACTCTTCTTGCATAACAATAATCTCTGATATGCCATTAATTTGAATTGACCTTTTTCATTTTGCAAAAAGCAAACAAACAGTTAAATCAGGCGTTACAGGAATCAATATTGTAAATACTGTAATTGCAACATGCAAAAAGCAAAAGTTGACCTTTTATTCAACCCTTATGACCATGAAAATCTCAAAGCCTAAAACTGTCGGGAATGACACACAGTCTAACACCTGTCTAGTTAAACAAATCTGTGAACATACAGCTGCAAGCACTTAACAAACCCACACACCAACACAGAAACAAACCAAAATCATGACCAAAGTAAATTTTGATTATAATGTTGTTTGTTTCTCCGCAAAAATAGCAAACCTTTAGAAATAAACATCACCATACTACAGTAAGCAAAAAAAATCACATTACAAAGCAAGTTTTCTATTTCAGTTTGCTTAACAAGAATTTTGACATCATTATAAGAACTACAAAATTCCTGTCTTGCCCTTACGCAAAGAAAATATATCTCTATATACACTACCGTTTAAAAGTTTTAGAACACTTTCTATCTCCATGATCGTTCCTGATTTTTATTTCTTTCTACATTGTAAAGGAATGCTGAAGGCATCCAAAAATGCATTAATCTCCTTTGAACAGTTGATATTGAGATGTTTCTGCTACTTCTGCTCTGTAAAGACTTCATAACGCCTCTAATCTGAGGTGCTGTTAATTGGTCATTTTTCAGGCTGAAAACTCTAAATGAACTTCTCGTCTGCGACAGAGGTAGGTTTTGGTCTCGCCCTCCTGGGATGGCCTTCATGAGAGCCAGTTTCATTATGGTGCTTGACGGATTTTGCAAATGCACTTGACAATACTGTTCTTGCAAGAACTATTACAGAAAGGCTGACCTCTGTGTCTTAAAATAACAACTAACTGTTGTTTTTGTTGTTGTTACATAATTACCTAATTCCATATGTGTTATTTTATAGTTTTGAAATCCCCAGTATTGTTGTAGAATGTAAAAAATTAAATTACTAAACAAAAAAAAGAAATTTGCAAGTGTTCTAAAACTTTTGAACGGTAGTGTATATTAACCGTCAATATATTAAATGATTTAGTGTTCTGATCTAAATATATTTACAATACACTGAATAATTTATTGTTATAATACATTACAATATATTAAAAAAATAAATAAGTAATTGCTGCTTTTCAGATATTGCGATATATATTTAAATATATATCTTGATGTATGTAATTTTATATTTAACAATATACTTCATAATATATTGAATTTAATTAAATATATCTATTTCTTTATATTTTTTACAATACGTTTATGCGTATGCAAATGAGCCATATACAAGACCATAATAAGATTAAAGCCAGATATAAATGAGGTGCATGAAACACAAATGAGAAATATTATAGTTCTATTGAACATATCAAAAATCCTCAATTAACAGCATACAGTAATGAGCCACAGCAAACACCACCTGAGACCAGTCAGTGCCCATACTGACCTCTGTCCACCACAACATTAAAACCAGCAGGTTAATAATATTAAAAATATTACAGTTTAGTATTACCACTAATTTGTAAACAGAGCCAACAACAGCATTGTGACAATCTTCCTTAAAAAGAATCAATAAAAAAGGAAATGAAAATCTTTAAGGGGAAAATTGGTTACTTGCTGTATGTAAGGGCTACAGGAACAGGGCTGGAGAAGTTTTCTCACCGGCAACATCAAGTTTGTTCAAAGTCTCTACCTCCTGAAGCTGCTTAGTATGTAACAGAACAAAAAAAATTTATTAAAACATTTGAGATTTACCTAAACACCACTAGTTTCCTATATATGGAAATGTATTATTTAACATATTGCATTATATTTTGCTAGATTTTGCCATATATTTTTTTCCCATAAGGGTTTGATACGTAAAACCTTTAAAATATGCATTTTTACTTGACTTTCCTAGGTTCCTATACCTAAGCCTCTACCTGGCTATTATTATTATTATTATTATTATTATTATTGTTGTTGTTTTCAATACTACACTGGCCATTACATCTGAATTACCTTGCTTTTTTATCACCACTAAGATAAATTTAGAGTCTAACACCTGGCATGCCTCCAGGGCATCTTAAAGGACACACAACGTAACTCTGCAGTCTTTTAAATAAATCTACAACAAAGTAAAACTCCTTTATTGCCTTTCTTTCATAAAATGTAAAAATAAATGAGGACATTTGCTTCCCTTTCATTTACATGCTCTTTGGTTTTGCTCAAATAAGGGGACTAGACTAGACCATAGTGTCTTAGGAAAAGTCAGAATGGAAATAAGTTGGTCATGTGCTGAATATTCTTACCCTTTTGGTGCCAAAGACCTGATTTGCATGGGACATTTGTTTTTATAAAAACCCAATAGCCACTTAAGTTCATTAGAAAGGTAAAGGCTGCCACCCGAGATCTAATGCATCCAGAGCCATTGAAGAAACAACAGTCCTGTAATTATTACATTCCAGGTACAATTTGTTACTTCGTTTTTAATGCTGATTGACTGGTTAGGTATTTTACAATTTGTGCCTTTTTAATCTAATTTGTCCTTTATTAAAATAATATTTTTCATGTATCAAGTTATAATTGTGTAATGCAGTGTTCTTCAACTCAAGTACTGGAAGGCCAGTGTCCATCACAGTTGGTAATTTACCAAAACCTTGAAAAAAAAAATCAACAGATTGGTTGAATTAGCGGTGTTTGAGCAGAAAAATCACCAATTCTTATTGGGCACTGGCCCTCCAAGACCGGACTTGAAGAACGCGCATGTAAAGATACAGTGATTCAATGGGATACCTTCAGTCTGTCCCTATTTTTTCCCTCTAAGTGGCAGTCATTATACCCTGTTGATGTCCTGGTAATGTCGACTTTTACACTGAACAAATAAACCCTAAGAACATATCTGCCATGCTATTTAAAGAAAAAAAAAAAGAGATATGATATTGATAAAAATAGGTGGTGAGCTAATTTGGAGTTACTAGTAACAGCTATAAAAATAATCAAAGATTTTACGGCATAAAACCATGGCCATACTCTCGTACTGTATTTATAATCCATACTATTTTCCTTTTTAATTTTATAAATGTCATTTAAACCATTGAATTGTCACTTGTTTTACAGTGGATTGATATTTCTATCTCTGTAAATACAGTATATAGCTCTGAAAATATAGTGAATGAATTCAGTATATGAACAAAATATGTACACAATATATATATAAAACCTTCTTAACCTTCTTCTAAATCTCTTTTTGCTTTAAAATCAGTATTGTATTTTCATAAAATCATATTATTCATCTTATAAAATGGGTCTACCTATGCATTAATCTTCATTCATACCTGTATAATTATGGCACTGGAGATCTGTTATTTTAAAATGACCAATAACTGAACTCTTTGTTAAGACATGTGTGTACACAAAATGTTCTGCATGGTAACCTAAATTCATATACCATTACTTTTTAATTACATTTATGTCAATGTAAGACCTTTAAATATTGCGATTTTCACCCTGGTGTTTTTCCGGGAAATGTGGAAACATAAATGCATAATATTGCATATATGTCAACTAAATGAATAATTAATTAGATAAATACAATCAACAAAAAGAAAGCACCTATTCATTACCAGTTTGCATAAGCTAAAATATTTAACAGCCTAATATTCCAAACCCAGATTTAATTCTTTTACAAGAATGAAATTACAATTTATATGTATTCATGCAAATAAACATGCTTTTCTGTGTTAAGACCAATATTTTACCAAGTCTCTTTTTTTTACGCAACGTTTATTTGTTCGCCACTACAATTTTTTCTGGTATAGCCTATGTATGTATATCCACATACACACACACACACACACATTTGAAAATAACTTGCCAACTTCTTTATTCCCAGTGCTTCCAACACAACATCCATCATGAAGCTGAGTCTTCTTCTACAACTGGTCCTTACTGGTAAAGTTTTATTTATTCCTTACACTTTTTTTTTTGCTCATGGTTAAAAAATAAAATTCCATGCTTTTCTAAGAATAAACAATCCAGGCAAATCTGATAAAAAAAAATAATAATGAAAAAATATATATTAATAATCTCACAAATAATAATATTATGAATAACAATAATGGATAAGTGGATAAAAGTGGATTTTTACACTCTACTGCATAACTAAAGGTATGTGGACACTTGACCATAACAATCATATGTACTTCTTGAACAATCAAACGATCATGCATATTCATAAGCAAGCCTCTTCAAAACCATCCATATCTTCCATGCAATTAGAATTTGCACAAGAGTTTGAATCATGGCTTAGAAATGTGTGCATACTCAGGCTTAAGAGCTTTAGTGATGTCAGGCACTGACGTCAGGTGAGGAGGCATAGAATGCAGGTAGAGTTTCAGATTATCCCAAAAGTGTTGAGGTCAGGGCTGTGTCAAGTCAATGGTAATATTGGCATAGCATGCCTTTATAGCCCTTATAATTTACATAGGCAATGTTATGTTAAAATAGCTTCGGTTCTGTGTGATTCCAGTTAATTGCAGTAGTGAACTGACAATTACACTGAAAATATCACTTTCTGTAAAATAAAAAATTTGCATTGGAAAACAAGAACCACTCCTCCTTGGTCTTGCAATTGGCTGTACAGTGGCTTACTGTGAGACAACAATACCATGGTAACAGAAGCAGGTATACATTTTTTTATATAAATACACTAGCAAAACAAACAAGGGTATATAATAAATGAAAAACAAAGAAGTCAAGGGTTGGGCAATATGCAAACAGGGGCGAAACATTGGACAAAACGAGGTCATACACAGAAACAGTAAACAAGAAATATCAGGCTTGTTAACAATTTGCAATGAATGACAGACCACACTAATCATAATTGATCATACCAAATGTACAGTAAACCAACTAAGGTGGAACACAGTTCGAGCATATGTTCCTGAAGTACATTTTTCGTATCATTGAACATCAGACTGGGATGTTTTATTTTTCTATTATGGCTAAAAGTGTTCCAAAAACCTATCTACCTAATCTATATCTGAACTATTTAAATTAAGTTTTCAACATTAGGTGGCTACAACTTCTAAAGCTTGTATGCCAACTTAAATGACCAAATTACAGTAGTAAAAAAAGTTCAGGAAACTCAGTTAATGGTTATGTGGGAGACTTAACAAAGAGTGAAATGTAAAATTTTACGAAGTGAGATGGTTAGGTATGCACATACCTTTTTGGTAAAAACAAAATTAAACAAGAAAATCTTATCCATTGTGTATTCTAAAATAAAAAATAAAAATTTGCAACAGATGTTCTAGTTTCCCTGCCAGTTGTGCGGCATGATTATCATCTGATCACAACACCCGCGTCATGGTCAGCTGCACAAACTTATTGCAGGAGCAAGTATGTTGACTTGGGTACAGTAAAGACTGCTGAAGACTGGCAACGGTTAAATGCTGAGGCAGCAAGAAAAGGTCTGTCACCAAATGGTTGGGTTGGACTTTATCTTAACGTCAAAGACTGGTACTGGTCCTATCAATCCAAACTGGTTAGTACCCCAACTAATTGGGCCCCTGGGCAGCCTGATAATGCTGGTGGGAATCAACCATGTGGTGCACTAGACGCAAGTGGAAACTGGGAAGATGATACCTGTATGGATTTGAAGCCCTTCATATGTTACAGTGGTAAGCCAAACTCTGCCATTTTTAATTCTTCATTCATATTGAAATGTACTTGCTTTTATTTGTTTACTGTATATGCATATTTTATCCTAATTAAAGTTTATGTATGAACAGTAACTGTGGTTCCATAAAAGAATAGAGAGGATGGACCAGGTTTTTTTCATGTTTATCCTGGGTGAACCAGATTCAAAGCCACATTTATATGTGTAAACATTTTTTCAATTTGTTGGTTATAATTGGTTATTTTAACTAGGATGCTGTATATCAGCATTATCACAAGAGCCAGTGATGCATTTTTCTAAGAATAACAGAATGCCACAGATTATAGCACAGCCAATGTTTCCATTATAAATTCATGTTATTTACTTTTACATTTGTTTGTACTTCTGCTTGTTATGCTTATTAAGCTTGTAATTTGTATTTCACAGTTAGCTCAGGAGGGTTTGTTGGTATCACTGTTACAATGAGCTGGTGGGGAGGTCAGACGTACTGCCGCAAATATCACACAGACTTGGCCAGCGCAACCACTACCACAGAGATCAGCCAGTTACAACAAATAGTGTCAGTCCAGGGCGCATCTTGGTTTGGCCTATTTAGGGACAATTGGATGTGGTCTGATGCGAGCTCCCCTTTGGGAATCCAGTGGAAACCTGGCTTCCCAAATAATGCTGACCATAATGACACTTGTGGTTCTGTTAATAACACCGGGTTTGTAGATAAACAATGCAACAGCCTCTTCAATTTCTTTTGTCACACACGTAAGTCTTTAGTTTTTTGGGTTATTCTCATAATCTTTTGCAACAGATATGTCCTTGTCCCATGTCCTTGGAAGATTGTTTTTCTGCAAGAAAAGTTTTTTGTAAACATTTTCTGAAGAATACTGCGAAATAATTGATTAGATTATGTTTTTTCTGCCGGGCATTTTTTCTACAGAATATAAAGTGAGGTATCAAGTTTTAAAACTGCATATTAATGGAGATGAAAGTGTGTTTAATTCTGCTGTTCAGTCTACTACTTTTCAGCAGGTAAGTCTCTAAATTTGGCTGGTTTTAAAACAAAGAATACTTTTAGATAAACGATTATCAGTATAATTCTAGTAACTTTCTCTTTGTGATATAACAGAATCCCATTCCTTAATCTTCACCTCATTGGGACTGCAATAAATCAAGGATATGCTATAAATTAGTCCATTACCATTGATGGGTTAAAAAGTAAGAAATAAGACATGGGGCAAACTGAGATAGAAAAATAATCAATGACAAACAATTAAATATTCAATTTAGTAACATGGAATATACTCATTATATTTATTATTGTATTTTTAGCACATACAAACAGCATTATTTAATTTAATTTTACTTGACATGTTTCTGAGGAACCCAAAATCCCTGTTCAAAAGACTTTTCCATTGGGAAAACCATGCATTCAGAGTCCCTATGAATTAACTGTCACTATACAATATAAATGGTATTGCATTGGAACAAGCACCTTAATATGAATCTATTTTAATTACATTCAGAATGATGGTCCAAGCGTCTTTTGAAGAAAAAATAATTAACACATTCTAATGGACCAGTATTGAAAATTCAATAGTGCTGTGGTATGAAATAAAAAATAGCCAAATTGCATTATTTAGCAATTAAATACTGATTTTGTTTATCAGATTGTTCAGAAACTAAAGGAACATGGCATATGGCTGGAGACTAATGTGACCTGGAGGGTGCAATCAGATGGAAACATCTTACACAAGAAACTCTTTGATGGCCTGTAACCTCTAAATTCTTACATACTATACAGCCATTATATACCATTCCATATCCCTATCGACTTAGATGTTTATAGTAACTCCTATTTCTATAATTTATTTGTGGCATCTTTTCTTGTAAAAGCTTTATCACTTTTAATGACAGACATTGTCACAAATCAGCTTCTCAGAAATCAGAATGTAGATTTAGATATGTAGATGAGGCAGTATGCGGGGAAAAAAAACTTTAGAGGAAACAATAAAAAGAACGAAATAGTCTGCCTTATTTTGAGAAAATAAATATGCAACTAAAATGTTCAAAAGTGTTTTTGCTGCAAATAAAAAAAATTACAACACGTCCTTATAATTCTACTTAGCTTGTTTTTGTCAATTTGGAGATAAATTAACCAGGTCATATTTTGCATGTAAATAGAAAGGAGCAAGTTTAATAAAGTTACTAAAAAAAATGACTGATTATTTTAAAGCAGAGAGTCTTCACACTGTGATGGAAATCTTGAAAACACCATGAAGAATTGAAGTATTAAAATAATTAATACAATGGGTAACAAACGTTTTATTATAACTTCTGCAGAAGGACCATCAGTCTCATGCAGCAAACAGTTGCAATATGGAGACATCTCTCAGATATTTTATTTTATAAACAAACTTCCCGGATTTAAGAAGCTGATTTGCTTATCTGACCCAGGCCAGATGTCTTCACCTTCATTCAGTAGCAACTGTTTTTATTCGATCCTCAGCCTTGTCTTTTTAAATTTTAAAAGGCTGGTTTTAAAGATTCTACAGTCTATGTGACACAATTAATACATAGATTAGAATTAACTCAAAATTAAAATGTTTTTTTTATGTAATTTTTTTTTAAAGGTATATTTTTTCTTATGGCATGTTTTGTATGTGTCTAAGAGATTTGCACAATACTGTAGGTAAAACAGCTACAATGAATCCTTGGATTGTAAGTAACTTGGTCTGCAAGCGTTTTGCAAGATGAGCACATTTTTTATAATTAATTTTAACCTAATAAATGAGTGAGGGCTTGATATTTGAGTAGTACGCACGCACTTTGTCTGCTGAGTGTCACATGATCACAATTGAGACAATGTTTTTTTTTTTGCTCTCGTTTTGTGGGATTGATTCCCTTGCAACCATGATCAACCATTTCATATCCTCTGGTCATGTAAGGTCATATCCTCACCAAGTCTTGAAATAAAAAGAAACTGAACAAGGACCATTTTCCACAAGCTACCCAGATGCTTGTTTAGTCCTTTTTTATTTCGAGTATGGACTACAGCAACTCAGTCCTGGCAGGTCTCCCTCTCTCCACCATTTGTCCTCTGCAGCTAATCCAAAATGTAGCTGCATGTCTTGTTTTCAACTTTTCTCTCAAGTTCTCCCATACCACCCCCCTACTTCACTCCCTGAACTGGCTACCTGTAGCTGCTCACATTAAATTCAAAACCCTGATGTTTGCCTACAAAGCTAAAAATCACCCAGCACCCACATATCTCTTAGTCCTAATCACATCATGCAACGTACCACGTTCCCTCTGATCCTCCTGCACTGCTCGGCTGGTTCCATCATTTTTTAGAGTTCGAAAAATACATGTAGGCTCTTTTCTGTTCTGGCAATTAGGTGGTGAAATGACCTTCCTCTAGATCTTCATATTGCTGAATCTCTAACAATCTTTAAATGACTACCTAAGACTTGTCTGTTTCTTCAGTATTTGGATCAATATCTCTCCAGATTTCAGTAAGATTTCAATTATTATTATTATTATTATTATTAATAATAATAATAATAATAATAATAGAAGGAGTAGGAGGAAGAAGAAGAAAATATTTGAAGACACATTTTCAAAGCTAAAACCTAAATATTAGCACAATTTTGTCAGGTGGGAAGGATAGGCAAGTGCCAACTGTGGTTTATTAAAGTGGGGATTAAACAGATCTCTATAAATAATATTTATCAATTGATTAAGCTGTCTCAGGTTTCATACAAAAGGAGGTAACATTGATTGGGCTGAGAATCTGGCCATCATTGACAAAGATGGAGAAGTGTCTTAGCGTCAATGTCACACATTTTGGAGTTCTTGGGTGATCATCCAATTGGATATGTCTAGATATGTCACTATAGCTCCTAACATACTGTCAGCAAATCCCAAAGGTTTCTGTCTCTCAAGATTGATCATGATCAGGTGATCATTTAAATGTTTCCAATGTCAAAAGATGTTTGCAAGAACTGGAACATGGAATTTTGTTTATCAGAACGTCCTGAAATGGCTTTTTTTTAATAACATTACAAGTGGCACTCTTGCATCATCACTTTCATTGTGAAGATTGCTCCATGATCCATTGCAACATCTTTTCATTATCATGCTTATACTGTAGTTCATTACTTCATCACCAAGTTCACAACCATAATACATTTTGTTTTATTTCTGACGAAGACCAATTTGTTAAGCAGCTTGGCTTTACATTGCTGGCAAATTGTTACAGTACATAGGTTTTAAAGAAAACTTTCAGTTGTCCATGGGTTTGGGGACTTCAAATTCTTCCAGTCATTATCTTATGGGGTCTATATCTTGTGCTTTTGTGAACAATTCCTTTCATTGACATTACTATACTTGGTTGATCTTGAGCTGAATTGGGGCCATTTTTAACACCTTTTTTTAAAGCTGTTTTTAGTGTTCTGTTTAATCTTTCTACTCCTCGCTGTGAAGTTGATGCTTTCCCTTATGCAAAGAAAATATGTTTATCTAAATATTAACTGTCAATATATTGAATGATTTAGTGTTCTGATCTAAATATATTTGCAATATAGTGAATACTTTATTGTATTAATATATTACAATTTATTGAAATACACTTAAGGAATTGTCACTTTTCATATATTGAGAAATATATTTAAATATATATCTTAATGTATGTAATTTTATATTTAACATTAATCTTCATAATACAGTTGAACCTTGGACAATGAGCATCATTTGTTCCAAATTTTCAAAACACTAATAAATAAAAGCAAATTTTCCCATAAGAAATAATGAAAACTCAAATTATTCATTCCACAGCCCAAAAACATATATAAAGTAAAAATAAAAGATATTAACCTGCACTTTACCTATAAAAAAAAGTCAAAATATATCCCAACAGATAAGTTTTTCCATTTATGCACACAGGCGCTGTGTGTGTGTGTGTGTGTGTGTGTGTGTGTGTGTGTAAAGCTAAAGTAAGAGGAGAGGAGGAATCAGACCCTCCCCTTAGCAAGGAACATTGCTAATAACTCTTGCATGAGCGCATGCTAATGGAATCACTGCTGTAAAGTAAAAAAAAAAATTGTGTGTGTGTGTGTGTGTGTGTGTGTGTGTGTGTGTGTCTGTGTGTGTGAGAAGGTGCAAGGAGAAGGGGTTGCGTGTGTGTTTATGTGTGTGTGAAAGCGAAAGGAGTGGTGTGTGTGTGTGTGAAGGCGCCGAGCAGGGGTGACAATTACCCACAATTCCGAAGCACAAGAAAAAAAAAACGTTAGCCTAGTTGTGATCACGTGATGTTTGGCCACAAAACAAGAAGCATATGTGTGGTACATAATACTCGGTACTCGTAAACCAAGACTTGTTTGTTTTCCAAGTCAAAATTCATCAAAAAATCTTTGCTCGTCTTGCAGAACACGTTGCTAGCAATCCATTCATATATTGAAATATATTAATAAATATAAGCACTAGTTTCCAATATCTGGAAATGTATTATTTAATATATTGCATTATATTTTACAAAATATTACCATTTGTTTTTTCGTAAGGGTTACTCCAAACAGTTATAATCTGTTATTATTTTTCCTGTGAAATGGGTACCTCTAACAGTTTCGAAACTCAGAGTGGGACCAAACCTTCCCAAAGTACTCGTGCTGTGGCAGAAGCTGTACAGTATCAGTCAAAAGGAATAACTCCCAATATCTTGACTAAAGCATTTATATTTTTCCTAAGACATACCTTCCTATTCCTTATGTGGATATGCTTGTTTTAAATACAATTTACTGAAGCCAACCGTACAGTAATTAACAACTTTTGACCACTTTCTTTTGGTAGTGATCACATTCTCTTTTAAGGTTGTTTTGATGACTCATTACTATTCTCGTAATATAGGTGATACTGCACCATTTGAGTGAAACGATTTACATATTTCAGAAACCAGGTGACTAATTAGGACATCCTTTAAACATGGGACATATTTTACCCAGCTGTAAATGACAGACTATCACTCTACTAATATGATTTAGATCTTACTAAATGGATTGTCTATGTAAATATTGAGCCATTTGGAGGACAAGCATCAGTCGTAATCTGTGGTGGAATTTGTGTTGGGATAGTCTGTCATTTCTGTGCAGGTGATTACAAAAACAATATGGCTGGGGGGCAGTGAGGTGAACGAGGGGACAATCACAGGAAGATCATGACCACTTTATGTTGAGATATTCTGTAATTTATTATCTGTCAGTATGTACATGTGTAATCTCCAGATGTTGGTAATTACAGAATAATAAAAAAATAATAATTTAACAATTTATTTTTGTACGTGCATGTAAAAACAAAAAAATAAATAAACAGGGTCATCTTTTCAGTTTCAGGTTTTTTAATACAACATTTTATCAAAATATGTAAGTTAATTATTTGCTACATACAGTGTGTGCATAAATATGACACAAAAAGGCATGCAACAAGAAGCTAATTTATTTTTATTTGTTTGTTTGTTTGTTTGTTCATTTATGTTTATAATATTTTATATATTAAGAAATTAAGTATTTTTTCAAATCTATTAGACAAAGCCGGCTTCACACCTGAAGTGAATCTTCCCAGGAGTGGACATCACAGCACTTTCACCCCCAAGGTCAGATTTTGCAATGCTGAGAGAAATACAATGTGCTACATCTCAGACCTTACAGGCCTTACTGAGCATGTTAATAAATGCACAACTAGAAGAAGACTGAACAAGAATGGTTTGCTTTGAAGAGTTGCCAGGACAAACTTCACTTACTCACTAATCGTCTATACCGCTTAATCCTGTATTTAGGGTCACGGGGCCCTGGAGCCTATCACAGGAGGCTTATGGCACGAGGTGGGGTACACCCTGGACAGGGTGCCAATCCATCGCAAGACACACACACATACACTCATTCACACAATTCGGGCAATTTGGGAATGCCAATTAGCCTAATCTGCATGTCTTTGGACTGTGGGAGGAAACTGGAGTACCCGGAGGAAACCCACCAAGCAAGGGGAAAACATGTCCAGGACAAACCTCTTTTTTTTATATATATATATATATATATATATGGAAGCATGACTGAGGTTTGCAAAACTGCAACTGAACAAATCTTAAGGCTTCTGGTACAATATCCTATGTTCAGATGAGACTAAAGTGCAGTTGTTGGGCCTCAATGTTCAGCACCAAATAGCATTTTAGCAAAAACACCTCATACCCATTTTCAAGCACAGCAGTAATGGGGTGATGATTTGGGCATGTTTTATATGTTCTAAACAGGTCTGAAAACTAATTGCAGCCCGGAAACCATCGCATTGATTGATTGATGGGCTGGCAGGAGAACACGCGCTAAATTGACAAGAATGATGGAGACGAACAAATAAAATCATTCAAAAAATCATTTTGAAGTAAAACCCTGGCCATTGTAACGGCCACTACTATGTTGTATACCACATTATGTATGTATTTTGCCATTTCAAGCACAAGAAATGCAACAGCTTTATTATAGAAAGGTATTCCTTCAATTAAAAACAACTATTTTTTAAAATTTATATCCACTTTTTTTTTTTTTTACTACACTAGAATTCCCATCCCACCCCTACTGTTAAAAAAAGTAACTCTGTAACGTTTACGTAAATTTTTAATAAGCTACTTTTTACTTTTACTTGAGTAGATTTTTATAATGGTAACTTTACATAAAATTTTTACTGAAGTAACAGTAGTTGTTTTTTAATCAGTTTCAGGTTTTTAATACAACATTTTATCAAAATATGTAAGTTAATTATTTGCTACATACAGTGTGTGCATGTTTAATCTCCAGATTACTCAACTTTTGAGTGCAAAAGTTTACTTTTTCCACCTCTGAATATAACATGCTGCAGTGTATAAACCTTCTAAAGAAAATAAATAAGAGCAATTGTATAGCCTACCATCTGTGAATAAATGACTGCATGGCAGTCAAATACGCCCTTATTCAACTTCACTTGCAGTATCACTTTGTTTCTATAGTATATCGGTGGAAGACAAAATTCATATTTTGAAAGAATGACTTCAGATGATATATATAGATAATATACATAATAACATTTTAATATTGATCACAATTCAGCAATCCACAATATCCCATTAAAACATTAATGTTAAGTCATTTAACCCTCATTCTGTGTTCCGGTCAAATCTGACTGATTTACATGGTTCCTCCCTAAAGAAGTACAGTAAATTTTATTCATTTCCCATGAGGTTCAATGAGTTTGTTCACACATGGCATTTGAACATATAAAATAAATTTGATATATTTTTATAAACATGTGTGTGTTTTATGGAACTTTTATACACTCATGGTGTTCACGGCCATTGTAAATAAATGGTTAAGACTACAATGAATGTAAAAAAACAAGTTCAATCTCATTTCTACACTCCACTCCCAAACTTAAACATGCAGGTGTCTTTGAGCAGACACACACACATACACACATGCGAACAAACATGAAAACACACACACACACACACACCCTTCTTATGTCCCTTTTTGGCTTTTATGGCAACCTGCACGGAACCCTATCGACAACATAATTTTTACCACACAATGTCTTTGCAGACCTTCTATATCCTGTCACGTGTGATTCGCTTTGATGACAAAAGCAGCCTGCAGTCAACGAGACAAGCTGGGAAGTTTGGCAGAAGTGGCTGAAGCACCTGGAACAAACAGGACCTGACATCACTGTTGATGAGCATCTCGTTGGCTTCAAGCAGCATATCTCAAACAAACCATCTTAGTATGGTATAAAGATATGGACAGTGTGTGATCCAAAGACATGGTATGCCTGGAACATGCAAGTGTACACAGACGAACTGGCTGATGGTGTTTCTGAGAAAAATCAGGAGAATTGATTTCCTAGAAATAACAATAGCGCTACTTTTTAATTGTAAATATGGTCATACAGTGGACACATTCATACATGTTTTTAGAACATATGAGGAAACTATATGGGAGGAAAAAAAACTTAGGCAGAGCATTCACAAAACCTCACCAGAGTTATTCTGTGCAGCGTAAAGCAGTAGCATTACAAATAACATCACCATACCTTCCCAAAATCAAATAAAGATGATTTTTCCTGAAATTAAATTCAGCTTTTTATTCTAAAAGGCATAATATTTTTTATGGCCCTTGGAAATGAGCTCATTGTAATATTGCTTGGTGCATTGCTTATCGCTGAGCAGTCCTAAAGTTATCACAAGTAAAAAAAAAAAAGTAGGTTGTCCACTTAACCATGGGAGGTATATTGGCTTGGAATCATCTGACCACTCCTAAGTATCTCTGGTTAGGCCAACCTAACCACTGGTAGTATTTATGGGTGGTATAAGCTGGCCTAACAGACTGAGTTACTATTTTATTATATGAAACATTTGCATATCTGTCATAATTCATTGCAAAGAGAACTCACATTTCATATACTGTACATATATACCTTTAAAATCTATATATTGTATATAAATTCTACACTTATTTGAATGGCCAATTTATCGAGCTAATCATCAGTTAAGCTTTTTGTTACTTTTATGATTCAGAAATACACCTTGAACATATTTATCAATCAAAATGCAAATTATCTTACTTTTGGGTAATAGTGGTTCTGATATGTGACTGATATCATGGTACAGTAGACAGGTGTCTGCAGAAGGTCAACAAGATCTTGATATTACTCCCCATGACATGGCTACAATCATTTAAAATAATTAAATCAATCATACCGATAAAATTGGCAAGTCTTACTACTGCTTCCAGAAATTTTCAGTTGGTCACTTTTTCACCTTTCCCAGTTATTTCATTATAATTGCTCTTTCTCCCTCTCTCTCTCTCTCTCTCTCTCTCGCAAAAGATTACAATGATTTTTTTGTAAAATATCCCGTTTTTATTTGTGCACTTATTTTGTAATAAAGACTTTGTTAATATTATGCTCTCAGCATTTTGTGTGCGCTCTGCTAACAGGTTATGGCCCTTAAGATTTTGCGTGAATACTATGCTGGCAAGGGGAAGCCCCGAGTAATTAGCCTGTATACCGAATTAACTTCACTGCAAAAGTCGCCCAGCGAGAGTGTTACTGAATATGTCCTTAGAGCGGAGACTGCGATCACTGCGTTGAGAAATGCAGGTGAGAATTTGAGTGACGAACTTTTAACAGCAATGGTTTTGAAAGGACTTCCAGAGACATTTAAGCCATTTGCAATTCATGTTACTCAGAGCGATGATAAAATTACTTTTGCTGAATTTAAAACAAAGCTCCGAAGTTATGAGGGCATTGAAAATATGCGAGCAACTGCATCTGGGACAATGTAATGCAAGCAAAAACAACATTAATTATTGTTACAGACTTGTATGCAATGTACCCCAAACATACAAAGAAGCTGTAACATCGGTGAATGCTAATAAGTGGGTTAAGGCTATGGATGAGGAGGTGCAGTCACTAAAGGAAAATAGGACCTTCACCCTGACCAACCTACTTGTAGGTAAAGAAGTAGTAAATGGGTCTATGCAATGAAGAAGGATAGTGATGAAGCAGACAGATACAAGGCACGATATGTTGCCAAAGGTTACAGTCAAGAGAGAGGTGTGAACTACGATGAGACTTTTTCTCCAACTGCCAGTATGACTAGTATCAGAGTGATGATTCAAAAAGGGGTACAAGAGAATTTGATTGTTCATCAAATGGATGTAAAAACTGCATATTTACATGCACCAATAGAATGTGAAATTTATATTGAACAGCCAGGGGGTTATGAGGTAAAATCTCAAAATGATGAAAGACTGGTGTATAAACTGGGAAAATAACTGTATGGACTGAAGCAGTCAGGTAGAAACTGGAATAGAATGCTGCATGAGTATTTATGTGAAATCAAGTTTGTTCAAAATCCTGCTGATCATTGTGTTTACACAAAGGTTACAGAAACTGAAAAAGTTTTCATAATCATATGGGTTGATGACTTGTTTATTGCAGCCAGTGATATGAATGTGCTTAATGATGTGAAAGAGCTGCTCATGTCAAAATTTAGAATGAAGGATCTGGGGAAGTTGACACATTTTCTTGGCATTGATTTTGAGCAGGGTGTTGATTGTGTTAAAATGTCACAACACCAGTATGTCAAGAAAATACTTGAGAGATTTGACATGCACAATTGTAAGTCCAGAACTACCCCATGTGAACAAAAACTAAACTACACTGATGAAGCTGAGGTAATGAGTAATGTCAGAAAATACAGAGAGGCAGTAGGTAGCTTAATATACCTGTCAACATGTACCAGGCCAGATCTGAGTTTTGTAGTAAGTAAACTATCACAGTATTTTAACAGGCCATCTGTAGAACAATGGAATACTGTTAAACATGTCTTAAGATATTTAAAAGGCACCCAAAACAAAGAACTGTGCTATAGGAAAGGTTACAATGAGAAATTGATACATGCATACAGTGATGCAAATTGAGCAGCTGATGTAACTGATAGACGGAGTATTACAGGTTATTGCATTAGCCTAAACAAAAATGGTCCATTGGTCTTATGGAGGACCAAAAGACAGTCTATTGTTGCACTGTCCACTTGTGAGGCTGAATATATGGCTTTGGCTGCGACTGTACAGGAGTGCTTATATCTAGAGCAATTGCTGCAAAACATTGATGGTCTGAAGTATGAGTCTAAGGTCTATAAAGACAATCAGGGTGCTATAGCCTTAGCAAAAAATCCTGTGAATAGACAAAGATGTAAACACGTGGACATTAAATACCATTTTGTAAGGTCTGTAATAAATGAAGGAGGAATTAGTCTGGAGTACTGTCCAACTGACAATATGGTTGCAGATATACTAACAAAACCAGCAACCAAGCTTAAGTTAATGAAATTTGATATGTTTATGTTTGGTGTATGAACCCTGTATAAAAATGATGAAATAACAATGTGAGAGCAAGTGGGGGTGTTAATATTATTCTCTCATTTGTATTTATTTGTTTTTGTTGTTCCATTCTTGTTTCTGTTACTTTGTGGGACAGGTAGTCACATGGCAAATTGTATGTCATGTGACCTAATCAGTGGCTTAATGAATGCATATGTCTGTTTAATTAAAAGTATGCCAGTCAGAGCAACTGGATGATAAGAAAAAAGTGCTACGTGTTTCGTGTGTTTTTGTGTGCGCTCTGCTAACAGACTTATATAAAACTTACTTGAATTTTGAACTTTTACTAAAAATTTTAAAGGAAGCAATGTTTTTGTTTTTTCCAATACAAAGTTCACAAATTAGATACTAATCGTCTTCTAATAAACTTTGGTGGTATAATAGGATAACTGGGGAGGATTGAAAGCTAACCAGCTAAAAGTCACCTATAACAGTAGCAACACCTACTATAGCAACTTTGGGGAATGTATTTGGTTTACATGCTTATACTGTATGTTATTTTATATTCTACATAACTAAAGCACTTTAAATACTGTTGTATCTCTTTTTTACATGACCTCTGCCTTTTATGTACACTAGCATAACCATCCTTCCTAATGTTCCCATATTTCCTTATTGCAAGTTAAGTACTGCTTAAAGCACAGGATATTTTCGTGAAAAGTCTCATCATACACTTTACAGGAGTTTGAATAAGTGATCTGTTATTAGACCCAATCCCTTTCACAATGCTCCAGGCCATCTCACAGGACCTCCTTCCCTTCATTACATCCTTCATCCATCATTGCATATCATCTGATCCTGTTTCTGCTGCTTTTAAAGAGGCAAGGGTTATTCCTATCCTCAAGAAACCCTGCCTGGATACAGCAGGCGTCTAAAACTATCGTCTGGTATCACTTTTCTCTTTTAACTCCAAAGTTCTTGAAAGGACTGTTTACAACCAAATGTCTCTTTATCTCTCACAGAACAACCTTAATGATTCCAACCAATTCAAAGCAGCACATTCCACAGAGACTGCCCTTCTGTCAATCACTGAGAAGCTCCATGCTGCTAGATTAGATAAACTACAGTATCATCTGTCCTGATCCTCTTGGACCTGTTAGCTGCATTTGACACAGTGAACCACAAGATTCTATTATTTATTCTTACATGGTTTGGAATCTGTGGAACAGTGTGGCATGGCATGGTTTGTTTCTTACCTAGAAGATAGGTCTTATCAGGTGACATGGAGGGGATCCACATCTGCCCAACGTAGACTCTGTACTGGTGTCCCACAGGGTTCAGTACTTGGTCCTCTTCTGTTCTCCCTCTATACCCGGTCTCTTGGTAAGGTCATGTCATATCACATGGCTTTTCATACCATTGTAATGCAGATGGATGCAAATTATTTCCTCCTTTCCTCTATTAGACAATAATGCAGCTCATCAGCTGAAACTCAATCTGAGTAAAATTAAACTGCTGTTTAACCCTGGTGACTCATCCCCCAGTCAAGACCTTGTGATGTCCCTGGACAACAATCAGATCACTCCTTCAGCCACTGCCTGCAATCTTGGGACAATTATCTGTTATTTTCCCCACACATTGCTAACCTTACTCACTCTTGACAATTTTTTCTTTACAACATTAGAAGAATCCCCCATTTGTTTTTTTCACAGGCTACTCAGATGCTTGTTTAGTGCCTTGTTATTTCAACACTGAATTACTTCAACTCACTCCTGGCAGGTCTGCCCCTGTCCACCATTCATCTTCTGCAGCTGATCCAGAATGCAGCTGCATATTTTTTTTTTCAATCTTCCCAAGTTTACACCTCTTCAATCTTCCTCTTACACCACCCCACTTCTCCGCTCTCTGCACTGGCTTACTGTATCTGCTCACATCAAATTCAAAACCCTGATGCTTGCCTACCCAGCACCCACCTACCTCTCAGCTCTAGTCACAACTTGCACCGCACCCCATTCCCTTCAATCCTCCAGCACAGCTCGTCTGGTTCCACTATCTCTCAAAGAAGACATTCATCTAGACTCATTTCTGGTGAAAAGGGAGTGGAATTAAGGTGGTAAAATAAACTTTCTCTAAATGTTAGTACAGCAGAGTCTTTGTCTATTTTTAAATGACGACAAAAGGCATATCTGTTTCCTAAGTACTGTACTTGGACTAACCCCCAAGGGATTTTTTTAAAAATAATAAATAATCCCCTTCCCAACTGTGTTTGACTGATGACACTTAGTAACCTAGTAACCCAGTGTAAGTATCTGTCCAATGACGGAAACTTCAAAGCACTTTTTGTAAGTCGATCTGCATAAGAGCGTCTGCCAAATGCCTAAATGTAAATATAAATTTGTTATTATAATGTAAAATGCTCAAAGCTAACCATCATACTACAAGTTTCCTCTAGTGTGTATGTGGTTTTTAATTGTGCATTAAAAAGCATTTTTTTTATTAATGCATAAAAGAAATGATTAAAATAATAAACTTAATAAAATGTAAATGTAAACAATAAAAGACATTTACTTGACCTCATTTTTTTTCTCCCATTCATTTCATTTAAGTCAATTAATCAACCTTTATTTACAGTATATAGCACCTATACACTACCAAGTAATTCTTAGGAGCTGAGCAAAGTGTAAAATGCAATTTTGCATATTCCTTTGCTATGTGAAGTTTTGCTTTTGTCACGATTGCGGGTCTTGTGTCCGCGTGTGCGTGGCATAAATGCAGAGGTGCAAAGATGGAGTTCAAGATAGTTCTTTTTTATTAATAAAGTAAAGGAAAACTGAAACAAAATACTTGACTATGAGCACAACAGTATACTTTACTTTAAACTTACGAACAGCACCATACCAAATAACAATAACTATAACCAATGCTGACTGAACTTCAGTCAGGCTATTTATAACAATTAACATAATTACTCTCCTCGGTTCAGGTAAGTGCTCCCTAAGTGCTTCCCTCACCTGACCGAGGTGCACCATGGGAAACGAAGTCCAACTCAATTTAAACTACAAAACATAAACAAAGTTTCTAGGGGTTAACCCTTACTGTACCCCCACCCCCCCTCCCCTTAAAAGCACTCCGAAGTGCCAACGGAGGTCCAGGACTCCTACCCCCGAGCTTTTTTTCCCCAAGCATGGCTGCATTGCCTGCATAACCAGACCCCCTAAGCCCCCTTGAACCAGCACCAGACCGATGTCCATGAAGCTGAGTGACAATGGCTGGCATTGGGACTTTAGTGCTGGGGAGCCCAGCTGGCACGCCGTTTGCTGGGTCGGGCTGAGAAGCGTACACGAAGTCCTCGGCGCCGGGTTGCGAAGCTGGCATGACGTCCTCAGGCTAAGAAGCTGGCACGACATCCTCAGGCTGAGGAGCTGGCACAAGACCCTCAAAGGCAGCCGGAGGATGAAGAAGCGCGACATCCTTCCTGACGAACGGAGACGGAGGAGGAGGAGGAGGCACGCCATCCTCACTTTTGGGCTGAGGCTGAGGAGGAGGAAATGCAATGTCCTTGATGTCGAGTCGGGGAGCTGGCTCGATGTCCTTGCTGTCAAGGGGAGGCGGAGGAGGAGGAAGCGCAAAGTCCTCGCTGTCCAGCGGAGGAAGTGCAACATCCTCACTGTCAAGAAAAGGCGGAGGAGGAGGAAGCGCAACGTCCTCGCTGTCCAGCTGAGGTGCAGGAAGCGCTGTATCCTTCATGTCGAAGAGCGGAGGCTTTCCATAGCCACTCCGTCTTGGGTTCCTCTTCCCTCTCACCTGACCTTCTTGGCCCGTACCTCCTGGTTGGTGCGGGGATGTCTGTCACCCTGAGCTGCGTCGCTTTTAAATGGTGTCCGCAGAATTGCGAGGCTGCAACCTTCCCAGCTCTGCAGCGCCCATCGCTCACTCCGCTCTCTTTCTCTCCTGTGCTCCTTGATGTCGCATCTAAGGGAGAGACCTCTGCTACGCCACTAAACAGGTCTAGGATTCTGTCACGATTGCGGGTCTTGTGTCAGCGTGTGCGTGGCATAAATGCAGAGGTGCAGAGACGGAGTTCAAGATAGTTCTTTTTTATTAATAAAGTAAAGCAAACTGAAACAATATACTTGACAACAGAATACTTTACTTTAAACTTACGAACAGCACCAACACAATAACAATATCTATAACTAATGCTAGACGCCTGACTGAACTTCAGTCAGGCTATTTATAACAATTAACATAATTAATCTCCTCGGTTCAGGTAAGTGCTCCCCTCACCTGACCGAGGTGCACCATGGGAAACGAAGTCCAACTTAATTTAAACTACAAAACATAAACAAAGTCTTTGGGCGCTTTGGCACCCTCTAGGGGTTTACCCTTACAGCTTTTAACTTTTGCTGTTAAAAGTTATTTACTAAATTATTTTTTTTTTATAGTAAAACATATTTACTGTTTCAGTTTTTTTCAAAGTTTTAAAATCTGGCTAATTCAAATAAGCCACTTGGATACATGTACACAGTCTCTGCACTTGGCTGTTACACTACACCATAGATTTTGCTGATACAAAATGTATGAATGACTACAAATTAAAAATGCACCTGTATTAGATTTTTAATCAAATAGACTGCATGATCAATAATATCACTGTTTAGTACAAAATAACATTAGTACAAAAAGGCAAAATTAGAGAAAGGCTTAAAATATAAATTATTAAGTCATGCAAGCAATTTAGATTTTTATTAACATAAAAACACCTGAAATGTAATTATGTGAAAACTGCTGTTTACTCACTATCTCTATGTGTTTCCCACTCAAATGTATATACTCTATTTTTTAAAGGTTTTACTTGATACTGTGCCTTTTCAAGAAATGCTCAATGTAAATTACTCCTCTTACTAAGGTTAGAGCACTGAGATGGTGGAACTTTTGATACCAGTGCCTAATTTCCATTTTGTGTTCTAATCAGCCTCCTTATATGAACAAAACCAAATACTATGCAAATGAATAGAAGTGTACATGTTGTCTCACATCCTCAAAGTTCAGCGAAGAAAACAGAAGAGGCTAACCTCATAGCCTTTTTTTTCTTTTAATGCAAAAACTGAAACTGAAAAGTTTCTCTCTCTCTCTCTTTCTCTCTCCTTCCCTCTCTCAATTTACATAGCTTTAAATAATGTTTGCCCATTAAAGGAAAGGAGACTATTTAGCTACCGGACATAAAAGTAGCTTTGAAAAACAGCAAAGCATGTTGTACCTAAAAGTTGCAAATGTGGTATGAGTAAGATGAAGCACACTTATAATAAATATTTCATTGATAATTTTGGGTGCTCCCAAGTTTAAATATCGGAAAAAGGCCTCTTGTAAGAACAGCGAGAATGAAATCAGCGAGAATGAAAGGAAAGGTGTACAGGACAGTGGTGAGACCAGCGATGCTCTACGGCTTAGAGACAGTGGCACTGAAGAAAAGACAGGAGGCAGAGTTGGAGGTAGCAGAGCTGAAGATGTTGAGGTTCTCCTTGGAAGCGACGAGGATGGATAGGATCAAGAATGAGTTCATCAGAGGGACAACCCATGTTAGATAGTTGTTAGATGTTTTGGAGATAAAGTGAGAGAGGCCAGATTGAGGTAGTTTGCACATGTTCAGAGGAGAGGTGGTGAATATATCGGTAGAAGGATGCTGAGGTTTAAACTGCCAGGCAGGAGGTCTAGAGGAAGACCAAAGAGGAGATTTATGGATGCAGTGAGTGAGGACATGAAGTTAGTTGGTGTGAGAGAAGAGGATGCAGAGGATAGGGTTAGATGGAGGCAGATGATTCTCTGTGGCGACCCCTGAAAGGGAACAGCCGAAAGACAAAGACGAAGAAGATTTTGTAAGAACAGCAAATTGTCATGATTCCTCAGTCTGTGTCTGTGTGTGCGTGGCATAATTGCAGGAGGCGAGCTGGCGGTTCAATATCAGCTTTATTAAAGCAACACATAAAATAACTCTGACATAAATCATATACAATAACTGCAACAAAAGCTAGACGCCTGACTGGAGTTTAGTCAGGCTATTTATACTAAACTTAATTACTTGCCTCGGTTCAGGTGAATGCCTACGTCACCTGACCGAGGCGCAACCTGGGACATGTAGTTCCCACTCAAACCAACAAAAACTACAAACATAACATAAGGAACAGTCTTTGGGCACTTTGGCGCCCTCTAGGGGTTAATCCTTACACAAATGAGACAATGGAGATGTAAATCCAGAATGACTGACAATTTTTTTTTTTTCTAAAGCCTTGAGTACACCCATCTGCAAAAGAGAAAAGCAAAGAAGAATGTTGGGGAATCCCAACAAGACAGTGTCAGATAAAATGACCTTAGGACACAAGTACCTCTATTTAAAACTATTTAAATGTTTGCAAAATTTCTGTAAGGAGCTTTGTTCTTTAAACTTGTTGGTTTAATTATTCCAACCAAAAACAGATAACATGAAAGAGCTGGTATTTTTTGACACATCAACCAGGTATTAAACATTATTCTCTCTAAATATGGGCACATCCAAAAAAAATCTCATCATGACAAGAAAATCTTTGTGGGCTCTCAAAACACATTTTTATTTAGTTAATATGGTCTTTTGTCATATGACAAAACCAACCAGAATAATAGGTTTACTGCCATGTCTCCAGTAACAACAGCATTAAGGTTGTGCGTTTGCTGGCTTTACCATTAGGTGGTGCTATAACTATAGACTACAGACTTAGTTCATTCACTCAAGGATTAATGAGCCATAGCTCCTTAAGAGCTGCACATGGTAGAAAATAAATTCAAGTAAAAATTTGTATTTAAACAAATTTCTAATCACAGTACTAAAATTACAATACAAACATAGAATGTAAAATAAATGTAGGCATTTCTCATTTGCCTTTAAGTGAAGTAAACATTAACACAGTGAGCCTTTAGATTTTATCAAAAAAGTGGTTGTGCCACATTTATTGTCAGATTAATGTGCAAAAACTATACAATGACAGCAAAACATTATCACTTAATAAAATAATAAATAGTAAAATAATGAAAGCACACAGGTTGCTCTATTCTGTATTGGTTCGTGTAAACTTGTGCATTAAGAAATGAACCAAAACTCTGTGTATACTTGCGTCACGGACGTGAATTATACTTATAAAATGCAAAATGTCTGCTTTTACTAAAACGAATGAAAAACAAATTTCAGATTATGTAATTCATGTTAAACGTGAATTATAGGCACATCCATTGCTGCGGAGATGACGAGATTACATGATTACCTTCTTCACTACAGCTGAAACCAAGGAAATCACAAATTTATCAATGAATTATTAAAATGGTCAGAGTCTTGCTGTTTTTCCCAGGCGCATTCATAATCTTTAGTCTACTTCTGCCGGTGCGTTTTGGAAAACTTTTTGCATGTGGTTGAGCACTGATTATACTACATAAAAAATTAAAAAGGGGGATGATGCATGCCATGCATGTTCAACAGAACAACAAAGGCTTAAATGAAGAAAGAAAATTGATCTTTGTTGTTTTGGGGGGCTTTTTTTTGTCATTATATTCTATAACATGTTTTTGCTGTGTAGTTCTTTAGTGTGAATAAGAAGTGCATGTTAATGAATGTTGTAGAAACCATGCTTTAATTTTGTTTCTATCCCTTCCCTCAATTAACTCTTATTTTGTATTGAAGTCACATCACCTGAACCAGGTGTCAATAGGTCTTACATATTCATGAAAAGTCATCTCTGCTGAAAAAAGTAACGCACATCAGTCACTTTACACCAAATAAAAGGTATAATAAAAACCATTTGTTTTGCTATGGGCACACATCCAAGACTTTTATTCAGTTCTCTTTCAAAACAATCTGTGAGGTTTGTTTATTTTTCATTTTCACAGTTTTTCTGCTAAAGTTTGAAAATAGAATTTTTTTGTCTGTGTAATTTGACATAAGTTTAAAAGTCACACATAAATTTTACATATTTACATCGACCACTGTCACAGCGTGCGCCCAAATCTAATATCGTTTCTCGCTCACTCTGAAGCTCACTAGCTAGACAGCCTCCCCTGCAGGTGTGCGAAGGAGCGGGGCCGCGGTATTAGGCACGGCTGTTGAGCCATCTACATTAATGATCCCGGGCCTTTTTTCTGCACTATAAAACACAGTGTAGCTTAGTTGGGATACTGGACTACGAAGTAGAGAGTGTGCTGACTCGCGTGCAAGAATGCGGAATATCGAGTGAGATATAATGCGGGATGCGAGTGAGGCAATAAAACGAGCCTGCGGGACTTCAAAGAGGCGAGTACGCCTTTGATCTCCATAACAAGGACAGCCGCAAGCTTACTGCCGGGGCTCTCAGGCTATTTAGCCCTCGAGCTGGATATCGCGACCCTGCCGCTGCCCCCAGACCTGTAGATGCACAACATCCCCTCCCTTTCTTTCCATCCTCCCTCCTTTAACCCTTTCCTTCCATATTTTTCCTAAATAAATTACCCTCTTTCCAGTTAGACCTCGCCTCACATCCATGCTTTGTGGTGCCACCCATGCAGAAAGAGTCGAACCTGTTACATCCACATTATGAAAGCTCTATGTAAATAAGTGAAATTTGGTAAAGATTTTAAATTTACATGTATTTAAACATCGAAAAAAATCCTCTGAAACATTTACAGAAATGTAAGAAAGTATATTTTTTTATTTATTCTAATTTTGTAATTCTGTTTTTTGTTTGATGTCTTTAAATGTAACTTTTTAAAATAATAATTATAAACAGATATAAACAGAAATAGGCCATGTAACAGTTCATTATTTATACCAATAGAATTGTCAGCTAGTGAACTTGATCATCTGTCTAAACAACATTTAACCATTGTTTTTATTTTACAGTTATATTTTTACAGTACTGTACATTACTTGTACAGTAAATGTCAGTAGCTCTATTGTGGAAATTACTATGACTCATTGTAGTATTTCTTCAATACAACATATAGTTGTTACCTTTTTATGACTTAAGCTCTACTTAACTCATAACTGTGGCAATTGCACTAAAATGTCCCTTTGCGCCACCTGGCGGTCATTTCATGAATGATGCTTATGACATTGTAATGAATAATAAACAAACAAACATGAAGAAATTAAAAAGAATATGACTGGAAGTAAAACAGAAGTGAAAAATGATGCTAGACTGAAGCTAGATTCTGACCAGCAAGTAGTTCCCTGTGAAGTGGGATTGAGCCACTTTAAACACAATTCCAAACGGCAGGGGGTGGAACTGCTCAGTTCAAAGGATACTGTGAACAGTTTAAAGGGGACAAGTGATGGTCGTTAACTCACTGGAAGTGGAAATGCAAGTCACTGCACCTCACTGGACCATGGAAAAAAGGACTTTAAAGAGTAATTTATATATTTATTACCATTACTATTGAGGCTGACATAATATGAAAATAAGAATTTGTAATTAGTGTGATATTTTAATTAAAAAAATCTATTTGATCCATTAATCCATCAATTTGTGCCATCACATAAGCTAATAATCCATGAAGAATGCACATTAATACTTAATTCAATGTAATAATTAAGTTATACACACTTTCTCTGGATAATTTTTGTAATGGTATCAGTTTTATGAGTCAATTAATATTAAAAATGTAATTTCAGTAGTGTGAAATTTCCTTAGTAGCAGCAAAAGGTATCCAAGCTACTAACGTAACCAGGGTAATGCACAGAGGAAGTGACGTCTGTATTTGTACATTGGAGGGTGGTCCGAATTATAGAAATTTCTGTAGAGGGAGTTCCCTTAACTGGCATTACCTTAACAGGGATAAGGCAGCAGAATTTAAAGTACAAGCCGGACACTGTGAAAACCTTAGGGGTGAATAATAACACTAATCAACAGACCAAACTGTACACAGTTGTAAAGCAATTGTGAAGTAGGAGACAGCGAGACACAATTTTTACTTAAAAGTCCCTAAGAGTCCAAAGGGTGTACCCACAGTAGAGTGCCACTAGGGGGAAACACAGACACCACGTTTACGTATGGGAAAAGACAAAATTTATTAACATAAACAAAAGTCGAATTAACATAATGATGATCTGACACCTAATTTGATAACAGTCTGTTTTTAATATTAGAATCGTTAATTAAAAAATTTATATAAAACCATATAAAGTCATGGTTTGCGGGGGGGGACTGTCCTTTACTAGACTGGCCCACCTGGAAAATTCTAAAACTTCCCAACGGTCTGTCCATGTCTGGGGCATGATGTATGTTTGTAAGGCCCAGTGTGTTAAACAAAATGTTTAATGTGAGGTTGTGTGCATATTTTTGAGATTATTACAGAGGACATACACAGGTGACATGTGCAGTCCGCCTAGGAAGCCCTTAAAGCTTAAGTTTGAAACCCCTTCTCATTGCTCTCTCATGATACATACAGTATTTGATGATAGGACTGTATGATGGCATTCAGCACTTGGAACACAGCTGTCTATATGTTCCAGTTCTATATACTACTGATTTTTAAATTACACCAAAGTTCTTTAAATAAAACAAGCATTTAATTTATATCAAACATCCCATACCTTGCACACTCATTTATACCTTCATCTACAAAAAGGGATTTGTAAACACTGATTACACTTCCTAGGTTAGGCAAAATAGTCAAACGTACACACGGACATAAAACATACTAGATAAATATATGTGTACAAATTTTGCCCTACTGGCACACAAGCAAGGATTGTCTAAAAGAATGTCTTTGCAGTATATCTTTTTGCTTGTTGAGCCAAGAGGAAAAAAAAAGTGGGAAGACATCCAGGTCCTGCGGTCACTGAAAGTGTCAACCGTCTTGGTGGTTTTCCCACAACTCGGGGTGAAGCTGCAAAACTGTCTCCTTTGTTTATTAAATCGCAGATTTACGCCATGGTGTTCAAGGTTAATTCTATGCATATCGTTTTAGCGCAGCTCCAGACTTCCTGTGCTAGCTTGGTTAAGTTTCCAGGAGCTTCATTTCACAGACCTTGCTTTGTTTTTACAGGTGAGATTAAGTTATTGGAATGGCGCCATTTGGCTGGGAGTGAGGTTCTGGAATGTGATAGATTGATTGATCATTTCACGGTGGCCTGTTGGCATCCCTACAACTAACTAGGGTGGAAGTTAATGATAAAAATTTGTAAGAAATAAACTCAACAATCAGGTCTTGTGACAGTACACGACTCTTAATATGCCATGTTACATGACATGAGTGCTCAAAAATGAATTTATTACAGAACAAAACATAATAGATCTTAATTAATTTTATTCCTTAAATTTTGTTTATTTCTTTCTAATCTCTTGTTATATTCTATCGCCTTATTATTTAAAAATTTAAATATATTGTGGCATACAATTAAGCAATATCTGTTACGGAGGCTGATACATCCCCGGTCTAGGGTCCAGGAGCATAACATAAATAATAAAGCTTTACACCAGATTTATGTGCTTTTGTTCTCTTTTTTTATTATAAAACAGGAAGCTCTCAGGTTTTAGGGTTGGGCCAAGGTCAAAATAATACTGTTTTACATTCGTCACCCTCTCGTATTCCAATCAGGGTATAGGCGCTCCGGAGATCCAGCTTGGTGAAAATGCGTGCTTAATTTAACAATGATTTTATGTAGGCAGTATCAAAAAGTACGTCTGTAGTTAAAGGAGTCATGGGTTTGCAAGAAGAAGAAGTTATTGTGTTCACCAGAGGACGAGGAGGCCTTCGGGGACATGTCCTTTCTCTCCACAGTAAAGGCAGAGTCCTTGGGTCAGCCTGCGCTGTCTTCCGGTAGTCGTGAGTCTGGAGAGAGAGATTGTGAGTCCACCTGCATAGGTTCTGGAAGGGATCTCACCTTGGTTGGGTGGAGAACTGCAGATGGTGAACGGCGCGTGGAGATTTCGGTGGTGCACTCTTGGAGACGATTTGCACCTTGGATGGAGGTCCTGATGAACCGCTCCAATCCCACTGAGTCATCCTGCACCGCGAGTTGCAGCCTCAGGCGTGCATCCAGTCTCTCTCGGAACTTAGTCAGGAGAGCAGCCTCATTCCACCCACTGGCGGCAGCTAGGGTTCTGAAAGTTAGTACATAATCATTAATAGACATTTTACCTTGATTTAGTTTGAATAGTTTCTCGCCAGTGGTGAAAGAGTCAGCTAATTGTGTGAAAACCTCCTGGAAGTAAGCTATAAACCCATCATAATTATGAACTACGCTTCCATCCTGCTGCCAAAGGCCTCAGCCCACTGAAGAGCTTTGTAGTAGAGGTTGATGCGTCAGAGGTAGGCATAGGAGCGGTGCTGTCACAACATTAAGGCCACCCCGAGAAACTCTACCCTTGCGCTTTCTTCTCTAGGAAACTAAGACCTGCCGAACGAACCTACGATATCGTCAACAGAGAACTGCTAGCAGTAAAAGTGGCGTTAGAGGAGTGGCGACACTGGCTGGAGGGGGCTAAATACTCATTCACGGTACTCACAGATCACCGTAATCTGAAGTACCTCCAACAAGCGAAAAGACTTAACTCACTCCCTATCATCACGTACCGCCCCGACTCTAAAAATGTAAAAGCGGACGCACTATCCCGCTGTTGTCCGGCGCCGGATCCCATTACTAATCCGGAGTCTATTCTACCATCGTCACTCGTAGTGGTGCCGATCATGTGGTACATCGAATCGGAGATAGCTCAGTGGGCGCGGTCCAACCCGCGCCTAGGAGCTGTCCTCCGGATCGAACCAACGTACCGGAGTCACTTCGTGAAAGAGTGGTGATAGAGGCTCATTCTAGCCTATCATCCATCCACACCGGCGTTATGTGCACCTACAAACTACTAGAACCAAAGATCTGGTGGCCAAAAATGCGGGAAACCGTTTTGTCTTGCACTATTTGTGCAACTTCTAAGAGCTCACAATGTTTACCGGTTGGAAAATTAATGCCCCTACTAATACCGAACAGACCGTGGTCCCACATTGCAGTGGACTTCGTTACGAATTTGCCAGTATCAAAAGGCTATACAACGGTTCCCTAAAAAATGTCGGTTTATCCCATTTAGCTCTCTTCCGTCAGCCCTCCAGGTGGCAGAAACCCTTTTCGAAACAGTGTTTCGTTGCTATGGCATCCCGGAAGATATTATTTTTGATCGTGGTCCTCAATTCATCGCAAGGGTCTGGAAGGCTTTCTTTCAGAAATTGGGGACCACAGTTAGCCTAACGTTGGGCTATCACCCTGCGTCGAATGAACAGGCAGAGCGAACTGTCCAAGAACTCGGGAGATATCTCTGAGCATACTGTAGCAGTCGAAAGCATGAATGGGCAGACTGCTTAATCTGGGTCAAATACGCACAAAACTCAATATGCCACTCCGCTACCGGCCTAACGCCTTTTCAGTGTGTGTTAGGGCATCAACACCCGCTATGTCCCTGGGATGACACTCTCACCAATGTACCCATAGTGGTTTAATAAAGCGGAAAAAGTATGGGAGGACGCCTACACCAAGATCTCCCAAACAGTGCGGCGATTAAAAAAATATGCCGATAGACAACTAAGGAAACTCATCCGCTCCAGGTAGGTGATCGGGGTATGGCTCTCAGCACGGGACCTTCACCTTAACCTCCCATGCAGAAAACTCTCCCACAAGTACACTGGTCCCTTCTCGATAATATCACAAATAAACCAGGTATCATATAACTTAAAACTCCCTGCATACTTATGCATTAACCCAGTGTTCCATGTCTCTCTTCTCAGGCCGGTCGTCCGGGGCCCATTAGACAAAGGAACAGCGGAACCTTCGCTCCTTGCGGCCGTGGAAATAGAGGGTGCCCCCGCGTTCACGGTCAAAGAACTACTGGACTCACGGAGGAGAGCAGGTTCCCTTCAATATCTGGTAGAGTGTGAAGGGTACGGTCCGGAGGAACAAAACTGGGTTCCGACTTATTAAGGAATTTCACAGGGCACGGCCGGATCACCTGGCACCGCGACCACCGGGCCCGCCCCGCCCCGCCGCCAATCCCATTTGTCAGCGTCAACGCGAAGAGGGCGCCCACACCTCCCTCGGGAAGCCGATCCTGATCTGGTTTTCCAGACTACTGAGCCGCCACTTTGTCTCCCCCTAGTGTGTCTGCGTATGTATGTGTCACTGATATCACTAAAGTAGATTCACCTGTGTCTCCCTTGTGTGCTACTCTACTATTTAAACCAGCCGACCCCGTAGCTCCCTGTTTGTCCACCGTTGTGATTTTATGTGTTATGTGTTTTGATACCATTCGTAAGATAATGTGTTTGTCTGTTTCCCAGGACTGAACAGACTTTGAAGTCACGGGTCAAAAACCCTGTTGAACACTCCACAGGAGAGAAAAGACTTTCAGTTGTGTTTTTGGAATTACTTTGTTTCTTTTTCGAAAAAAATAAATTACACTTGTGCTCACACCTGCATCTGCGTCCGACCTTTGTGTAAGAACATGACAATATTGCAATGAAGGAAAAAACATTATATTTATAATTATAATACAGTGGAACCTTGGATTATGAGCATAATTAGTTCCTGAAGTTTTCATATTTCAAAACACAAATCGAATTTTCCAAAAAAAAATAATGGAAACTTGAATTAAATTAAATACATAAAAATAATTAACACAAAATATAAAGTGAAAATAAAACAAATTAACCTGCACTTTACCTTTGAAAAGAATCGCGACAGAGCAGTGTTTCTGTGTAGAGCAGAAAGAAAGAGTGTGTGTGTCTGTGTGTGTCTAGGATTGCTAAAGTAGGAGGGGTCTGTGTGTGTGGGGGGGGGGCACAGTGTTATAGTCAGAGGTGTCAAGTAACGAAGTACAAATACTTTTTTTTAGTATTAAAAAAAAAATTATTTTTTTCAGCCGACTTTTTACTTCTACTCCTTACATTTTTTTTTTACATTTACGCAATTATCTGTACTTTCTACTCCTTACATTTTAAAAATAGCCTCGTTACTCGTTATTTATTTCAGCTTGTCATGCAAAAAAAAAAAAAAAAAGGATAAATCGCGCCACCCGGTGGAGCAAATTTTATTGTGGTTGGATGAGAATTATAAACATACAGTACCATTTCGACACCCTATTGGATGGTACGCAATCCATCGCACCTGCACATGAGGTCATGTCACACACTCCAGCAAGGACGTTTGAATAAAATAGCATTTTCGGTTGAAAAGGTTGTAATAAGTAGACGAAGATGTCCGTGATAGAGACTCAAGATTCGAGCGAAATGTCACAACCAAGCACCAGCGAGGAAGGTAACAGGAATGATATGTGTGTGTATATATATATATATAAATATATATATATATATATCAATTGGAGATTTAGCACTTGGATTAATAATTTATTCTGACAGCACTAATGTTTATTGTAGGTAACCATACAAGGGTAAGCCTGCCCTGGGTACACTAATTTTCTTGTATGTTGCCCTCACAGATTCCTGCGGCCAAGCTTGAATGTACATTTACATTCCAATAAAGGTTACTGATGACACGCCTCTGAAGTTAGACTTTTTGCACCATTAAAATACTTATAGGCAACTAGTTATTATATCTTCTTCTCCATGAAACATGTTATTGCTCAGTAGTACACATATATGGTTCTTTAGTGTATTTGCATTGTACTAAAATGCATTCCTTTTCAATTGCCATATACAGTATCCCAAATCACTATGGCTGTTAAAAATACAACAAAAAACAACACCACATTTTTTTCTTTTTTTCAGCCTTTTTTTTATGAGGTGTTAGTGCAGTATATAGGCCTGTGGCACAGCCTAAGCTTTTATCCTTAATGCTTTTTTTTCCCCTTACATTTCTTTTACTTTTATACTTTAAGTAGTTTTACACTTTTACTTGAGTAAAAAGCTTGAGTTGATACTTCAACTTCTAAAGAAGTCTTTTTTAACCCTAGTATCTATACTTCTACTCAAGTAATGAATGTGAATGTGACACCACTGGTTATAGTAAACAGTACAAGCGTACATGGATGTTGATTATACCAGTAAGAGATGAGCACTAAGACTCAGCAGGAGAGACAATTACCTACAATTCCACAGCACAAGAAAAAGAAAAACCGTTGGCTCAGTTGTAATTATGTGACGTTCGGCATCAAAACAAGAAGCGCATGCGTGATACATGAGACTTGGTACTTGACCTTGAATGCTTGTGGTGCTGAATGCTTAATGCACTAGTTTACCTTTTTTTTATTTATTTGCCATGCAAAGCATGTAAGCACTTAGCTGAAGCATGGGCTAGGCTGATTCTTTTTTAACCTGATGTTTACCTTAAACAATACATTTTGTAGTACAACATATATACAAGTTTTTGCTTTTCTTTTTGTTTAAGTCTGCTATTTCTCAAGAAAATGCCCATCCGGACATTCAAGCTGGAATTTGATGCTGAAAACTACAAACACGTTGACAGTGAATTTATGTTATTATTATTATTATTATTATTATTATTATTATTATATAGGCTTAATGTACTCTTACATTAACTACTTAATGTATCTGCATATCTAGACTGTGTGAGGAAACCAGAGTACCTGTACAGAGAGAACATGCAAATGCACAGAGACCAAAGGTAGGTCTCAAATCCTAGGTGTTAAACCATACAGTAAGTGCAAGGCCACAGTAAAAACTACAACCCTCTGGAATTTACCTTGGTGTTAATCAGCACCATTTATACTGTATTCCACCTCAAGCAGACACAAATACTGCCTTATGTGAACTTCATCTGGCTTCTATCCAACCCCAGACCAATTAGTCCAAGGCATTGCATTCACTGTGGCAGGGGACTTACAAGTGCACAAGCAAAATGCCTCATGCCTAAATACAAAAAGTAAGATCTGGCACTAAACAGGCTAATCTGTTGCCACTTTGACTCTTTGGGTGACACAGACTGGGACATTGTCCAATACAGCTCTAATGACATCATTGTATTTATGGATGTAATTGTGAGATTTGAGTTGAACTGGCAGATGATACCATCATAACATTTCCCAAATGAAGCCTTGGGAGGATACAACTATTTGCAATACCATGAGATCAGGGCTAACAATTCCAATAGTAGCATGCATGCTGAGAGTAGAAACACCTTCATCATATTGGAGCATGACATAAGAAGAGCTTCAGGGGAGGGAAGGGTTAGTTAAGAAGGGTCAAGTGTTCACTAAGATGCTTAATTTAGCCATTGATGAAATTGCGCTGAAAAGAAACCACTCCATACACAAATGCAGTTAAAGGCAAAACAGACAAGTGGGCTTGTCTTTTTGACCATTAAAGCTTATTCCACCTCTTTCTTATCGTTCCATTGCTATTTGCAGTAGTCTCCTCTGTGCCAGAAGACCTGCACTGCTCCCTGCAGTACTTATCTTTGTTATCCTCAAACACTGCCATCATTTAGTAACAGAAAATATCCTAATCTCATTCAAATTTTTTTAAACATTTAATGAAAAAAACTACAAATATATTTTGTAAAATGTCATTTTAAAAGAGATTTCACTAACTAGCGTGCTAATTAAAGTATAATTTATTATATTTATTAAAAATTATCAAATTACTGGACATGAATCTTTCACTCAGTATTACTGAATATAAGAAGTAACAAAGGCCCATCTCTCATTTTTGCATAATATATATAAACATTTTGTAATTTCCGTCCCTGAGCTTCGAGGAAGCACAAGGACACCTTAATTTCCATGGGTTTTGGTTTTCTTCAAATAAGGAGGCTGTTTAAAACTGTCTTAAGAAAAGTCAAAATGAAAATGACTTTGGCATCACTGCCATGCAATTCTGATGCCAAGAAAATGGGTTGGATCAGAAATTTCTTATTGAAAAGGCACAGAAGCTGGGAATGCTTTTTAGAAACGTAAAGTCGAAAGCCAGTCAGCAGTAGATAAACACAAAATTGTTGCTGAAGAAACTACACTTTATTACATTCCAGGTAAGCTTTGATATTTTCCATTTTCAGTTTACACTGTGTAACTGCTTTAAAGTTTTATAACATTTTATTTCTCCCATTTTGCATTTTCGTACTTGTTCAATAATAATAATAATAATAATAATAATAATAATAATAACAATATGCTGATATGTATTTTGTTGTATGGTGCATGTTATGAGGGGTGTTTTTATGATGCAATATACTTTTGGGGTGAGAAGAACCTAAATATCTGTATGTCTTGGAGATTTTTTATGGCAGATCTCTTACTGATTGTTACAAAGTGCTGACACTGGCTTCCATAAATGTTTTTAAAAAACATGTCGCTTTGCTAATAAAAATTCACCACCTTTTATATATTTTAATGGTTATTTAACTTGCTAGGAAACTTATTGCAAGAGAGGGGTACACCAATACATTGCATACACATAAACATTCACACACTCATTAACACACTACAGGCAATTTAGGAAGGCCAATTGGGCTAATCTGCATGTCTTTGGACTTTGGGAGAAAACCGTTTTCAGACACCTGGGTAGTAATCTCAAACCCTTTAATTAATCAGAACACTTAAATTAACACTTACCTTTACACACAATACTAGTTAAATTTTATTTTTAAAGTTTTTTGTTGACCTTTTCACTTAGATATGTTTACTTAAAACCAACTGCTAGAAACCTGGGAGTTTTATTGGACAGTGATTTTAAATTGAATAAGCAAATGAACTCTGTTGTTAAAGCGTTTCTTGTCGTTTAAACTGTTTTTCAACAAAAAAGATCTTGAAAAGGATGAACACACTTTTATTTCAAGTTTGTTGAATTTTTGTAATACCCTCTATGTTGGTGTTGGCCAGGCCTCGATTGCATGGTTGGTTTTGGTCCAAAACGCTGTTCCGCGCTCCAGCACAGGGTTAAGTTTAAAGTATTGTTAATAGTCTACAAAGCCCTAAATAATTAAGCACTTCAATATATTTCGGATTTTTAAAGACATATTTCTGACCTCTTATAGCCATATAGTCCATATAATCTCTCAGGTTTGGTGTGCAGCTTTTACTTACAGTTCCTAAATTTAGGTGAAAGAGTCGGGGTGATCGTGACTTTTCAGTTTTTGGCTAGAGAGTTTGCATTTATTCAAACTGACAAGATAACTACAAACCAAACTTTCACTCAAAATTAATCTTTGTGTTTGTCTTGCCTGAACCTTTGAGAATACACAAGGACGTGGATTTCCCTTTATTTCCATGGTTTTTGGTTTTATTTAAAGGAAGTCTTAGGAAAAGTAAAATCCTTATGTCATCAGTGTCGAAAATTCTCACGATACTCTCAGGACTGTTTTAAATCGAACATTTCTTATTGCAAAGGTACAGTGGCCTGTAAAGTAGAGGCTCATATGTATATAATCATATATAATCATATTATACAATCATTTTTGAAAACCAGATTCCAAAAACGTTGGTACACTGTACAAATTGTGAATAAAAACAGAATGCAATGATGTAAAAGTTTCAAGTTTCAATATTTTATTCAGAATACAACATAGAAAGAATGTATCATTTTAAGGGAAATATAATTCATCAACACATCTTAAAAAAGTTGGAACAAAGCCATGTTTACCCCTGTGTGGAATCCATTCTTCTTTTTATAACAGTCTGCAAACGTCTGGGGACTAAGGAGACAAGCTGCTTAAGTTTAGAAATAAGAATGTTGTCCCATTCTTGTCTAATACAGGCTTCTAGTTGTTCGACTGGCTTAGATCGTTTTTGTCCCATCTTCCTCTTTATGAGAAAACGCCTGCGCTTCAGGATCATGTTTGGATATGGCTTCTTTTTTGACCTATAGAGTTTTAGCTAGCAACGACAAATGGCCCCGATGGATTGTGTTCACCAACAATGTTTTCTGAAAGTATTCCTGAGCCAATGTTGTGATTTCCATTACAGTAACATTTCTGTTTTTGATGCAATTTCAAATTTCCACTTTATTGCATTCTGTTTTTATTCATAATTTACTCTTTTGGAATCGGGTTTGTATATTTACTACCTTTCATTGCTTTCGACTGTTGCATTGCCAGAGAAGCAGAACTGTTTTGACCCAGAATATAAGTTTCACCTCCCAAAAATTCTCAACATGATTTTTTGACCACGGGCTGTATTTTTTTTTTTTTCTCCGTTCCTGAAGACACAGCTGTTTTCACTGTGTTTTATTGCTTACATTTTTTGTATATCATCTTAAATTTAGCTATAAATATACAATATAGATAATATACAGATATAGATATTCAAAAGTAATAAAAATTACATTTTATATTTTTTTTCTTTAGCTTTGGTCTTATTATTTTTATTATTTATTAATATTAAACTTTGTTTATTGTTGTAGTATTTTTATGCAACTCATCCATCATGAAGCTGAACCTTTCTCTTCTCCTGTGTCTCACTGGTAAGAGTATGTTTTTGAAATGTTTTTGAGTATGTTTTTTGTGTTACTTTGTCATAATCGAAGAAGACAATTACATGCTAACATAGAATTCCTATTATTTACTTCATAAAAAAAAACACTATTTTAACTTACTGTAACTTCATAATAACCTAAACTATGTAAGATTAAAGATAAAGGTTTCTTTTTCTCTTAATTTTTTTCTTACACTTGTATTAAACAAGAGCAATACAATAATTTATCAATTGAAAATTCAATATCTGCTTTGCAATCTTGAGATGGAGCTGTATAATTCCAACTCATCTGTACTCAAGGGTTGTACAGTATGTAAACAGAACCACAATACTGTACATGTCTGAGGTGCAGAACTGTATTTATCTATTTAAACTTATTTGGCCAAAGGAATCTGGACACCTGACCAAGACACCCAAAAGTGTTTGTCGTGCGGAGTATGTCTGTATTTTTATTGATAAACCTGGTCATATCCGTTTATCAGCCTTTTGATCAAAACGCTATCTTTTAGAAAATGAAAGTGCGCCCCTTGGGTTTTCACACGCCAATGAGCAGCTTTATTTTAGTCATAAATTCACAACCACATTCTAGCCATTATTTCTAGTCGTGGTCAAGTAATGGATGAAATAATTATTCAATGCTGAACACAAACAGCGAAAAAAAAACATGATGATCACTATTGTAAAAAGCCAAAAGCTCTTTAAGTGGATTCAAGTCATTTTTTTTTCGGGGAAAGATTCTTATGTGCATATAAGGAGATTTACTTGAAAATATAGATTTTTTTGTTTCTTCATTCAAGTCTTCTGATGGTGCTCAATGTCGACACATTTTTACGTTTTAACGCAGATACAGTATGTTCTTTTTGACAGACGAATCATGAAATTTGCATGGTTAACATTATTAGATTGCCTACTATTAGAAATTAAATTAATTTTGAGACAATTTAAACCGAGACATTGCCATGATTCTTATTGTTCTGTCCCTGTTAAGACATTACAAAAATTATATAACAAACCTTTTATTATTAATTTTAAAGCATGACTTTTTTCATGCGTCATCTGGAAGATATTTTGTAAAACACACCACACTTATTTAAATTCTAAAATGGTGCTTGAGGGATTTAGCGTCACTCCGTGAGACAAATTGTGGTCCTTTGCAGGGAAAAAGCACAGAAAAATCCGTGGTGTTTGAGGGACCATCGCAATTAAGAATCACAATCACCTTAAAGTCCCCAGGCACCTTAAAGAGGTGTTTAAACAGTTTAGAAAAAAAAGGATTTCATAAGTCTGCTAGTAGAGCAGCTCTGTGATAGAAGCCTGCCACTTAACATGCTTTTCTGCATGGCAAATGTTAGGGGTAGCTCAGTGGTTAAGGCATTGGACTATGGTTCAAAAGGTCCCAGGTTCAAACCCCACAACCACCAAGTTGCCACTGTTGGGCCCTTGAGCAAGGCCCTTAACCCTCAACTGCTCAGATGTGTAATGAGATAAAAATGTAAGTCGCTCTGGATAAGAGCGTCTGCTAAATGTAAATGTTAGAGACTGTTGTTAGACATGATGGGACAGCATTTTGTTCAAGGTCCTCCTTTCCAGCACCAGCTCCATTGAGCCCAGTTTAAGCCAAGCAAAGATTTGCTCTTCTAATAACCTTTATCAATTGTGTGACATCTCTGCTTATGAGGTTCCCTTCCTAACAAATTACAGCTTTATCCCGGCACTCCCGTGCTGCTGACCATGATCCCAAATGTGCAGTTGCTTATCCTGACATATGGTGCCAGATGATGTTAAAAGCTTTGATGAAGAAATTAAAGAGTTTAGAGTAAACTAACCATAAGACAATACTCAACCTTACAGTTTTTTTCTATTTGTATTTAAAAGTTAGGCAGAATGTTTTGCCTTACAGAAAGATAGGCAGACATACAGTATCTGTGGACTTAATTATATATAATCAGTGATAATTACATCATGTACATGTATAAAGTGCCAGACACCATTAAACTTAGCCCAGCACTAATTATGGCCACTTGGTCGGCGTCCAAAACTCCTGCGTCCTCTTCCCTCCTCTCTCTCTTCTCCCCCAGATGCATGTTCTTTGTCCTTTTCAAAGCAGAGGTAAAGAAGATGAAAAAACGGCATACATACATACAACGTAGGTTGATTTATGAATCTTCATGTTCCTCAGGTCCTCCAGAGACTTCTTGATAATAATATGTACACCCAGGCAGAGAAGTGCAACTTCCTCAAGACATCCTCCTTATTCCTGAGCTTTGTAATGTTGCCATCAAGGATAGAGAGGAAGGAGGACAATTCAAATAAATTCAATTTAATTTTATTTGTATAGCGCTTTTAGCAATTGTAATTGCCGCAAAGCAGCTTAACACAATCAAAAGAATTATTTAAGTTTGTATAAAATGTGAATGTGTATGAATCAAAATGGTCAGTTTGTCCCTGGTGAGCAAGCCGAGGGCGACAGTGGCAAGGAAAAACTCCCTAAGATGGTACTGTAATAGGAAGAAACCTTGAGAGGAACCAGACTCAACAGGGAACCCATCCTCATTTGGGTGAAACAGAAAGCAGTAAATGATCTGCATTTATACAGTGTGTTAGGTAGCAGGCAGTTCAGCTTTAATAGCTGATGTTAATTGATGTCTCAGAAGACTTGTAGACTGAGGTAGACTTGTAAGAAGTTCCAGTCCTGAACTATCAAACTGTCAAATCCCCAGAGAAACAGTTGCCAACACCAGTCAAGGCCAGAACCATCTTCTAGGTAGAGAGAATCATCCCCAGACACCAGACGCATCCCAAAGGCACCAGGATGGGTCAGACAGGTCCGGAAGGCAGAGGGAGTCTGGATCACTGGCAGCTCAGGAACGACATGTGTAGCTCGACAGAGAGAGAGAAAGAGTGAAAGGGGGGGGGGGGGCAGGGGGAGAGAGGAACGAGAAAGTGGGGGGGAAAGAGAAGAAGAGGAGAGATGGCAGTTAGGTATGGTCACAGTCACACAATGTATAATGTGAATGTATATTAACTGTAGAGTGCAAGCATAGACTCCGGCAGGACTAACTATGACAGCATAACTAAAAGGGAGAGCCAGAAGGAAACACAAACATAAGGGCTTCCTGAGATGTAAAGCAAACAATCACACTCCGTCAGCAAACCTGAGTGATCAATGAGAGTGAGGAAGACAGCGAAGATAAGATAGGGGGGATGTGCTCATATCTCCTGGTTCTAGTGAGGGCTCTCGCTGCTGCATTCTGGACTAGCTGAAGCTTATTTATGCACCTAGCTGAACAACCAGACAGTAAGGCATTACAATAGTCCAACGTAGAGGTGATAAAAGCATGAACTAGTTTTTCTGCATCGTTTAGCGACAATATATTTCTTATCTTGGTAATATTTCTGAGGTGAAAGAATGCTATCCTGGTAATATTATCTACATGAGCTTCAAATGAAAGGCTGGAATCTATAATCACACCGAGGTCTTTCACTGTTGCATTTAATGGAACAGAAAGGCCATCTAAAGTTACGGTGTGATCTAAAATTTTACTCCTAGCTGTATGCGGTCTTATGACTAGAACTTCTGTCTTATCCGGATTAAGCAGAAGGAAGTTAATTAGCATCCAATTTCTTATGTCCTGCACACATTGCTCAACTTTAGTAAGCTGTTTTTTCTCATCAGGTTTTGCTGAGACATATAACTGTGTGTCGTCAGCATAACAATGAAAACTAATACCACGCTTACGGATTATGCTGCTTAGAGGAAGCATGTAAAGGGAAAAAAGCAGTGGACCTAAAACTGAACCCTGCGGAACGCCAAACCCCACTAGAGAACATGCAGAATAATCACCATTTAAGTCTACATACTGATAACGATCGGTCAAATAGGATCTGAGCCAGGAGAGGGCTGTACCCTTAATTCCTACTACATTTTCTAATCTGTGAAGAAGAATAGCGTGATCAATGGTGTCAAAAGCTGCACTGAGGTCAAGTAATGTAAGCATAGTTACACAACCCTGATCAGAGGCCAATAGGAGGTCATTTACTACTTTAACGAGTGCTGTCTCTGTGCTGTGATGAGGCCTAAATCCTGACTGATACAGTTCATGTATGCCATTTCTATGTAGATATGAGCATAGCTGCTCCGCTACTATCTTTTTCAGAATTTTAGAGATAAAGGGGAGATTTGATATCGGCCTGTAATTGGACAGCTGACAGGGGTTGTGGTCAAGTTTCTTAATTATTGGTTTGATAACTGCTCATTTAAAAGATTTTGGAACATAACCAATGCTGAGCGAAGAATTTATTATTCTTAACAGGGGTTCTGTTATTGCTGGTACTATCTGTTTAAGAAAATGTGTTGGTACAGGATCTAATATACAGGTTGATGAATTTGCAGAAGATATGAGTAAAATTAGTTCATTCTCTTCAAGGGAAGTAAAGTATTCTAGGTTCTGATCTGACATGGCTAGTTTAACATCTGCATCAATTACATTGTCCGGTTTCAAAGCCTTAATTTTATGCCTAATATTTACAATTTTATTATTAAAAAGGTCATGAAGTCCTAACTATTGCATGATGTTGTTGTGGAGATTTCTGCAGTGGTCTTATTTCTGGTTAATTTTACTACAGCATTAAATAAAAATCTAGGATTATTTTTGTTATTTTCTATAAGAGTGGAGAGATATGTTGATCTAGCTACACTAAGAGCTTTTCTATAGTTCAGGATGCTCTCCTTCCATGCTATTTGACTATAGTTCAGGATGCTCTCCTTCCATGCTATTTGACAAGCAACAGGTGATCATAAACTGGCTAACCCAGCCTCATGATGGGATCTCCAGAGGTTCCTGGGCTTTGCAAACGTTTTGACTTTTTGATAGCATCTCCACTAATTTTTCTGAACTCCTTCTGGAATGAAGTCATGGCTCTAAGCTTTATTGTCACCCAGGCCCCACAAAAACCCAGTGTATAGTTTAGCAAAGTTTCTAGGGGCCCACGTTTAAGAGGGAAATGTCCATTAAATGTTTGTAACAGCATACAATATTTAAACAAGATGCAAACATGACAACTGACCTACTGGTGGCCTCCACAGACCCTTCCCTGTTCAATATCGCCACAGGTCACACATCTCCCTGGAGACTACTTCTCCAAAGCGTGCATTTTATTTACCCTCCCAAACTTCCCTCCACCTAAGAAACAGCAGAGCTACTGTTCCTCCATATCATTCGGCTTCATGGTCTCCCTTGTGGAATCGTTTCAGACAGAGGACCTCAGTTTACATTACAATTCTGGAAGCCATTTTGCAAGCTCGTCTCTTCCACTCCTGGCTTATCACTGGCTTTCACCCCAATATAATAGCAAAACATAGAAGAAGAATCAAACGTTTAAGGTCACTTTTAGATGCGTGGCCACTCGGGACACCACCACCTGGAGCAAGTTCCTTTTATAGATAGACCATGCCTTAAACTCTTAACCCTCATCATCCACTAGAGTGTCCCCATTCCAGTGCTGTTTCGGCTGCCAGGCACTCACATTTCGCACCCTAGATGAGGAGGTAGATGTTCTGTCTGCTCAGCATTTTAATTATTCATTCATATTCATTTTATGTTCTATCGAGGCATACTGTATGAAAGACTACCTGATAACTTTTTTTTCTTTAAGACCACTGTCCTGGGTAGGTCAGAGAGTCTTGCTTGCGACTAGAGACACTCCACTAAAAACATGTCATGCAAACTTTTACTCCGCTTCACTGGACCCTTTACCACCACCAAGATAATCAACCCATGATTCGTCAGGCTCTCGCTTCCTTCCACCATGCAGATCAATGCCCTCTTTGACATTGTACACAATTGGCTGCTTTCTAAATTTTGTGGCAAAATCAGTTTGAATAAAATCACATATGTATGTATTGGACAGGTGTTTGCATACTTTTGGCCATATACTGTAGTGTACTTTGAAAATTTTGTTGTTTAGTTATTAAGTTGTTAAAAACATTTATCTGTCTATTATGTGTACATTTAAAAAATATATTGCAACAGGTGTTTTCTTAGTCACCCAGCAAATTGTTCACTATGATTACTATATGATCACAACTCCATCGACATGGTATGATGCACTACGGTACTGCAGGACCAAGCATATGGATTTAGCTTTCGTGGAGACTAATGATGACTGGGAAAGGTTGAATGCTGGGGCAAAAATAATGGGTCTGCCAACAACTGGCTGGGTTGGACTGTCTGCCCGAGTCTCCACCTGGTACTGGGTCTATCCAGGGAGGTTCAATAGAAGTCAGGCCAAATGGGGTGACGGACAGCCTGATAATTCTGATGGGAATGAACTTTGTGTTGCAATAAACTCAAGTGGATACTGGGAGGATTATAACTGCGCATATTTGAAATCCTTCATATGTTACAATGGTAAGCCAACATCCGTATGTTTATTTATAGCAGTGGTTCTCAAAGTGTGGGGCGCGCCCCACTAGTGGGGAATACAGATATGACAGGTGGGGCGCAATGAACGGGAGGGAATTAGTGAAAAATAATAGGAAAGTACCTATTCTAATTCATGATTTTCTTTATTGATTTATTCAATCTTTATTTTCTTTATCGGACACTCGAAACTAAATAATGACACACAAATAAATGGATCATTAATACAAGTAAATTAAAATAACGTCAGAGAAAAAGTGGAACCATATTGCAACAATAATGGTTTAACGTCGGCATGTTAATTGCAGAGGAACAATATATAAGGAAACATTCGGTATTATATATGTAATTTCATTTATTCCAATGTGTATGCTAATGTTTCTGTATTTTTGTTAAAAAAAATAATATTTTATCGGTCAGTACTAGTCTGGCATTTCTAGTTTCAAGTGCGGTAACAAAGTTACTTTTTGATCCTTTAGGCGCTGAACAGAAGGGAAGATCAATATCGTTCTACGCTTTTTGTTGCTGTGCGGCATTTTGCGATGATCCCTAAATCATTCGTTGCGCTGTAAAGAATAATGGTGTTTATGCTTTTAAACATGTATAATTTAAGGCGGATGTAGCTTAAAGACAATGTAGAGATAAAATATATGTGTGTATCTTATTTGTGGGTTTATTTACGCAGCTATTGAATTCGGAGATGCGAATATCAAACTAACTTTACCGCGGACACAAACCGGTGTTATGCGCTAAAATGCCCCCCTGCCGCGGATTGCCCCCCTACATAATCTCTATCAAATTTTATATCAGGACATACATTCAAAGGTTTATTTTTATATAATAATTATTTATTACAAATTACACTAAATAAATATTGTTTGTGGTGAAAAATTACAGGAAACTATTTTTATTATAAAATAAGCAATATAAAATATACATGTTGTATATGAAAAAAATATATAATTTATGTATTTTTTCCCCTATAATTTTTTTTTTATATTGCTTATTTTATAATAAAATTCGTTTGTTATAATTTGTAATTTGTAAACCACAAACCTATGAATTAATGTTATAATATATTATTTGGAAAAGGTTAATGTGTGGGCGGGGGGTGGGGGGTCAGTAGCGTACAGTGAACACCGTGAACACCGGGTCAGTAGCGTACAGTGTGTAGTGAGCATAATAACGTCAATGGATACATTTGTTACATGGACCACAAAAAAGCAGGTGATTCAGCATCATCAGCCTAATCAACCAAAAATCCAGCCGAAAGGAAAACATGATAAAGCCTATATGTTGCGCTTGGATTCATGGTGGGGATGGTGGGGGCAGAGGAGAGACCTGTGTGTGTTTTGTGTCTTAAACCGCTGGCAGCAGACAGCATGAGACCCAACAAAGTAGGAATACCCTTAGAGACAACACACCCCGGTGACATTAATATGCCACTCGACAAAGAAATTTTGTTTGGTTTAGAAATTGATAGTTCAATACATAGTAAACTTGGACGTTTTAGCTATCATTTTGTTCACAAGTGGGGCTTAAAAATTCGCCCACTGCCTTAAGTGGGGAATGACAGAAAATGTTTGAGAACCACTGATTTATAGTATTTTATTAATATCTCAATCCAATTACCTTTATTTGTGCATACAGTACTTTCATCCTAATTTGAAAACAGAAGGATATTTATGTAACTGTAATCCCTACTGTATGTTCTGGGCAGCTTAACTGTTTCCTTCTGAACTGATGAAGATTGTATAGGTTTTAATATGGATTTGTAACACATTCAAATTTCCTGACATTGATGTTCTAATGTTGTGGTGACTAATCAAAGTCCAGTGTAAAGATGCCGCAAAAAATATTATTTTTTATTAAACAAATAGCATAATGACTTTTTAAGATTTAAAAATATTCTGTCAATTGTTGGGGATCAGAAGTGAAAAAATAATATAAGTTATTTAATCTTAGCAATTGCCCGTAGTGTGTAAATGAGTGTGTGAGTGTGTGTATGTGTGCGTGCCCTGCGATGGACTGGCACTCTGTCCAGGGTGTACCCCGCTTCGTGCCCTAAGTGTCCTGGGATAGGCTCCAGGCCCCCTGTGACCCTGAATACAGGATAAAGCGGTATGGAAAATGAGTGAGTGAGTGAGTGAGTCAGTGAGTGAGTTATTTTAGCTCTATTTGCTAATTAGTTTGATGGATTCTGCACTTGATTACTGACAATTTAAAGAGGGGGTGAGTATCACCAATGTCATGGAATAATCAATACAGCATACTGCTTGATCTTTAATTAATTTACATTTAGGCTCTTTCACACTAATTAGTAACATTACTATTTCACAGCTAGCTCAGGAACGTTTGTTGTTGGCCCTTACCAAACAGACTGGTCGAGAAGTTCGGACTACTGCCAGACATATCACACAGATTTGGCCTTCATATCAAGTCAAACACAAAACAGTGAATTACAACAACTGACCTCAGTTCAGGGCCCTTTCTGGATTGGCGTATTTAGGGACAGTTGGTTTTGGTCGAATGGGATGATGCTTTCAAATTCTCGGTGGAGCCCTGGCTGTCCAAATAATGTTGATCACAACGACAACTGTGGTTCAGTTAATAACAGTCTATTAATGGATAGACCATGCAACAGCCTATTCAATTTTTTCTGTTACACAGGTGAGTTTGTTGGTTTTTGGTTACTGTTGCAACTTCTTAAACCATCATATATAAAATCCCTCTAAGTATCTAATAATTCTATGAGGAATAATCCTTGTAAACAATGTGTTTTGACTTTTTGCTCGCTGCTGCATCTTTTGAAAGCCCTCAATGTGAGAAAGCAAGTTGTGAAACTAACATTTCAAGGAGACAAGCGTGTGTTTGATCCTACTGTTCAGTCCGCCATTTTACAGCAGGTATGTCATTAAAGTTATTTTTCATTGCTATGACAAAAGCATTCTCTTAGCATAGTTTTTGGTTTATAAAAGGTTATTGTATGTATTCAACACACCATACATTTTAATCTTCTACAGTTACATTTATTATCCTGTGGCATGTCTGCAAAGGAAATGAGTTTGTGCTGTCTTTTACATTACTACAGCTACAGTATAATCAGTCTAGTAACAACACCTCTCTCTCTCTCTCTCTATTTATGCAAAATTGCACCTTGACATGTTATCAAGAAACCATTCTCTCCCCAGTAAAATTAAGATTTTGTTCTTCAGATCATACAAACGCTGGAGAAACATGGCTTTTCATTAAAGACAACTGTGACTTGGAAGGTGCAACCAGATGGAAACATTTTTCACAAAAGAAGGATAGATGATCTGTAAATGACCAGCCTATAACTTTTGAGTACTTTATCAGGTTCTTTATGGTGCATTTTCATGTAAAAGTCTAACATATAACCTTGAGTTTCATTTTATTTTGATAGAGATTTTACAGTAGGCAAAAATCCAGAAGTAGATTTAGGGATATAGTAAATGTGATATAAGAAACATTAAGATGAACCAAACACCATACAGGACACAACAACACAAATACAAATATGTACATTCGAATAGTTTGTTAATGCTATGTTCAAGAAGGGACCACCAGGGCCACTCAGAGACTTGAAAAGAGCTCCCCAGTTGATAGCTAACTTGAAGATAGACATGAAGACCGTAATTAGAATTCAAGAGACTATAAATTGTAAATAGATAAAACTGGTTCTCTTTAAGCATGGGTTCATTTAGTTTAATGCTCTTTTTAAAATGGATTCAAAAGCTAGTTGTGATGGTATCCTCCAACCACACAACTAAAATGTAAGTTTATCTCAGATCTCATCAGGAATCTCAGCAATGCTCTCTGAGTTTGAAGGATTGTGTACACATTTTCCTCCCTTCAATCCTAATGGCTCTAAATAATTGTGGGTATTTGTGAGCTCAAGTATGTGAAAGAGACTAGTTGGCTCTTTTCTTCAAGTGTGAAGGTGCCCTGCAATACATTATGCAATGTAAATTTAAAATAATGCAGTTGGTTGGCTGTTTGGGTCTCAGAGGTAAAAGGTTAGGTAGGAACTGACCAGTGAATTGGGAACAGGGAAAAAACTAGAAAAAAATCAACAGAAAAAAAAAAGTTCAATTTAGAACCAGTCACCTGCTTACATCAGCTCCCCCTTTAGGCTGATAAGTAAAAGGTATTACTTGTTTCATGTGATTTCTTTGTTACAAATTTGCCTAATAATTCTTCCAATGTCTACCATCTTGCTTGTTGTTGACTTTACGCTGTGATATAATCGTTCCTATATGACAATGGAAATAATGGAAAAACAATGGGGAAAGTATGAAAAGTAAAAATATGGGTATCTCATTGTAATGTCCGGGTCATCTTGTGGAGGGCACTGCATGCCCATTAGTCTTTATGTTGTTGTTAACATGTTTTCTGTATGTCTCCTACTTTCGTATACTGTTCTTGATTAGATGTGTTATGCTCTGTTTGCTTACAATAATCTTTGTGTTGGATCTGTCTATTTTCTCAGTTAATCTGCCCAATCTCACAAAGTTTCATGGTTATTTGTCAGTTGTTTTTTTCTGTTATTGGATCAGGTTTAGGTATATATGGTATATATCATAATACCACCCCTAACCTTTAACATGTAAAAGACTTCTATTAAATGGGTCTGGTCAGATACGATGTGATATAATATGTATATTTCCTACACAGAATACACAGTACTTTCCAATACATGAAAAAAAAAAATATAAGATACAATGTTCATATGTAAATGACTTTTATTTTGAACCTATTAATCCTGTATCTGCACCTACATTTTATTAAAGTACTGAAAATGTTTGGTCTTTATATTGTTTGTCATTTACATTTTCCGCTGCAGTATTTTGAATGATATGTGAATGATGTAAATATCTTTTTGTTCTGCCCAATAGGGGAAAAAATGCTTGTTTTGTACTATGAGCTGCATCAAGTGTGAAGTGACTTGTGAGCAATGGTCAGCCATAACATTAAAACCAACCTAACAGGTGATGTGTATCGTTATAGTGGCATCTGTCAAGGGGTGGAATATATTGGGCAGCAAATAAACACTCAGTTCTCAATGTTTATATGTTCAAAGTAGGACAAATGGGCAATCATAAGGATCTAAATGACTTTAATTGGGGTCAAATTGTAATAGACGGACGCCTGGTTCTGTGCATCTCCAAAAGGTCTTCTGGGGTGTTTCTGGGATGTAGTGGCTAGTACCCAAAAGTGGTAAAAGAAAAAAATCTGTAAACCACCGGTAGGGTTATAATCTAACTGCAATGTGGCACAAGCATGGCGTCTTGAAATTCCATCTTGTCTTCCAGCCCAGGTGTATTTGCTGACCCCGCCCACCTTGGGTGGCATAGGTAATGATGTGTGTGCGAGAGGCTTGAGTTCAATTCAATTCTATTCTATTTGTATGGTGTTTTTAACAATGGTCATTGTCACAAAGCAGCTTTACAGGATCAGAAGAAAATTATGGAAGTGTGTATGAGATGTGAAAAGTGTGTATTAATAAAAATGAGCAAGACGAGAGTGTTGGTAGCAAAGAACAACTTCATGAGACGGCAGTAGGATGAAACCTTAAGAGAAATCAGACTTAATGAGGTAATCATCCTCATTTGGTTGATAACAAATAGCAGGAATTGTTCTGCAGTCATACTGTGTGTTGTGAGGCTGGAATTTCAATATAAACGTTGTTGTCTTTAAGTTAATATGGAATCCAGTTTGTTATTGGAAGCTCAGGTAGGATATAGGAAATTCCTCAATGGCTTGTAGAAATCCACATCATCTCGCTCCAGATCTTTCACATGAACTAAATCTATACTCTGGACATACAGTTTTAAAAAAACCCTCTGAGCTAAAATATTTTAGAATGATAATAGATGAATATCTACTATCTAGCCGGCCAACATTTCACCTTCATCACCGACCATGCTCCTCTACAATAGATGGCAAGCGTGAAAGACTAACACATGCATTACTTTTTGGTTTGTTTCTCTGAAAGGTTTTTCCTTTCAGGATCAGCACCAAGCCAGGACACAATAAGGTAATGCTAATAAACTCTTGAGACAGCATGTCCTGTGGGCCATACCAGTAGTAGACTTATAGCTGTGGGTGTTGGAGGTGTTGTTTACTGTGGCCACTGATACAGTTGCACAGAAAAAAAACCCACTCCTTACAGAACGTCAGACAAGCGCAGAACAGAAAATTGGGCTCGTTTTCTCAACCCATAAAGCTCATCCCATTGCGGGTTTTACTTTGTTACATTTACTACAGGTATGCTTTGATGTCTTATTTTTTATTTACAGTTCACACTGCTTGATTTGTTTAATGTTTTATAATTTTCCTAATGTTTTTATAAAAATCTTATAAATTTCTTACATTTTGCATTTTTGCATGTTTTACAAGGGCAGAATGGAGTAATAGCACAAATACTGTAGGTTGAAGCAGCTTCTTCAGAGCAGGATCTCTGTGACTTCAGATATCTTTTCTGCAGAACAAAACTATCCAGCCCTGGTCTCATTTTAACATACAAACACTGTCTATGACTTTTCAGGTAGGCCTCGCTATTTCATAGCAACATTACAGAAAGTCCTGCTTTGGATAGTTAATGTAAAAAATATAAAATGCCTTGAAGCACACATCAACTGCCCCAAGTAGTGTGCATTGCTCCAGAGCCTGTCCCACCAGAATGACGAATGCCTGAGAGCAGCGCTGGTCATCATCTCCCACGTCAGGATGTACAGTAGGGGTACGGCCTTGACACTTCAGCCTGCTGGAGGTATTCCACCATGTTGGTGCTAACCTTAGAAAGAAATGAAAGAATGTTTTGTTAAATAACAAATATTAAACTGAATAAGAATGTGCAATAGGATTTATACTAAATAAAAAATGACAAAGCTAGAGTATAGGTACAAAAACATGAAGTACTGAAACAAAAACATGGAGACAGGCTACTGTACCACCAAAAATAAAACAACAAAATATGCATGGCTTTTAGAGTAAAGCTCCTTAGATATTTTTTTTAAGTCAGACTAGTTGATGTGAGCGCTAACGCTAGCAACCTAACTAAATGCCTGCGTCATGCTAGCACTACAGTTAACAGGTTACTGTTCATTCATCACTTCATCTTCGTCATCCTGCACACATTCTACAGAGAAAGATAAAAAGCTCAGACATCTTATCCGTTTCCTTCATACACAGCTGGGGTTCTTTGGCTAACTATAGCAGCTATTGTCAGCTAAATTATCTTACCTCAGACCAGCCTGAAAGTTTGAGTGTAACCTTAACACGGTAACAGCAATAAATGTTACATATAGTAATAATTTTTCAGTCATATGTGACTTAGGTGAGTGAACATGTGTATACAGACCTTGTATTTAACGTCATTTTCCCTTAAATGAACCGTCATCAGCGGTGTGGGAGCTCAAGAGAGACACGAAGCTCTGACTGACAGCCGCTGAATCCACCGGTGAACTTTGGGGGAGGAGCCAAGCAAACTTCAACCCAGCAGCTGGGTTACACAAAAACTACCCAACTCTCTGTAAATAACCCAGAAAAATGACCCAACAGAGGCAACCCAGCGCTTGGGTAAAAAAAAAACCCAGCGTTTTTTAGAGTGTGTGGTTTTTGGCTACTGTTACAAGTACTTAAAATCCATTAAGGAATAATCCTTGTAAACAACGTAATTTGTCTTTTTGCTGTCTGGCAAATTGTGAAACTGACATTTCAAGGAGACAAGCGTGTGTTTGATCCTACTGTTCAGTTAGCCATTTTACAGCAGGTATGTCATAAAAAGTTTAGATATTTTTATTGCTGTGACAGAAATATTCTTTTGCCGTTGTTTTTGGTTTATAAAAGGTTAATGTAATAAATACATCATACATTTTAATCATTTACAGTTTCATTCAATCTTGTGTGATGTGTGCAAATGAGTTCCTCTTGTCTTTTATATCACTACAGATATAATTAGTTATTCCAACAACAATGTCTCTCTCTCTCTCTCTCTCTCTCTCTCTTGCTCTCGCTCTCTCTCTCTTTCTTTTAATTTATTTATGCTATTTGCGGCTTGATACGTTATCAAGATACAATTATCTTCCCAGTATTAAAGGCATTCCTATGCCACAAAACATACCTATTAGGAATTAAAATTATGTTATTCACTTCATAGATTTAAAGAAATGTTTAAAGATAAGGTGTTTAGTGAATATATGACATGAAATAGATATGATTATTTTTTTCTTCCTAATTTCTTTTCTTTTCTTAAGTGAAAGAATAATTAATTTTGACATCTTTTGTTTATGTGTATAAGTGACAATATTTGTTGAGACAATATTTTGTGTAATTTACTGTAAAGTGTCGCTCATTATTTGTTGATGTATAAAGGGTAGGCATAATAAGCAATGCTTTAGCCTACACCTTTTTCAGTGTTAAACTGAAATAAACTGAACTGAACTGAACTGACCTGTAGATGACCAGCCTATAACTTTTTGAATACTTAAACAGGTTCTGCATTGGTACATTTTCACGTAATATGCTAACATATAACCTTGAATTTTAGATTATTTGTATAGAAATTTTTACAGTAGGCAAATATTCAGAAGAAGCAGATTTAGGACTATAGTTAATGTACACCATACAGAACACAGCAACAAAAATACAATATATGTACTACTGCATTAGAATAGTGTTTATGTTAAGGAAAGGACATTGCTAGACAATCAAATTTAGGAGACACAAAGTATAAAATATTGTTCGTAAGTAGATAAAACAGAATGTTTTGATAGTTCGGTCTACTGCTTTTTTAAGTATGTTTGCAAATACCAGTTGTGAAGATACAGCCATTTATCCACGTTAGTTGTTGGTATACAACTAAAATATAAGTGCATCTTGGGTTGCAGTTTGCCCATTAATCCTTGTAAAAACCCTGTTTGTCCTGGACTTTATCCTGCTTATATAAAACTACTCAAGTAATGTACATAAAATTTTGTATGTACTTAAGTGCAGTAATGAAAAAAATCTACCTTGTTACTTCCTGTTAATTCTGCTGATGAATGTTTACACTACCCCTCTCATTTGGATTCGAAATTCCTTCTGTTTGGGCCGGATTGGCCTGTCTGTTCCAAATCAGGTGGCTAAATAATACATTATTGGTGACACTCGAATGAGACATTTGTTTTGAGTCTTTCGCTTTGATACATATTAATTGTTAATTTACAACAAATAGCCAAACTAATTCAGACCACACATTCGTGATTAAAATAATTTATTAATATATTGCATTATATACCATACAAAATAACAACAAACAAACAAACAAACTTTGACATAAATTTTTGTATATCAAGCATTGTACAATAAGATGATCATTTTTTTAGAGTGATGTTGAGAAATACAGCACTGTGAATAGAATAAAATACATCCCCTGGTCATATTGCTTTTTAATTATTTGTTGTGTATTTAAAAGAAAAATATGAATGTAGTTAACAACATATTTAACAAATGAACAGTTCTCTGCCATGTTTTTGTGCTTTATTGAGTAATAAATTACATGTCTAATGAAGTGTATAAAATATGTAGATATTTCAACACTGTAACAAGTTCTAATTCCGATGAGAAATAATAGACTGCTCTTAATGAAGCAAGAGAGCAAATGCAATGCAAAATCAGAATATGAAGTGTATAGTAGCTTTTTTTATTATCCTGTTTATTATTGAACAGAAATGTTTTTAAAGCAGTTAAATAGGCCTATATTACATTGCACAGAAAAAAAATACTACTTTTATTGTTGCATTGTCCAAAACATCTACTGGTATTTAGATGTTAAAGCTAATATTTATTTGTTAAAGCTATCCAGTCCAGTTTCTGAGACGACAGGAGAAGCACTAGTTGTCCTCAGAGTTAGAAGCGATGAAGAAGGAGAAAGGTCAGAGGTCATGACAAAATTATTGAGTCCTGTTTTTTCTGCCAAACATGAATATTTATATGTCGGTTTGGAGAGCATTTTACCAAATGATTCCATTCTTTGTGGTAACTTAGAAGAAACGGCATTAAGGCTTGGCCGGGATGACGGGCTTAGAAGGCTGTAAAGCTCCATGTTAATATCACCTTCTCTATGTTCCTTTTCTGAAACCATGCTTTTGTTGGTGAAGATAGTTGGCTGGAATTGGAAATAAGGCTTCCAATATGAAGGATTGTCCCGGTTGTGATCCCAATTCAGGTGCTTCTCTGTTGAAGTAAAATTAGAGGGAGATCCCTGAATGATATTTTGTTGCTCAGATAAAGACAGGCAGCTTCTTATGACCTCATCCATCTCCATCATGTTGACCATGTGTGGCAACATCCCTTCACCCCCTCCTTCCTCTTTAAAATTATGAAGACTCTCAACACTGGGCATTCCCACCAGTTGGCGTTTTCCTAAACACATGTCAGCTGAATTGCAGGAAATCTGGTCTGAGTCAAGAGGAATCCCCAGTTTTTGGTCAGCCATAACTTTATCAGGCTGCTTGAGACACTGGTACTCATTAACTATCATTACCTCTTCAGCAGTCTCACCCTCTGCAGATCCTCTTGGGCTTGAGCCAGAGTTCTTCCATGAGGTACTCCTTTCTCGCATGTCCTGACTTGGGCCATGGGTACCGGTATATGTTATAGGCCCATCCTTGATATTAGCAGCTAATACAACAGTCTTCTTTAGCTTATTGTTTTTAGTTTTGTACCTCAATATTATAGCAATAATACTTATAAAGAGCAAGAGAAAAACTGCTAATGAAACACTAAGGCTGACAGTGTGGACACGAACAGCTATGCTGGTAAGAGCTTCTGGCGAATTGGAAATATTCACAACAACACGGCAAGCTGTTGACCTGGAATCAAGTTTTGGACTACTTGCCAGAATCAGGAATTCTTCAACAGCTTCACTTGTGGCCATGTAACCTTTCCTTTGATACACTGGGTTTGTTATGTAGATACTGCCAGTGTTTTTGTTGACATTGAAAAAGTGGGATGGCTTTGCTAAATTGTATTCCACAATGCCATCCAGACCCCTGTCATAATCCATGGCTGTTACATGACCAATGCTTTGGCCCACTAGGGCATTGTCTGGCAAAGTGAAATAGTACAGCTTCTGGGTAAACATTGGACTAAACTCATCCACACCTTCAACGTCTACTTGAACCTTTACTGTAGTACCATGATCTCCTTTGTCTATGGCTTCTACAACAAAACAGTATTCACTTGTTCTCTCATAGTCAAATATTTGTCTGGTATGAATTTCTCCAGTGAGAGGATCAATGGTAAAGGCCTCACTCATGTCTTGGTTTTCACTGCTATAGTCGATGAAACAGGAGGTCAATATGGAGTAAGTCAGCAAGCCAAAAATCCCTGCATCCTGATCGATAGCATGGACCACACATACTGGAGTAAAAGCAGGTAGGTTTTCTGCTACAGAACAATTTATGGTGGGGAACCTAAAGAAAGGCAAATGATCATTCTCATCAAGTATTGTTATGAATATCACTGTAAAGGACACTTTCTTGTTGTCTAGACCACCACCATCTGATGCTTGGACAGTTAAGATGTGTTTTGTTTCATCTTCATAATCCAGTGTCCCATTGGCTTCTAGAGCACCTGTTTGATAGTTCAATCGGAACAAACCTTTACTGTTACCAGAGATGATGTCATACCTTATGGTGCCATTTGGTCCAAGGTCAGGATCTTGAGCAGACACCAAGACCAGGAAAGAACTTAACTGGTTGTTTTCACTGACCTGCACATAGTATTCCAAACTGCTAAAGACTGGTTCGTTGTCATTAATATCAAGCACTATAATTGAAACTATCGTTGAGCTGTTTAGTCGAGGTACTCCTCTGTCCATCACAGTAACAGTCAATGAGTAAGTCCCTGTGGTCTCTCTGTCCAGAGTGTCACATAGCACTAAATACCCCACAGTACTTCTCTGGAGCTCTGTAGGCACTGTACTGGCTTCAATGCAGAAACGTCTCTCCTCATTTCCCCCAGTAATGATATAGTCTAAATGGGTATTTTCCTCAGAATAATCGTGGTCATGAGCCAGCAAGGTAAGGAGTACACTTCCAACAGATGTGTCTTCACACACACCAACATGATATGTGTTGTTCTGGAAAAAAGGTGCATGGTCATTGTAGTCCAGCACCTCAATATCTACAGATGTGACAGAAGAAAGACTAGGATCGCCTGCATCCCGAGCTTCCACCAGAAGCCGAATGACATTGTTGCCAGTGGCATACTTCAAAGGCTTGTTGGTATAAATAGAACCTGGGCAAAAAAAGAAAGGACTTAATTAAAATATATGCATTTTAATTCAACTAAGTATAGTGAAACCACGGATTGCGAGTAATGCGAGTGTTCTGCAAGACGAGCAAAGATTTTAAAATAAATTTGGACTTGAAGTGCGAGTGTTCTGCAAGACGAGCAAAGATTTTAAAATAAATTTGGACTTGAAAAATGTGTGTGTGGGTCAAACATATTTTATTTTGTGTCTGTATGCGTGTGTGTACAGCGCATGTGTAAAGCAAAAGCAAGTCCCATTAGAGAGGTTAAAGATCCATTTTCTCTCTCTGTATCACCCTGGTCTTTGTGTCTGTGTGCACACACGTCAATGGACACCGTGCCACACACACACACACACACACATACACACACACACGCACACAGACCCCTCCTACTTTTGCCTTTACAGACACACACACGTTCTCTCTGCTCTACACAGAAACACTGCTCTGTCACAATTCTTTTTAAAGGTAAAGTGCAGGTTAATTTGTTTTATTTTTACTTTACAGCAGCGATTCCATTAGTGTGTCGCTTAATCAAGTGTCATTAGAAAGATTTCTTGTTTATTTTTCCAATAAAACAGTGTTTCCGTTGTGTGCGAGCGTGTGTGTGAAAAGAGTGGAGGAAGGGTAACTGTGTAAGACGAGAAGAGGGAGAGGGGCAGGGGCTCCTTACTTTAGCTTCACACACACACATACACACATACTCACAGTGCCTGTGCGCACAAACGAAAACACTTATCTGTCTGGATTTATTTTTACTAATTTTTAGGGGCTGTGGAACGAATAATTTGAGTTTCCATTATTTCTTAAGGGAAAATTCAATTTGGTTTAAGAGTGTTTTGAAATACAAGCCCACTTTTGGAACGAATTATGCTCGTAATCCAAGGTTCCACTGTAGTTGTCCAATACTGGGAAATTAATTTGGGCTTCATTAATTAATAAAACATAACACAGAACATAAAACAGAAGAATTATGCATTTTGATATTTTTAGTTATTAATTATTAACGATAATATATCTTGAAATAGGCATTTCCTTAATAATAATAATAATAAAATGCCAATAGGATGGCTTGTTAAAACCAATGCATTAGGATACACCAGTGTGTTTCAATTCGGGGGCCACATCCTTTGCATTTGAATTCTGATTACATCATAGACTGTCAGGTTCTCCAGGTACTCCGGTTTATTCCCACAGTCCAAAGACATGCAGATTAGGTTAAATGGCGTTCCCAAATTGCCCATAGTGTGTAAGTAAGTATGTGTATGTGTGTGTGCCCTGCAATAGATTGGCACAGATTGGCATAGACAGCTCTATAGACCAGAACGTTTCATTCTCGTACTGTCCACACAGTCAGCAGGGGCTGCATACTTCCCACTTCCCATACATTCTATTGTATATATTGTTATATTTATTATCTTTTAATGTAATTATTTTTTTATTCTTTTGTTTATTCTGAAATTTCTTATTGCTGCTTGTCTCTGAAAGCTTCCAAATAAATTTTGTACTATCACTACAATGACAATAAAGTCTCTTTTATCTTTGCCTCTTATTATTATCTCAGTAGGCTAATTGGTGTTTCTAAATTGATGCCACAGTGAGTTAGGGGGGAATGGTGAGTGCATATGCTGTTGATATATTTTTTTACTAAACTGACCTAAAATTAACGCTTGACAATGGATTGAATGGATGCTTGCAATGTGATGCCTCCACTGGGCAGCTGTGACACTATGAATTTAGTGTGAGAATGGCATTTACTCAAACATTACCATTTTCATTATTGATGTAGAAGCCACCCTTGGTGGAAGAGAGAAGCCTGTAAGATATCTTGCCATTCAAACTGGAGTCTCTGTCTGTGGCTGATACAGCCACCACGAACGTATCTGCAGGTGTCAGTTCTGGCAACATTACCTGCACAACAAACAGTAAAATATACATCTACAGTATTAATTACATTTACAGTGTATTTATGTCATGTAATCTATTATAAGGGACATAGGGACAGTAAAGTTTACCATATAGTAACAATATACAACATATACATAGAGAAAATGACAGAGCCAAGTCCTATCTCCAGCCGTGCAGACCAGATAAAGAGATTAACTTCCCCATATCTGAACCTACCTGGTAATACTCCTGAGAGAAAACGGGTGCGTTATCATTTACATCCAAAACTTCAACAGTTATCTGTGCCTCTGTCTTATGTTCTGAATCGGATGCCATTATCGTCAGCGTATGTAGGATTTGCTCCTCATAATCCAGACTCTTGATAGATGTGATTATTCCCAAATAGGGGTCTACAGCAAAGCTTCCATTTGCCTCCACTGGTTGTGCTAAGCTGTACGTGATTGAAGAACCAAGATCGACGTCATTGGCCCTTACTTGGATGACAATATGGCCAGGTGGAAAATCTAAATCAACAAAAGAACAAAAGAGGATTCATTTAAATTGTTAAGCATTAATCCATATGCAAAGACGAATGTATTTGTTTAATTGTGTTATATTTCTTCTGATTTCTTACTCTCAGGGACCACTATTGGGTCTATTGCTGGTATCACTGGTCTGTTGTCATTAACATCCACAACCTGAACTTGAACAATGCATGTTCCTGTCAAAGCAGGATTTCCTCTGTCTTTAGCCTCAACCGTCAACCTGTTAGAAAAGTGTATGCAAAAAATAAAAAGATATGAAGTAAAAAAAATGAAGTAAGACAATATTAAATATTTACTAAAAGCTCTCCAGAACTTTGACTAAAGAATAACCAAATTTTGCAAAAAAAAAAAAAAAAAAGCATATTTTGTTCAAATTTTGTCCAGGTTTAGAAATAGATGCTTTTCTATTCTATTCTGATCTGATCTTGGTGTTAAAGTCAAACTGGGACTTGTGATGAAATTTCTCGTGAATGAAGGTGTAAAACCAATTGACATTTACAGGACACTTGGAGCACAGTATGGTAATAAGACTCTTCGCAACAGTAAAAAATTTGAATGGTGCAAATGTTTTCAAAGAGGCTGTATGTCCATGAATGAGGATCCTGGCCGAGGTGGCTCTGAGCCCACTACAGTCGATCTTTTTAACATTAAGGAAATGAAACACCTGATCCTTGAAAATTGATGGATAATTTGTCGTCAATTTGTGGGAAGACGCGCCTGTCTTTGAAAAATGTACACACAGTTGTTCACCAGCACCACTTGCACTTTACAGGAACTCTGTTGGGAGTTATTACCAAATCCCCCGTACAGTCCTGACCTCAATCCAAGACATTTCTACATATAATGGGCCATTAGAGGAGTTCCTGGGAGGCCAGCGTTTGCAGAAATAGTTTAGTTTTCTTCGAGATAAAAAACTTATACATAACACATACGATTCATACAAACGAAAACATACATTATGTTCCTTAATGAGTACAATTCTTAATAGTACTTGTAAGAGAAGATGATTTCTCGGTCAAGGACTGCCCTGGTGGCAAGAATCCCACGTACAGAGTCGATAATGAAAGTGTTGTTTTGATTTCCATTCACTATGGAGTAGTCGATTTGCCCATTCACACCGCCATCAGCATCCATTGCTAATACCTAGAGAGAAAAAAGAGTTTTAGTATCTAAACTAGTTCCTTGGATTATGTTCTTGACCCATGCACTAGTCTTTGGTAATCACTAAGCAAGTCAAACCCACATACCTGCGTAACATAAGTATTAACAATCTGTCCCTCCCAGACTGCAGTTCTGTAGTAACTTTGTTTGAACACTGGAGCATTGTCGTTTACATCCTGTAGACTGACAGTCACTCTGGCATGGGCTGAATGGCGACTATTTGTTGCCGAAACCACCAGATGAACCTCGCGCTCCCTCTCAAAGTCCAGCAAGAGCTTATTTCTAACTGTTATGTCACCTTTGGGAACAAAGGAGAAAGGTTATTTTGGAACTGAACCAAATGTGGTGATGGTGGATTTTAGTATCATTCATATATCTGATAACAGATTTAGGATTGTTCAGTTAGATTTTTTTTTGTTGATATTCGGGTCCATCCACTCCGTCATCCGGCACATAGGGCAACAGATAATCCCTTCCCTGAAGATCCACCGTTTCCACCCTACATCCATCGTTTCAGTGGTACTTAAGGGGTCAGGTTGCCAGCTTAATGACCAAATGTCATTCCCACACACTATGGCCAATTTAGGTATGTCACTTAGCCTAATTTGCAAGGCTTTCGACTGTGGGAGGAAAACGGAGAACAAGGATATTTGCATATGTATTAAAGTTTGCAGTCTCACCTGTGTTAGAATCGATGCTGAAAGCTCCGTTCTCATTGCCGCTGAATATACCGTACTTCACTGTAATTTCTGTGGCACTTTGATCGTGAGCTACAACATTTCCCACCCAGGAACCTTTAAAACAAATAAAATATAGTAAAATATCATAGTACTTAAAGGTGACCTAACATGCAATATACTGTACACTTATTGATCACTTTTAGAAATTCACATGGATTTCCAGTGTGTGTATACTGTATGTCGAGACACAAACATTAGGACCCATCGTTGACAGGAAAAGAGTTTGTAGCAAGAGTAAAAAGGTTAAAGCTAAAAAACAACTCAGCTTTAATGTAATTATTGATATTATTATTTCAGGTTGAAGTCCACGTACATGTCTGTCAGTCTTTTGGTGCGGCAGAACTCCCTGTCTTACTCATTAATACAAAGAAATTAAATTTTTGTAAGGTCGCCTTGTTGGCGCTTAGTTGTCTGAAATCACAGACGAGAAATGGAAGAAGTAGATCGGATAAAGATGGAGTTTTGTCTTAAAATGACTTCAGTGCGTTAAAATTCAACAGTGAAAATATGAACTAATCCCAGTAAAAATATTCAGTTTATCTTTTCTAATTAATATCTATTCGTGCAGGTGTTTGTTTACATTGAGCAAGTAGCGCATTAGTAGCTTATTTTAAAGTAGATTATTAAATCCCGCACGAACTGTTTATAACATCGATTTGACTCAACATTTTGATTTAATTTATGGTGCAGGCTTGACTTCAGGCAAATACTTAAAGACTGGCAAAGTTTCATTAAATTCGCCCCAGCCAGTTTTGTGTGATGGTGTGACAAACTCTGGCTGGACAGACATACAGACATACAGACAGACAGACAGACTTCTTGAAAAATTTCTGGTTTTAGGTCCTTTTTATTTATGAAACGTAAAGATATAACTTAGAAAGCAAGTTCTGACCGATGTACAGACAAAACCTTTCTTTTATTTAAATTAAGTAAAACAAAAACAAACATTCCTTTTTTTCCCTTTGTTCAAGAAAATCATGGAATGTTTCCAGTTGTAAATGTGCTTGAAAATACATCATTCCGTACCTGTCTCACTGTTTTCAGGCAAGCTCACTTCATAGTGTTTCTCGGTAAACTGCAGCAGAGGCTCATCACCGTTGAGGGTAATTATCACAAGGCAGGTGGAGGTGAGAGCAGGCGAGCCTTTGTCTACAGCCCAGATTTTTAACATCTTTGTCTCCGCTATGCTGGCTGTTATCGAGGATTTTATCTGCACCTCTCCAGTTGATTGGTTAATATGAAATTGCTCATCTTCCTGCATTAACCTGAACACCACCGTCCCATTTTCACCTTGATCTGGATCATGTGCTGTCACCATGGCGACGGTTCGGTTATTTCCCGCACTAACGGACGCTCTTATTGGGTCGTTAATGCAGTGAGGCACATTATCATTAACATCATCCACTTGAACACTGATGGCTACGACAGAACTACGCGGACCCTGACTACAGCCATCTGTCGCTACGGCACGGAGATTGTACTGCGATTTAATTTCTCGATCCAAAGGTTTTGCTAAGCGCACAGCTCCTGTAGAGGCATTGACAGAAAAAGTCCCGGACACTTCCTCAATCAGGGAGAAGCTGATTTCAGCGTTTGGACCCTCGTCTGGGTCTCGAGCATGAAGACGGAGAATCTCACTGCCGAGAGGAAGGTCTTCACTAACGATGGCGTGGTAGGTAGTTTGCTCAAAAGTGGGATTGTTGTCATTCTCATCTGCGAGATTTATAAAAAGGATGGCAGTGGAAGTGAGAGGAGTAGAACTCTGATCAGCAGCCTTAATGATGAGTGTGTAATTTGAACGTTTCTCTCGATCTAGAGAGCTTGCAGTGCTGACAGCTCCAGTCTCTGAGTCGATAAAGAAGTCTCCAAAAGTATCTAAGAAAAACAGAAGTAAAAGAGACTGAAAAGAAATGGACATGCTTGAAAATTCCTAGGTTGTTCTACTCGCATGAACTTCAGTGTTGCTTCACAGAACTATACTCCTGATCACCATAAGCCTAAAAAAGGCCTTGCTTTTTTAGTGTGTTAAGCCTCTGAGTTAATGATCAGAAGGTCGGCAGTTTGAACCACAGCTCTGCCAGGCTGTCACTGTTGGGCCCTTGAGCAAGGCCCTTAACCCTGCCCCAGGGGTGCTGCATACAGGTAGTCCCTGACTTACAAATGAGTTCCGTTCCTGAAGCATGTTGGTCAGATTTTTTCTTAAATCTGCCAAAGTGAGTCTTATAAGCCTTAGAAACAAAATATATAATGTAAAGCATAGCCAATCCACTCGACTTAATCTCTGTCCCCTTCCCCACACCATGTGGCCAAAAACTGTAATTGGGTCTAAGGAAATGAATCTCACACATGTCAAATGTAACAGCACCTTTAATTGCAAGGGGAATCCCAGACAATATTTTGTCTCTGAGCTGTTTTCCACTGTATTGGACTGTGAACTCTGTTTTGTTGTGGATTTTACACAATTAGGAATATTCACCATCAGGAAAGCTTTACAGGACAATTATTTTCTATCATTGTGCTCCCGGACTGATTCATTGAAACCGGTGAGGCCGACTCATTTTTCCCGCACCCCATATGCACACACATACTATATACCGGTATATCACTTATACACTGAAAATATTGTGTATAATTATAAATATTGGTAACTGGTGCACTGCAGTGTTTGCATCTATAAATGTTTGTAGAACCGCAGTCCATTCGTATCTGCGGAAATTCGTAACTCGAATGTTCGTAAGTCGAGGAATACGTGTAGTGGCTAACCTTGCGCTCTGACCCCAACCTACTGTACAACATCAAGCTGAGAAATGTGAAGAATAAAGAATTCCACTGTGCAGTACTGTACATGTGACCAATAAAGGCTGAAGTCTTGTTTGTGGTCACACATTTCCATTATTAACCGTCTGCTACCTAATCTAGTCAAAGCTTTCTGATCATTATTGCTTTTTTTTTAATCCAGAGATTAGATCTCGCTCCCAAAAATATCAATATTCCACAATGTTTAAAAGTGTTTCCTCATCAGAACCCACTAAAGTGAAGATGTTCTAATTTGCGGGCAGAAAAGTGTATAAAATTGTATCAGTACCAATCTCAAAAGATAAGAGACCAGCAGCTGACTAGCAGGTTTTTTTCTCCTCAACACAGAGAATTTCTGCCCTTGCCATTAAAAAGAACCCTTTAATATTGCCCCCAAATTTAGGCCAAATTAATCATCATATTTCTCTCTATGCAGACGACATTATTTTGTATCTCCGCAACCCAGAACAGTCTGTACCACCCCTGCTAAATTTACTGGAAACATTTGGTAAATTCTCAGGATATTCAGTAAACTGGCAAAAAAGTGAATTTTTGGCAGTGACTAACAATATTGACTCAAATTTTATGAGTAGTCTTCCTTTTAAAGTAGCCACAAACAATCTGAAATATCTGGGTCTTAATATATCTAGAAACCCCAAAGATATATATAAATTAAATTTTTTACCCATGCTAGAAAATCTGAAAACCAATATAAAACAGTGGAGGACCCTGCCATTATCAATGATGGGGCGGGTGAATGCCATTAAGATGGTGATATTACCCAGATTTCTCTATCTTTTTCAGAATCTACCAATTTATTTGCCAAAAAAATTCTTTAAAACTTTGGACTCCATTGTACTGCCATTTATATGGGGCTTTAAAACTCATAGAATATCTAAATTGCATGTGTGTAAGCCTAGGTCATTGGGGGGGTTAGGTTTGCCAAATTTTCAACACTACTACTGGGCTGCTAATTGTAGAGCCTTAACTTTTTGGCAGGACCCATGCCCCGACAGTCTTATAGCTGATCTCCCTTCATGGCTTGTGATTGAGCGTGGTGCTTTAAACTCATCTCTCTCTTCGTTGCTATTTACTGCCCCAGAGAAATCTAAAGTTGCAGCTAGATCCCACTTCATAATTAATAACTCTCTCAGGATATGGCATCAGATTAGTAAGACATTTAGACTGCCAGGTACTTCCTTTTTTGCTCCTGTTTGTCATAACATCGCCTTTAAACCCTCATTATTAGACCCAGTGTTCGCAGGTTGGGCGAGAAAAGGAATACTCACTCTGAGAGATTTATATATAGACAACAATTTTCCTACTTTTTCTCAACTAAAAGAGAAATTCGACCTTCCTGCTTCGCATTTCTTTAGATATCTACAAATTAGAAATTATGTTCGTTCCACTATGCCGAACTTTGAAACTCTGCCAGCTGATAATGAACTACACAAACTACTTACTTGCGTTCCCAATAACCCAAAGTTAGTCACAAAATTTGTTGATTTCTTTACAAGTCAGTTAGATGTCTCTACCAACCATCTGAAAAACGATTGGGAAAAGGAACTGGATATTCATGTTTCTGAGGAAGACTGGGGAAAGTGTCTTAAAAATATATACACCTGCTCTATTAATGCTAGGCACCAACTTATTCAGTACAAGGTGTTACATAGATTGCACTACTCTAGGGTTAAACTTCACACTTTTTACCCCACTATTTCCTCTCTTTGCAATAAGTGTGAATCTGCTGAGGGTTCGCTTGGTCATCTTTTTTGGGGATGCCCCAAAATCGGTGAATTCTGGTCAGAAGTTTTTCAATTTCTTTCAGAGGTTTATGCTTGTGAACTTCCCTTAGACCCTGCAACTGCTCTTTTTGGCTGGTCAGTCTCCTTGCAGCATCTTAACAATGCTTTCCGAGTGCCTATACAGTATGGTATGATGATCGCAAAAAAATCTATTCTCTGCATGTGGAAGAATAAGTCAAGGCCACTATTCAAGATTTGGTTGTCTGAACTTTCTTCCACCCTTCATGTAGAGAGGCTTAGATATAGTATGTCTGGAAATATAGATCAATTTAAAGTTTCTTGGCGGCCTCTTTTCAACTACCTGTTAAAAATCTCAGATAATCGCGAAACTACTTGAAACCTTGTAATCGTAGTGTCGGTTTTAATACACCATTTCTTTTAGTTCGTTCTCTGTTTTTATTTTTATTTTCACTTCCCCTGTCACTTTTGCTTTAAGTACCTAGGTGATTATATACAAATATTTGTATTTTTATTGCCACTATTATTCATAATGTCATATTGAGTAAAAATCTATTTTTTATCTTTTTTGCCTTTACACAGTGAAGTGGTTGGTTGAAGGAGATACTGTTCTTTTTTTTTTCTTTTTGTTCTTACACTTTTGTAGATGTGTTTTGTCTGGTTTTGTGATTGTGTTCTTTTTGTATGTCTGAAAATCAAAAAACTACCACAATAAATATAATAAAAAAAAAAAAAAAAAAACACAGAGAATTTCAAGCCTTCTCAGCTTTGATATCCTGCGTTCAGACATAGGCAAACTGTCAGACCTACAATAACATCTTACACCCTATAATTAATTATAATTTAAGTAGAAACGTTCCAGCCCAAGCTTAGTCAAATATCCACTATACCAAGAACACGTATGAACATTCAACGCCTTTTACAAACATTGTTCACTTACTCTCTATAGAATAGGTCACAGTTCCGTTGAGTCCGTTGTCAGGGTCAAAGGTCACAGCAGTGTGAATGACTCCTGGAGGGAGATTCTCTGGTATAACGATGTGGAAGGATGTCTGGGAGAATTGAGGAGGATTATCGTTGTCGTCGAGAACCGAGCAAAGAACTGTAGTTGTGCTGGAGAGAGCAGGAATCCCAGCATCCTCTGCCTGAACTGCATGTGTGATGAGCCCAATGACCAGTTCAAATTGGAACAACCAGAACCGTGTAAGCAAATAAATCACTTTTACATTATACAGTAATGGAGAAGATAGATACATAAACAAAAAACTGCATCCTTATCATTGTTATGTGTTTCAGTCTTTAAACTTTAATCATTTTAATCATCATAAAATTAATCATTAAAGCTTTGATGACCCATAATATCTCACCTCTGAGAGTGAAGCTGTGCTGCAGTTCCCTGTCCAGCTTCCTGGAGGTGCTGATAAGACCAGTCCGTGAGTCGATGGTGAAAAACTCATAACCAGCACCTGGCAAGAGGCTGTAGCTCAAATTACCATTCTGACCTGGGAAGAAAGAGAACATGGTGGTAATTTTTCCAATTTTCCAAACTGTTCACTCATCTATCCTCCTGCACTGTACCTGAGTCCAGGTCCAGTGCTCTCACTGTAACCACTGCTTCTCCTGGCTCTCTGTTCTCCATCACGCTGGCTCGGTAACGGTCCTGGTCAAACAGCGGCATCTCGTCATTCACGTCTATCAGCAGCACGGTCAGGGTCTGAGTGGAGGATAGGGATGGTGTCCCCCCATCTGAGACCTGCACCGTGAGTCCAAAGGCATGCTGGGACTCATAGTCCAAAGAGGAGTTCAAATACAGGTGACCTTGAAATAAATAAAATATGATGCATGATTTTGTTAAAATATGTAACTAAATTAGTTAATGGTTTAAATAAATTTGAAATCAAAACAGATTTGTGCCCGAGTACAAAAAAAGGTATATAAAAATGCCATTCATTGCCATTTCCATTTTGACCCAAGCTTAATCTAGTTATGCACACATGTATTCTTATTTAGTTATTCATATTCTATTGCACACCACAGGATTTTTTTTTTTACCTGATCTCTTCAAACGAAACACTTCACCTTCATTTCCAGAGATCAGACTGAAGGACACCTGACTGTTCACGCCTTCATCTTCATCTCTGGCCAGGAAATGATGTAAAAGACTTCCAACCTTTGTGTCCTCTGCCACATGAACCGTGTCATTTGAAACAAATGCTGGGTTGTTGTCATTGATGTCCAGTAGAAACACTTGAGCTGTCAACGCCTCGGCGTGTTTCCCATCGGTGGCAGTGACAATGAAGGCAAAACTTTGATTACGCTCACGATCCAACAATAAAGTTGTTACGATTTCCCCAGTATCAGGATCAATTCTAAACGGTATGTTTTCCATAGCCATGGTTGGGTCAAAGGTCATTGTGTAACGGATAGCACTGTTACGAAAGGTCGCATCGCCATCAACTGCCTTAAAGACATAAACCATGGTTCCTATGGTGACATCTTCCTCAACTCCAAACGCCACAATGCTGCTGTTTCCAGGGAAACTGGGCGTGTTGTCATTAACGTCATCGATGCTGACAGCCACTAGAAAAGTGGTGTTAACACTGGGATACATTTTGAAACAGTGCTGCTGATTTGTCTCATAATCTAAAGGCTTGGCTAGATAAATATTGCCATTTGCTGCATCGGTAGTGAAGTATAAACTCCCATCTTCATCATTATAGCGCAACAGCTGGCTGGCTCCCCTGGAAATTCCAATCGAGCCAATCAGAGAGCCCACGCTGGCATCCTCTGTGACAGTTAACCTTCGGAAACCCAGAACATCACCACTGCCCGCTGTAGGTCCTCGCACCTGGGTGCAAGCATGGACCTGCATTTAAATATTTTGTTATTATTAAAATAATTAAACATAATTATTTAGATATTAGAGTAAACCCTGAATTTTCACCTGTATGTGTACCAAGGCTGTCTGCTCCACAGGGGCAACGCCATTGTCTCTGGCAACCACCGCCATGGTGTAATTCGTCTGGTGGTTTTGCTCAAATCTTGCTGTAACCTTGATCTCTCCACTTTGACTGTCAATCTCGAAGTGACTCTTTCCACCCTCTACAGATTAGAGTTACAAGATTAAATAAAAATCAACTTTTAACAACTTGGAAAATAGCACGTGATCCAGCACATCATATTATGAAATGTGGCTCGGTGGTTGAGTGGTTAGCACGGTTGTCTTGCACCTTCAGGGACAGGGTTCGATTCCCGCCTCTGCTCTGTGTGAATGGGGTTTGCATGTTCTCCCTGTGCTTGGGTTTCCTTGGGTATGTGTGTCTGACATACTGTGTGTTTACCTTCTCTTAGAGAGAATGCGACTGTCCCATTTTCTCCAGCATCTGGGTCTTTAGCAAAGACGCTCATTATCACTGAACGGACAGGAAGGTTGGCACATACCTGATGACAAAAAACACACCCTCGTCATCATTACAGCTACACACACCCCTTCCCAGATATTAAGGGCCACCATCAGCCAGTCTATACTGATTATAAATAGGTTGTATTTAAAGGTCATATACTGTACATATACTAAAGTGTGTGTGCAAATGTGTAATGTGTGTGAGTTAATGCTCCAGCTGAAAAACCTGAGATAATAAATTCTCATATTCCCCTTGATTTTCTTTATTTCTCTCCTTCTCTAAACATGCCATTTCAGTGTCTATGTAAATAAACTATGGCTAAGCCACGGCCTATCTTCTTATATGAGGTCACAATAGGGAGGGAATCGGCTTGTTTAAGCACCAGCCAGCACAAAAAAAGAAAAAAGAAAAAAAAACAATATGTACAATAAACAATATCCAACAATAACCTACTGCATATGATAATAATAATAATAATAATAATAATAATAATAATAACAATTTTTCCATTACAGATGTATGCTTTATGTTCTGGACAGTTATTAAATGTAAATCACTTAGCAAGTAAAAGAATTCAGACTTAATTTCTGCTCATTCAATGCGAGAGCAAAAGTGGATTAAATGATGCGAACCTGCACACTGAGCTGCTGGTGTGTGAACTGAGGTGGATTGTCATTGACATCAGTCACAGTTATGTGGACGGTTGTGGTGGAGTTGAGGCGAGGATGACCGTGATCAGTCACCATTACTCTCAGAGTGTAATGAGGTTGATGCTCGCGATCCAGAGCCGCCCAGTTCATCAGCTCTCCTGATAAAAGCAAGAAAATAAAAAAGAACTAGTATAAATATCATCTAATGCCCAATTTATGGGTCCTACATGGCATAAACAAGCACAAAAAAATTTATCTAACTGACCATCTGCATACTATATAAGTGCATTAGTGTAACAGGGGATTATAGGGAGAAATAAGGGTGTTTTTTTACTCTCATTACTGTTTTCTTATTCTGTACAATTAAGGGTTTTGTTGTGACCCCTCATAGTTATTAGATAGATAGATTTTAATATTTAGAAATTCCAGATCCAATGGGATGTGAATATATTTTAAAAGATATAAATGTGCTCCTGTAATAATATTTAATAAAATTTATATTTATGAATAAAAATATGCATCTAAGGTATAAAAATATTATTATTATTATTATTATTATTATATATTAACCTTTCAGTAGAAGGTAATTCATTGGCTATTTATTGCTTTTTTGTAAGAAAACATTTTCGCCATCATCATTTTCATTAAAAATGTTTCCTAATAATTAAAAATAGTTAAGTTTAAAGTTGATCAAAGGATGGATTCCGCTGTGTCACCTGTTTTAGAGTTGATGCGGAAGTGTTTGGTGTCGGACAGCAGGATAAAGGAGAGCTGTGCGTTTTTCCCAGAGTCCCTATCTGTAGCGTTCAACTTTCCCATCAGGCCATGCGGGTCCAGACTCTCTGGGACGCTGAAAAAGTATCGGTCTCTACTGAAAACTGGAATGTTGTCATTTTCATCCTGTATCGAGATGATAGCAGTGGCTGAAGCGCTCAGTTCCTCGTCACTGCCATGAGCTTCGGCACGAATGTTAAATCTGTACATCTTCTCTGACTCATAATCAAGACCGCCAGCGACAAAGATCCATCCACTATCAGGCTGAATAAGGAACGGCAGTGTTGGGAATTGAGGCTCCATGGAGTAGCTGAGGATTCTGGGTAAATGTGATCCAGGTTGTGATTTGATCCAATGGGCACGCACTTGGATCACACCAGTGCCACTTTGAGCATTTTCCCCGATCTCCACTTGATAGATTAGAGTCTCGAAGGCGATCACGTTCTTTGGGTTTGTTGAAGAGTCAATTTCAACTGTAAGGCTCATCGAGGAGCTTAAGGATGGATTCCCTCCATCGTCAGCCACCACGTTGAGCTCATATCTCTGTGGAGAACCTTTTGGAATACTGCTGTTTAGCGTTAGGGTTCCAAAATGAGGATGGATATTGAATAACTGGCTCTCTGGATGGACAGAGTAGCGAATCTGTCCGTTAGCAGCGCTATCGCTGTCATGAGCATGCGCCACGTAGAGCGTTGTCCCAGGAAGAGCTTTTAGGGATATCGTGATGAGGTCAAAGGTGATTGGAAAGACGGGTGGATTGTCGTTGATGTCAGTGATGATTATGTGGACATAAGCAGTGCTGTAAAAGAATGGAGTATCAGTGTGAGCCTGAACAGTGAGAAGTGCACTTGGTAGGGATTCATGATCCAGAGGAATGTTGGTGTAAATCACACCAGACTGGGAATCCAGAGTGAAAAATTTCTCGGGGTCACCAGAGGCGATTTGATACACGTGAGCATCCATGAAATCTGAAAAAGAAAGTATTTCTATTAATGCATTATTGCCCATTAGCAAAAAAGAACACACTTGCTCACATGGCCGTTTTCACACTTTGGTCATTTGGAAACACCCATCGGCCTACATCACATGTCTTTGGACTGTAAGAGGAAACCTACAAAGTACAGGAAGAACATGCAGTGTTGGGTGTAACGCATTACAAAGTTACGCAAAGTTACTTGAAAGAGTACTTGGATTACTTTTTTGATGTAACGAGTAGTCTAACACGTTAGGTCTGACATTTAAGTACAGTTACAAAACACTCGTAAACCAAAGCAAATTTTCCCATAAGACATAATGGAAATTAAAATTATTCGTTCCACAGCCCAAAAACATAAATACATAAAAATAATTAACACACAATTAAATAAAAAGTAAAAATAAAACAAATTAACCTGCACTTTACCTTTAAAAAAAGTAAAAGTAAATCCAGACAGATAAGTGTTTCCATTTATGCACACAGATGCTGCGTGTGTGTGTGTGTTTTTCTCTCTCTTGCACTGCAGAGTGTGTGTGTTATGTGCGCAAACGGGTAATTTGACACCATGCCGGTTGTGTGTGAGTGACGCACCCCCTGTCTGCTTCACACACACACAAACACACACACACATTAAAAGCGAGGGCAAGAGAGAGAGAGTGAACCGGCACGGTGTCCAATTTCACGCGCGCGCACACACATAACACACACTCAAACACTGACACACACTAAAGACAAGAGAGAGAGAGAGAGATAGATGGAGTGTGTGTGTGTGTGTGTGTGTGTGTGTGTGTGTGTGTGTGTGTGTGTAAGTGAACCGGCGCAATGTCAAATTACTCATGTTACAGTATGTGTGTTATTACACACATACACACTCCGCAGCGCAGGAGAAAGAAAAACAAGTCAAAATGTATTACAAATCTTTGCTCGTCTTGCGGAACACTCATAAACCGTGTTACTCGTAATCTGAGGTTTTACTGTTTATTTACTCAGTTATTTAGTTATATTTTTTAAAATGTAATCCGTAATTCAGACGATCTATGTAATCCGTGAGCCAGACAGCAGTCATTCCAATACTGTGTGTGTGTTTGTGAAAGTCGTCCTACAAGCCCTGCTCCCGATAACCACTCCCCCCTCACCCCTGATATTCTTGCTGTTATACCCCTATCTCACCTATGCGGTTTGACTCGCAATGAGAAGCAGTGTTCGACTGTGAGTCGGCGATGTTCCGCAAAGTTCTGCACGGTCTGCGAGGTCCAACGGGGCGAAAGATGGAAACATAATCACAAAACTCTCGGTGAATCCTGATGAACCGTACTTACAGCCACCGCGCAAAACCATGTAGGTAAAAAAGTATGGAATAGTACTCTAACTAGTTACTTTTATCAGAAAGTAATGCTGTAATGTAACTTATTACTTTTTAATGACAGTAACTTTGTAATGTAATTAGTTACTAATTATAAACGTAATGCACAGGGCACAGATTACATAATGCACATCCCAACCCTGGATGTATGTTGTTGTTGCATGTGGCGTTGTTAGGTTTTATGCAATCCTATCCTTTTAAAAATTCACAGCATTTAGCAGACACTCTTATGACTAACTGACATTTTTACCTCATTAGACATCTGAGCAGTTGAGAGTTAAGGATCTTGCCCAAGGGCCCAAGGGCGGCAACTTGGTAGTACTGGGCTTTGAACCTGGGACCTTCTGTCCAGTAGTCCAATATCTTAACCACTGGGCCAGCCCTGCAGGGCTAATATGTTAAGAGTTTATTTAAAGGTTTCTGATCATTTTTAAAGTTTGCATGTTCTCCCCGTGCTTAGTGGGTTTCCTCCGGGTACTCTGGTTTCCTCCCACAGTCCAAAGACATGCAGATCAGGCTAACAGGCATTCCCAAATTGCCTGTAGTGTGTAAATGAGTGTGTATATGAGTGTGTGTGTGTGTATGCCCTGTGATGGATTGGCACCCCATCCAGGTTATACACCACCTTGCCCCCTAAGTCTCCTGGGATAGGTTCCAGGTCCATTAGGTAGCCATTTGGCGGACGCTCTTATCCAGAGCGACTTACAAAAAGTCCTTTAAAGTTTCCGTCATTGGATAGATACAGTATACAGGATAAAGCTGTATAGACAATGAGTGGGTAAGTATCGCCTTTGGCTGGAGTGACACTAAATCCTGAAAGGAAACTTACCGTGAGATTTTACAACCCGCACTGTTCCCACCGAGGTGCCAGGAGAAGAATCCTCAGACACTGAGAAGCTATAATGGGACTTTTGGAAGAGCGCAGGGGCGTGGTCAGCATGCAGAATGTTAATGATGATGTCAGCAGGTCTTGGAGAGGCCACGCCTACTCCATCATGGGCGGAGACCGAGAGTCGCACTCTGCTGGTGCCCAGCTCGGAGAGAGTCGAGGACACAGAGAGTGTGCCTGTGAGCAACACACACACACACACCGAAGATTTTAATGGCCAAGGCAGCATAATATAAACCAAGTTATTCTATTTTATGTTGATTTGAGGTCCGTGTCACCTGACGATTCATTCACAGAGAAAAAAGACGCATGATCTCCAGGGAGAAGCTCGTATGAGACTCGTCCGTAGTTGTCGAAATCTCGGTCAGTGGCAAAAACAGTCAGGATTTCAGCTCCTGGTTCAATAGTTAGACTTAAGTTTGTGGAATATTGCTCTGGGTTAAATACAGGAGCATTATCATTCACATCCTCCACATCGATGTGAAGATACGCCTGTGAGCTGAGGCCTCCCTGGAGAGAAGGAGAGAAAATAATCCAAAGAAATGAACCGGGAAATGAGTTTATACAACGTCTCTGATTTTATCAATGCTGCTTAATAAATAATAAGAACATCCTTATTATAGTTGGTTCAGGTATATACTGTATATTTTAATATTATAAAAAGAACATACTCACTTGGTCCTCAGCTTTTATTAAAAGGTCAAAGTACACCAGGCCTGCATCACGATCGATGTCATGAGACACACACATCTCTCCAGTAATGGGGTTGATGTGAAACAGATTGCGTGTGTATTCGGTGTTAAACACCTCGGAAAAATCATAACGCACCGTACCGAGCTCGTCTCCATCAGCGTCTTCGGCAATTACCTACAAGATATTTTCTTTATTATTATTATTATCATTATTAGTAGTAGTATTAGTATTCAAGGAAATGTTCATGCTTTTTTATTTTAAATAGAAGCAAATATGAGACACATGGATGTACTGTATAAAAGTACTATCTAGTATATTCTGATTCTTCTTTCTGTGTTTCAAGAGATTTTAGTCATCTGAAATAAAAAAAATCAATTTGAGAGTAAAACAACGCTGTTATATTCTCAGTTCTGATTGGTCAGAAGATATTAATGCATTTTCCTTAACTCTATAACAGCAGCTCTGTCAGGAGCACCAGCCAAAATGTCTCAGGTTTATAGTCTTTTGTAATAGGTTATTGTTTCTATGGCAACAACACTATTAATTATAAAGCTTCTTATAGGTTTAAAAATATTACATGCTACTAATATTATTTTAAAAACATTGAAATGATCTAAATTGGCATCCCAAATTGCCCATAGTGTGTGTATGTGTGCGTGCCCTGCGGGATTGGCACCCTGTCCAGGGTGTACCCTGCCTCGTGCCCTAAGCCTCCTGCGACAGGCTCCAGGTCCCCGCGACCATGAATACAGGATAAAGCGGTATAGAAGATAAGTGAGGAAGTGAGTGAAATGATCTGTAACTTGTGTTGTTGATTGTTTAAATGGCACATCTCATACAAAGCGATAATCTTCCCCCCCCCCCTGCCTTTCAGCACTCCAGTCCAGTAGGTGGCGATATTGCATCAGCCACCCATAAACCCAAAAAGAAGAAGAAGCTATACTCTTACAACACATGGTTTGTATATTCTGAAAAAGCTGTGGTACTTTTTTTTTTTTACTTTTAGCATTTGTAAATAATTTCTTGGCAAAAAAAGCTAAGTAATTAAAAATGTGCGTTGATTCTCAAACAAAAACGATGCATTGATTTGGTTAACAACAGTCGAACAACAAAGGATCAATTACATATACATAATTGATTAAATACAGATATAAAACATTATTATAACGTACTTACGGCCACCGCACGAAACCGCGTAGGTGAGATAGGGGTATTAGTACAGTGAACAGATTATGGGCCAAACTTGGCTGAGTGATGATGGTAGAATAATTATAAAGGTCTTAACTAAAACAACATGCATGAGGAATAACAAAGGAGTTTTCATTTTCTGTAATGGAAAAGTACTCGACCTAGTTACTTTTATCTGGAAGTAACGCTGTAATGTAACTGATTACTTTTTAATGTCAGTAATTTTGTAATGTAATTAGTTACTTTAAAAAGTAACGTCCCCCAACACTGGCTATGAAACAGATCAGGTAGAGTTAAGGGGCCTTGCTCAAGGGCCCAACTGGTGGAGCTGGGGCTCGAACCTCTGACCTTCCCATCAGTAACTCAGCGCCTCAGCCTTCTGAGCTACCACTGTCCTTGGTGTTCAAGTCAAACTGGGACTTTTGATTGCATTTTACTGCCGCTGTGTACTGATTGGCACTACATTCTCCCTAGTGTTTAGGTTTCAGTAGAAATATCACTCTCTAAGCTGTACAGGCTTGCAGTCGTGCACTTCGTTTCTGTGCTGTGTTGTTTTACAGTGTGCAGCACCACAGTCCTCCAGGAGCATTGGTTAATTCCACCGTGTACTGCCCCTGCTGTATGTATGCGGTTGAAATGACCATAAAACGGTGATTAAACTTCTTCTCATCTGTCACGTACAGTTTATGACAGCTTGTATTTCTCGTGTCGCTATCTTTCATGTCCTACAGCCCAGCGCTTCAGCAGCGTTTGATCGTTCCCGTCCTGCAATTTAAGTGTGTTATACTGGTTTTTATGGCCTTTGTGGGTGAGAGTGTGTATACAGCCTTTGGTCAAAGTCTAAAAAGCTACAATATCGTAATCATATAATGTGTGAAATTGATACTTTGATTCGGTGATGTAATAGGGTTCGGAGGTGTTTCATATTTACAGTAGAAAAAGAAATGTAATGTTAGAACAAGAATAATTATTTAAAAATAATAAAATGGCATGCAACTTATAATAATTCTAGGATATATGATCTGGACTAAGAATATAATAAGAATCAACAATATTTAAAATATTTATTTTTGATATTTATTATTATTGTTATTATTATTATTATTATTATTATTATTATTATTTTGAGTGATACAATAATAATAATAAAGTATTTGAAATACAGTAACAAATAACTAAAATTATTTCACCCTTGTTTTTTTTTTACTGTATTTACTCTCCTTTTTCTTTTATTTCTTTAATATATTACACAGTTTTATATATAAAACAATGTATATTGTCTTATTCTGAATAAGTTTTAATGTTTGTTTTAGAAATGTAGTGCCAGGATTCAAGCCAGTCATTCACACACACACACACACACACGACTCCCACCTTGCAATAACACTGCGCTCTTTGTACTGAGAAGAGTAAACAGTCTCGCTCTTTCACCGTCGGTTAGCGCTGTCTCCTAATTCATAAAGAACCACTTTCTGTATATGTGTGTGTGTGTGTGCATTTGTAGCAGTGACACTAACATTGTGTGTTTGCTTGTGATATGGGGCTATTTGGGACTCGAACACTTTCCGCACTTGTAGAACCCACATAATGATGGTCACTTCCTCAGTAGAACCAATATTAGTCCTGGAACACCCAGGTTCAGTGTGTTTACCTGGAAGAAGCAGCTTCCGATGGCGAGATGCTCTCGTATGGTGGCGTTGTAGATCTGCTGTTGGAAGACAGGTCCATTATCATTGACGTCCTCGACGCAGATGCTAACAGTAGCCGTGGAGGTTAAAGGAGGAAAACCAGAGTCCACTGCCACCACCAAAAACACCAGGTCCGACTCTCGCTCTCGATCCAAACCCGCGGCGGTGCTGACGATACCGGTCAGGGGGTCGATATTCACCAGGAAGCTTTGATCCGACTGTAAGATCGAGTATAATATCCCAGAGTTCTCGTCGTCATCGTGGGCCTTGACCTGTATAACCGAGCTTCCTTCAGGAACGTCCTCAAAAACGTTCGTATGGTAGATCTCCTGCTCGAAAAGTGGTGCGTTATCGTTCACGTCGGTAATCCGTAGAACAAACGACTTCTCGCTTCTCAGTGGAGGAGAACCAAAGTCTGAGGCGACCACACTGAGCTTGTATCGATCCCTTTCATCCCTGTCAAGCACGCCATCCACGCATAAGACGTACACAAACTCGTCTACAAGCTTTAAGCTGAATTTCCCATCGCCACCTTGAAGGGATACACCGACTTTGTCCGGTTCTCCCAAGTCTGGGTCTGAAATGGTAATCTGGGCCACGTAATCTCCATAACCAGCTCCTTCAGAAACCTCAGGATCTCCACTTTCGCTCAAAAACACGACGCTAATATTCGGGCTGTTATCATTGACATCCAGAATCCTGATTTCGACCGATGTGCTGCTCGATTTCGGAGGAGATCCATGATCCTGAGCGGTCACGACCAGTTCGAAAGACGACCTGGTTTCGTAATCTAAAATCTTATTCACCCGAATGATACCTGTGTTTGTGTCAATGATAAAATGTTCATCTGAGTTGCTAAGGATTGGGTCGATCTCATAGCTGACGGAGCCATTAACGTCAAAATCTGGATCACGAGCATTTACCTGGAACACAGGGGTTAGGAAAGCGGCGTTTTCCCAAATAAACGCTAGATAGTCAGTCTGATTAAAAACTGGATGGTTGTCGTTTTCATCCAGAACATTAACGTTAACTTGTAAGAACCCGGATTTTGGTGGTACGCCACCATCAAAAGCCTCAACGGTTAGATAGTAGAAGTCCACGTCCTCTCTATCCAGCTCTTTCACAAGAACCAAATCCATCCCCTCTACGTCCAGTTTAAAAACCCCCTCTGTTTCCTCACTTTCCAAAATTCTGTACCCTTGAACGCCAAACCTGCCTTCATCTCCATCTCCTGCGGCATTCAGGTGAAATCTTGTCCCAGCTGGAGTCCATTCGGACACGTTTAGCATCACCATCCCTTCAGGAAACACGGGGGCGTTATCGTTCACGTCTTTCACTTCCACTTGAACCCTTACCACGTCTCCTGTTAAACTTCTAGTGGAAAATTCGTATTTGTTTGTGCGCTCCCGGTCCAGGACTGCAGACGTGGACACGTCTCCCGTCTCCGTATCTACTTTCAGGTCACGGAAGACGTCCGAGTCTGTGCTCTCGGATATGAAGAACCCACTGCTTCGTACACCTGGAGGAAAAGCCGCTCTAATGGTCCCTACTACGGTCCCTGCAGGTAAACCTTCCTCAACAGACACACTGAGGTTATACGCCTGAGCCCACGACTTCACACACAGTAGCAGTAAAAGAATGAGAAATTGCAATACAACCCTTAATAAATGATCCATTTTTTAGCTACCATATATATCAAATATTTCACAAAGTTATCAACTCTAGCTTTTCTTCATAGTTCTGGGTACTAAGAGTTTTTTTACAGGTGAAACCTTTGAAAGTTCAACTTCAAACATATTTTCAAAGCTTACACTGTGTTACATTTTATCCTGCATAATTAACTTCAATCAGACGTTACCCAATTATTTTTAGTTGACCAATAATTCCAGCACGAACAAAATAATCCAGAATCCAGACAGAGGTGCTCCTTCGGTTCTGCTGTAGGCTTCGGACTGGGGAAGAAAGTAAGAAAGAAAGAAGGGGGGAAAAAAGGAGTCGAATCTCTTAGTCGTGAAACGAGTCCTGAGTTGTGGAGTCAACTCTGCTCCAGGAAAATGATTCAGTTCATGTTCAAGGGGAAGAAATCAGGTTTTACCAACATAATATTTTTTTTTTTTATGTGTAAAGTGAACACAGATGCTTTGCATTCATGCATTTATTTGCATGTTTATTCCTGCATGCAGCATTCATTAGAAAAAAAAGTAGTAAACCCTTCTTTGACCTGTTATTACTAGTGTAATTAGTTTAACATTTAATACCCTTAAAGAAAAAAATATTACATATAATATAATAATGGAAAAAACACTAGATTTGCTTTTTAGATATTTATTTAGCAGAACAGGTTTTTAGTATGATGAGGAGTAATGATAAATGAGTAATGAACCCTCTAGTGGTCAGTGCTGGTACTACATGTGGGCTCTATTCTTTTAGAGCCTGTTTAAACCTGTCATTTCTTAAGTGCCCTCATGGTCCACCCCTTGCAGCTTTAACTCTTCAAGGAAGGCTTTCCACAATATTTAGGAATGTGTTTATAAGGTTTTTTGACCATTCTTCCAAAAGCACATTTGTGAGGACACTTATGTTGGACGAGAAGCCTGGCTCGCAGTCTCCGCTCTAATTCATCCCAAAGATGTTGAGGTCAAGACTTCCACACGCTCATTCATGTCTTAATGAACCTTGCTTTAGTGCACCGGTGCGCAGTCATGTTTTAGCTGCAAGGGGTGGGCCAACATCATATTAAACCCTATGTATTAAGAATGAGATGTTACACAAGTTCATAAATTTTGTAGTAAAGGCTGGCAAGCGGATACTTTTGGCAATATACAGTGAAACCTCGGATTACGAGTAACGCGGTTTACGAGTGTTCCGCAAGACAAGTAAAGATTTTTAATAAATTTTGACCTAAAAAACGAGCGTTGTCGTGGTTTACGAGCACCGAGTATCATGTATAACGCATGCGCTTCTTGTTTTGACACCGAGTGTCGCGTCATCACAACTGAGCCAACGGTATACTCTCTTTCGTCGTTAGTGTCTGTCAGTGTTTGAGTGTGTGTGTTATGTGTGTGTGCGCACGCTCGCACACACACATAACACACACTCAGCAGCGCAAGAGCGAAAAAAAACCACACAGAGCGCCTGTGCGCATAAATGGAAACACGTATCTGTCGGGATTTATTTTTTCTGTTAAGGTAACGTGCAGGTTAATTTTTTTCTTTTTACTTTATATTTTGTGTTAATTATTTTTATGTATTTATTTTTTGGGGCTGTGGAGCGAATAATTTAATTTTTTTTATTATTTCTTAGGGGGAAATGTGCTTTGATTTACAAGTGTTGGAATACGAGCCCGCTTCCGGAACGACTTATGCTCGTAATCCGAGGTTCCACTGTAACGTATTTGGATTTTTTTTATGCAGAAATCACAAACCGGATATAATCCCCGGAGATGTAAATGTTGTTTGGTTGTGTTTTGTACAGTTCATGGGTTAATACCGTTTTATACCTAGAGCTTATAGTTCATTATATCACCATTACACCGTCTCATCCTTAACTCACAAAAGTTACACTTTTAATATTATAAACACAAGTTAAATCCTGACATTAACAATCAATAGTGCAAATAGAGACTTGCTATGAAATTTCTCTTGAATGAAGCCATAAAAATTGAGATGTTTACAGAGACTCATCAGATATTCAAATGGTGAAATATTTTTCTTATATTGTTTATCCTGTTTTTAATCCCGCCTCTATTTCTCTCATGAGAATGTCTGACATCAATTATAAAACTGGTTTAAACCTGTGATCTGGTTTAGACAGGCAGTGGGAAATAAAGAAATCAGCCGATTCTATTTGATCTCCCTGCAAACTGGGCTTTAATGACTTTCTTTGAGGAAACAAACAAAATATGAAGCCTGATGCAAGCAAAACGTTAAGAGTCAGAAAGCCTTTTTGTTTCAAATTCAAATCAGTGTGTAAAACAGGTTTTACAGAAGGTTTTATTTCTATTGGCATCACCAGCTCGGACTGATAAACCAATAATACAAACGAAAAAAAAAAAAAACAATTGCAGCAACATTGATCTGTGACATTTATGGGGAAAAGAAACTGCAAGGTAAGGTGGTGTAAAAAAAGGAGGGGGGAAATTAACATAATAAAATACAGTTTCTTTTTGTTTGCAAAGTTTAAAATCGTTTCCTCTTGAGGATCTCTGGCTTCCAGTTCACGGGGTGGGATTCCTCCGTCTAAAACACAGATATAACAAGCTGCTGTTATACACCACCTCATGGGAATGTATTATTTTGTAACAGGTAGTGATGATATACATTCCTAAATGATTATATACTAAATAAATAAAGCGCTTCCTTACCGCAGTGTCGTCCTCCTTATAAACTTTAATAGTTTTGTCCGCCTCTGCTGTGATCAAGCGGCTCTCGGAGTGATCGAACACGCAGGAGAAAATCCCTGACTCGCTGTCCAGAGAGCCGGGCTGCACAGCCGCATGGATCCTCTGAAAGTTGTAGCCCGTCCGCCAGTCCCAGAGGTGGATCGTTCCATTATCGGCTGAACGTGGAGGCAGAGCGAGAAGCATTAGAAATGCGTTCTTAGCTATTAATTTTATGGTGTAGAATTCAACATCTTGGGGGGGGAAATAAATAAATAAATAATGCAAACCTCCAGAAACCAGGACTCCATCAGAGTTCACTGCGAGCGTGTTGATGATGGCGTTGTGTCCCGACAGATTCTGGATGAAGTTCCCGTCTGGAAATTTCCACTGCTTGATGTTGTCCGGAGATCCTGAAGCGAACGTGTATCTACGATAAACAGGAAAAAGAAGTATGAGTTACAGGACGCGAATTACAGCTTCGTAGTCATAACTTCTAATAATAAATGTATTCATTGTGATGATCTGCTTAAATCGTTTTGATACGAGCCCTGTACCGAAAGTAATGCAAAAACTAGGCATGGTGTAAACTGTACTGTGTTGATAGAGTAACTCTTTTTCTATACATCCGGCAATTAGACTGTACAATCAGAGCTGCACCCTATAATCTGTATATTTTACTGTTGAATACCGTTATATAAAATCTTCAATTTTACACTATAATGTCAATTTCTTCTGAATCTCTGTATCCTCTTTAAAAATTTCTTTTGTCGCAGTTGACAATCTCTGACTGAGCTACAGGCTGTTTACGGAGACGACACCATTAACGCGCAGATGGATGAAGGATTTTTAAAAGTTGGAAACAAACTGAAGTTAATGAAAAAATAACTACATAAAACATTGTGCATTACTCTCATTACAGCCCCCATGAATGATACTGTTATTATTGATAAATTGTTCGGTTAAGAAATTAAATCCAAGACGCTCACTGTCGCGGATGCAGCACCACCGCTCGCACAGATTTCTTGTGATTGGTCAGCGTTGCTCTCGTCTTTCCAGCGATCAAATCCCAGAGTCTGATGGTGGTGTCATGGCTACCTGTAACACCGCGGCAACAAAAACAAACACTTCAATGCATGTCCAGACTTAAATATCTAAAACTGAAAAAGTCAAATACACGGACATGGATACGGATTTTGATGGTTTATTTATGTATACGTTAATCAGTAACAATGAAAACACATTTTTCCTAAACAGTCCAACAAATGTGTCCTGTGAGACAACAAATTAATAAAAGGCCAATACTATAACCAAACTAAATTATGAAAAAAATTTATACAGAAGAAAAAATGCGTGCTAAAAGATAAGGAGATAATATATATTATATATTGCACAAGTGCGCCCTCTTGTGGCGTATAATAAAAAAGTTACGTGCGGTATGGAAAAATATAATAAAAAAAAATACAGGCAAAAAACAAAGCTTTCAATCTAATGGTCGATCTTTGTTTCTACCTCCACCTACAAGCATGAGGATTATGTCATGAACAAAAGTACAGAATTGCGAATATAAGCGGCGAAATATCTTTTCTCAGGAGGCATCTCCCTTAGAGACAGAATAAGAAGCTCAGTGGTCTGTGAGAAACTTGGATTAAAACCGTTGCTCCTTTGACAGACATCTGGAAAGGATATCAACCAGCATGCCTCCCTAGGGAGGTGTTCTTGGCAAATCCAGCTAGGAGAAGGTCACGGGACAGACCGAGGACTAGGTGAAGAGATATTATTATTATTATATCTCCACACAGGCTTGGGAACGGCCTCGGGATCCTCCAATCAGAGTTTGTGGAGGTGGTCGGGAAAAGGGAAGGTTTTGAAACTTCTAACCTGACTGTGACCCGACTTCAGACAAGTGGATGGATAGACAAATGTAACCGTTTAATACATTTTTAGGCTATGTTAACATCCCAGGCAAAACACATCTGAATCCTGATATATGTAATCATACTAAAAGAAAAATACAGTATATACATATTTAAGACGAGTGTGTGTGCTCACCTGTTATTATCTGGGGCTCAGCACTCTGACACTTCACCGTGGCGACCGTGTTGGTGTGACCGGTCAGGGTGTGGACATTCGCTTTGGTCCTAACGTCCCAAACCTACGCACAAACCACACAAGTGACGTGTAAATTAATGTCCTGTTATAACACTTTTAGAGAGAGAGAGAGAGAGAGAGAGAGAGAGAAGAACTCACCCTGGCTGTAGCATCACGACTGCACGTCACCACGACGTCGATGGTTGGATGGATGTCCAGATCGTACACAGCGCTCAGGTGACCGTGGTAGTGACGGATAACCTGCAGATGTTTGTGTATTTACTTGCAGCTGTGGTACATCAGAGTTTAAGTTTATATATCTGTGTATATGTGTGTGTGTGTGTGTGTGTGTGTGTGTGTGTGTGTGTGTGTACCTTGTTATACTCCAGATCCCAGCACTTGACCTGTTTATCCTCTCCACATGAGAACAGATACGGACTGCGGGAGCTCACGGCCACGCCTCTTACTGTACTGATGTGACCTGTTAGAGACAGCTTCAGCTTCCCACTCGCCAGATCCCAGATCTACACACACAAATCAAACATCCTGAACGCTTGAAAAGCTCTTAGAAGTTTAATCTCAAGAAGTGGTATCGTTTATATAAAATCACAGCTCCACAGCATGTTCATAACCCACACCTTTATGGTCCTGTCTGCAGATCCAGTAACAAACCACTGGTTTCCGGGCTCCACCGCTAAACACCTGACCCAGCCGAGATGACCGCTGATCACCTGCAACACACACACAGAAGTAACACACAACTGCCACATTGACTCAAAGATTAAAAACAATATTTTAAGTGATTTTTGTTTTTTACACACATTCATATTAGTGTCCTAAGATAAGGGACTAAGTGCACACTATTTAGGCCACCTGCCTAGAGAAGTGCACTATTATCATATTAATGTTCGCTTACGTTGTTCTGCAAACATTATCTTGTACTCATTATTGTAACGGTATAAATTATACAACATGCAAGTTTCAGTTTTTTACTTTATCCTCCCCTCACGTCTCTCATCCTTTTTCACTGTCCCTTTGCCTACCTCTCTCTCTCCCTCCCTCTCCCTTTCCACCCATCTCTCCCCCTTAGTGAGAAAACTATATAATTCTCTCTACCTTTCTGCCTCTCCCTCCCTCCAATCCAATCCAATCCAATCAAACTTTATTTATAAAGCACTTTAAAAAACAACAAGGTCAGCCAAAGTGCTGTACACAGCCTAACAAGAATAGGTTACATCACAAAAAAAAAATAGTATCAGTTTTAATAAAACACAGGAATATCAGTCAGCAAATTAAACTGAGTTGGAAGCAAGGGTAAAAAGATGTGAAAGATTAAATTTTTTAAGATGCAACGGCAGATCATTCCATAGTTTAGGACCCATGACAAAAAAGAATTGGTCCCCCGAGTTTTCTCAGTGTTTTGGGGACAACCAAACGAGACTGAGCAGCTGACCCAAGAAAGCGAGCAGGGCAGTAGAGCTGGAGCATGTGTGACATATACTCAGGGGCAAGACCATGTTAAAATTTAAAAACAAATAAGAGAATTTTAAAATCAATACGAAAACGAATTGGAAGCCAGTGCAATGACTTTAAAATCGGAGTAATGTGTTCTCGTTTTTTTTAGTACCAGTTAAAAGCCGTGCAGCAGCATTCTGTACAAGCTGCAATCGTGCAAGTGACGCCTGGCTGTTCCCATAATAAAGTGCATTGCAAAAATCTAAACGATTCGTAATAAAAGCATGAATTAAAATCTCGAATTGATGCCGAGAAAGGAATGGTTTTGACTTTGGCCAGTTGTCCCTCTATCTGCATGTTCGTCTCTCCCTCTATCTCACTACCTCCTCATCCCCTGTCCTTCTCTCTTTATTCCTATCCCATTCTGTCTCTACTTCTCCTCACCCGGTAGAGTTTCCATGGTGGGTGCCACTGTGGTTTGGGCATTGTCGGGGCTTTTCGAGGAATCAGCGTAGAGTTCTTTGTTCCTCCTGCTTCCATTAAAGCCTGAGCACAAAAAAGAAAAAAAAAAAAAAAAAACTGTTAACGCATCGTCATATATATAGAATACCAAATCATTGCTTTAAATGAATTTGTACTCGTGTGTACATCTTAATAGAATAAATCAAAGACATTAAGGTAAACAGTCTCCTCACCATTGTGTGTTGTGGTGGTTGCGATCGCTCCGCTGCCCCAGCGTGTCTGTGGATATCACCTACACTCGCTGCAGTGCGAGCCATGTCCTGCCTGCAACACACACACCAACATACGGAAAACAGTGAGACAAACCAGGATTTCCACCCACAGGGAGATTAGGTGTTTGTGTGTGCGTGTACCTTGCTTGAGACGGAGGCAGAGCCAGTGCCATGGAGTGAACTGCGGCTTCGCTTGGCATCTTCTGCAGCCGATTGTCAGCAGTCAGGGCAACTCCTGAACATCATAAACACACTGCGTTAGGCTCATAAATCACATTACAACACAAAGCTGATAGACTCTGTGTTCAGGACATACCTGGGGCAGATGGGTATGGGTGTGTTCCTGTGATCAGGTACTCTGGATCGCTCTCTGACAAAAAAAATAAATAAAATGGTAAACATCATACTACAGAAATAACTCAGCATGGTGCTTGGCTTCATCATGACTTTTCAATTCTTGACTCACTCAGGTTCGAACAACAATAACAAACAGTACAAAAAAAAACAATACAAAACAAATACAATACAATATTAAACATTCTCACACTCACCGGCTGAGGCATATCCCATCGTGTCGTATGGATCCAGGGCGTTTGACGCCACTTTGCTTTTCCCTTCTTTAAGGACGGGCATGTGCAACACCGGGCTGTACTCCGTTCTCAACTTAACATTCAACTTCATCTTGTGACTGCGAAACAGCAGCACGGAAAAAAACAAACAATTTATATATGAATTGTTATTTAGCAAAATAAATATTCTTCTCAAACTAAATATTTTACTGATATTAACCCCACCTCTTCTCGTCCAGAGAGACCTGTTTGGCCTGATCGGACACGAACATGTCATGGCTTCGTTTGAGAGACCTGAAGACCAGTGTGTGAACCGAGTGCTTCTGCACCTCCTGAATGTGAGCAAAAAAAAAAAGATAGATGAGCACAAGACGTACACGGTATGCTGGGCAAAGCCACGTGTTAAAAAGTGCTGCACAGGAAAAACACTTAGACTACAGAGAAATTATGCGTTTGTCTGAGTCCCAAAAAATTTTTTTTTTTTTTATTTTACATTTATTGCAGAGATGAACCGGCTGATCAGACGGTGACCAGAATTGGCTGGTTTTCAGTTTGATTGGGCGTGACCGGTGATCAGTGTCAGGGCTGAAACAATTCCTCGAGTAACTTGATTACAAAAAATAATCGAGGCAGAATCTTCTGCCTTAAAACTTATTTTAATTAAATATAAAAGCTTGCGTTATGTTTTTGCGTGGTTATTTGTTTGCCGTGACACAGCGTGCTTCCAAGTGCAAGCCGCCAGTAAACACAGATGAAGAAGCGCAAAGTAAGGTTGCATTACTTATTTTAATGTGTGCCTTGTTTTTTTTTTGGACACTTAGTCATTTGAAATACCTTTTTTTTAGTTTTTGCATCTGAAAAAGGCTTTAAAATAAGAATGTATAGCACTGTAATGCACTTAATTCATTTTAGCCAACTTTAAGCTATTCCTTGTATTGTGAATAATGACAATGTTTATTTTTAATAAAATGCTGTATGCATTTTAATAAAGAAGAAAACTAAATTAAAAGAAAATCAAGTTAGAAGCCACACAGAACCGCAGCCCTGAAGCTGCTCAACCCACGAGCTCACTGCCAAGTTGAGACTTTGGAGATGTTTGAGGCGGTAAAGCGTCGCTTTTGCTTTATATTCCTACAGGTAGCGCGGTCTAAACTATTTACACATTTGCATCCTTTGTGGTGGGAGTCAATTATTTGCCAGGTTTGCTCAGAAATAATTATGGTGGATGACAGCGATACGTGTAGCTCAGTTAAATGGTAAACTCTTGCTATTTAAGTTAGTTTGTATAACTAACTTCAATGTTTAAATGCTGCGCTTGGTTTTTAAATAAGAAAACTAATGTCATTAGGAACGACCTACATTTAACTTTCATTTAACTTTTTTAAAGGTTTCAAATAGTAACAAAATCGAGGGGAAATGTGATATCGAATCGAGATATTTACTAATCGAATCGACATCGAGGTACCGTGATATTATCGTATCGGGAGGTGACTGCTGATTCCCATCCCTGTTGTTTATGCACTTTTATAAGAACAACTCAGTTTTATTGAGCATGTTAAAGAATCTGCCTGAGCTCGTCTGGAGATTTGATCTGCAAGGTTACATATATATTTCTTTGTTTATTTTTAGAACTTAGTTTATACACTGAAAACTTGATGATACAGAAGTCATCAAATGAATTAATGCAATGCCGTGTGCAAAAAGTGTGCGTTAGGTGTTTGTTTGTGCGCGAGCTCAAAACAGCGCATTAAACAAACCGGTGTAATAAGTACCGGGCATAAATGTAGCCGGAAAATAATTAAAACCATACATACGTTTAGACTGTAGATAAATAATGATGTATAATTACACAGTAACACACTACACGCCTTTATTTCTTTAATCCGTGTCTAGGGTAAAGAGAATGAATGTCCAGCGCGCGCGGCTAGCTAGCCTGCTACAGCCCGGGTTTATACCTCACTAACCACCTGGGACAAGTTTTAAAAGCGTGAAACTGTAAGAAAAACACTTAAATGTAAGTAAATAACGTAAATGACAAACCTCTGTCATGTTTGACGCTGTTTTCGTTGTCTTCTCTCCACTCAGTAACTTTCAGCTTGCGTTAAGCACACTGAGAAAACACAACGCACCGGAAGTGCCTGATTTCCACTTCCGGCGCACGCTCGAGACTCTGGCGCTCTCTGGCGATGCTCGTGCGCCATGATTATCCGCCCAGTGTCTCAGGCTGGAAGTGTACAGTAGAGTAAAAAAATATATATAAACACAAACATACGGGCAAAAATATGTGCACCTCAGAGCATTACACTTCTTCTTCCAGTGAAGTACGTTACTGGTCAGGGTTCGCTCTGTGGTTAAGGCGTTGGATGATGGTACAGATGGTCCAAGGTTCAAACTCCACTACCACCAAGTACCCACTATTGGGCCCTTGAGCAAGGCCCTTAACCCACAACTACTGAGATGTATGATGCGATCAAAATATAAGTCTCTCTGGATAAGGGTGTAATGTAAATGCATTAGCGCTATCTCTTAAGCTCATTCTCCTGCTCGACAGTCTCACTTTTATGGCAGTCCTGTTGGGGGCGATTAAGTTTGCTGTGTCCAATTCTCAGTCTGCTAATTAATACATCCTCGTTCCATTTTTTTCTCCCCCGTCCCGTTTTCTACCACATCCACTTTGTCCTGTATTACATGCAAATGTCTCACTTTTGGTTCATTATCCCACTACTGTTTTGCCTTTCTCATCACTCTTTTTTTTCTAATCTGATTTTAAAAATCGGATATTGACCTCAACATTCACTTTTTAGATGCTTCCTTTGCCAATTTGTCCAGTCCCTCATTTCCCCAGATTCGCAAATGGTCTGAAACTCACAGAAAAGAGATATTTTCTCCACTTGTCTAAATATTCTTGAGTTATCTAACAAGATTTTCCACACCAGGTCCTAATGACCTCTTTCTCTGGGTTTCCTCCCGGTACTCCAGTTTCTTCCCACAGTCCAATGACACGCAGATTACATTAATTGGATCATAAATGAGTGTGAGTGTGTGTATGTGTGTATGCCATGCAATGGATTGGACATGCCCCCGCTACATGCCCTAAGCCTCTAAAGTTGGGCTCCAGGCCACCTGTGACCCCGTATACAGGATAAAGCAGTACAGACGATGTGTGAATGAGTAAGTGATTGAGAAATAATGTTTTTTAAATGCTTCCTATAGGGTGGGGTGTGGTTTACATGATGAAGAGTGTCACATAGGAGCTCTCTTATTCAGGGGAGAACCAGTAGGAATTTGAAAAGTGTATTTAAAAAGGAGAAAGAGGACAAAAATAAAAGTATTTCACATTATTCTGCACACCATAACTGGACATAGTTTCTACAGTCCACTTTAACTCTTCTGTAATTCATTATTTTTTTAATCTACCATTTTTTTTGTTATTGTTTGTACATAATGTACATTTAAATAATTTTTACACGGAAAGTTTTTCGTTCATATTTTTCTATATTTCTATTTTTTTAATTTACTTATTTTATACTGAAACCTCTCTCTTTTTGTTGAAATACAAGCATTTCAAGTTATATCATACTGTGTACATGACAAATAACATTTGAATTTAAGTATTTTATTATAGAGGATTAAACTGAAAGGAAGATCCGGACCAGAAGATGGCGCGAGTGCAACATAGTGGATACTAACTTCCGGGGAACACCAAGAAGAAGAAGACCTGACTTTTATATTGTGCAAATATAAAAAATGGAGCAGAAGGAGGTATAAAACAAATAGGTTCAGATTGTAGATAAAAAATAATGTACAACATACAGTAAGACACTATACGCTTTTATTTCTTTTTTTATCTGAGTCTAGTAAAAGGTTAAAAAATATCCAGCACGCGCGTTGCTAGCGTTAAGAGAAAACAGCGGAAGTGATTGATTTCTCCTTCCGGTGCAAGCTCTCTGGCGCCCTCTTGCGATGCTCGTTGTCTCACTAGTCAGTGTGGAAGTTTACAGTACAGTACAAGATATAAACACAACTGGTGTGCGAGGCTACCTTGTCGCCCCAGAATCTATGTACAGTCCCCTGTAAAAGTATTCATACCCCTTGAATTGTTCCACATTTTGACCTTGGCCAAATTAAAACTATTGGGACAAAATTTCAATGGTGGTACAACCAGTTATTAGGTTTAAGGGGGGAAATACTTTTTCACAGGCAGGCTTGGACAGCTTTTTTTCCTTAATAAATTAAATCATTATTTAAAAACTGTATAAGTATTTGCCCCATAAATTGAAAATGCCCCACCCCCTTTTCAGGCACATGGGTCTTTACAACACAATAACCCTTTAAAGCCCTTTTCGGACATGGGATGTATGGAACACTCCAGGCTTCATCAATGCATCTTCATGTCATTCAGACACGCCATACTTGCGTGGATAAACTGATATCATAACTCGTGTACCGTACACTAAATATAATGAGATTTTCAGCGGGATTTTTCTTAAATACAAAAAAAAAAAAAAAAATTAAATAAATATATTCCTGACATAAGATGATACAAGTAATGTATCTTTAAAAATAATACAAAGACAAGCCTAGTACAAAACATTTTTTTTTTATTTTTTCATGGCCAAGTTTGCAAAACATCTAGAAAAATATACAACAAAAAGCTTAAATTTTGCACAAACAAAACCCTGTCGAGGAAAAAAATGGAACGGAAAACAAAAGAAAGTTCACATTTTTTCCTCTGTCATCAATAAAACCACATTCTTATGTTTGGATTCGTCGTCGTTTTTTCTTTTACTTATTCGGTGGGCGGTGCTCCAGGATGGCGCGGTTACGCGTCTGCGCAGTAGCCCGAGTCGTTGGAGAGTTGAGAGTTGGAGCTGCGGTTCGAGGCCGAGTTGTTCCAGATGTCCAGGTTCATGTGGGGGCCGAACGGGTTGAAGCTGGAGAAGTGCTTATTGGGGAGTGGCTCCGGAGTGAAGGGAGACACTGGAGAGACAGGTACCGAGCGCTCAGGGTGGAAGTGGACCTGGCTCTGGCACGGCTCGCTCTGAGGCGTCCAGATGGAGCCGAACAGACTGGAGGAGATCGGAGACAGGCTCCGGGTGCCTGAGAAATACGGCTGAGGGAGATAAAGAGACAAGAGATAGGAATGTAACTTCTAAGATAACCCTGACTGAATACCTTTTCTTTCATTTCCTTACAAGCTCACCTTGCTGCCCACACAGCTGGTCATGTCCCAAGAGGAAGTGACCTCGTGTGGTGTTTCCTCACTCCAGCTGGCTTGTGTTTGAGGTTCACGGCAAGGGAAGCTGTTCTGGTAATGTCCCTTTCCTTAGAGGGTTAAAGCAAGGCTTTATGAAATGTTCTGTTCATATTTTAACATTATAGATATATAAGAAAGAGAGAGAGAAAGAGAGATGTACCTGGTCGCATGTAGTTATTTGGGGGGCAGTAGGAATATGGATTGCACTGACTGGCTGCGGTATTCCACAGAAACCTTCTAGAAAGAGATGGTAATAACATAAGTTCCACAACCACACACACACAGTATCCATCCATCTGGGTCAGACAAATTCATCCAACCACACATTCATTTAACAACCATCCAATTTCCATCTAATAATCAAAAAATCATCCACAAGCATCCCTTTCTTTATTCATCTATCGAACCAACAAACATCCATCCCTCCATTTATCGACTCTTTCCAAATAACAAGCATCCATCCATCTATCCAAGCAGCATCTACTGCTCTATCCATCTATCTAGCATTCAATACTTTCTTTCTCCAACTACCATCCATCTCTCTCTATCCTTTGAACAAACATCCATCCATCAAAACAGCATCCATCAATCCATCCATACATCCAACCAAACAGCATCTGCTCCTCAATCCATCTCTCTAGCCAAAAAGCATCCATCCCTCTCTGTTCATCAATCCAAACAAGCATCCATCATCCATCCATCCATCCTTTCATCAAAACAGAATCCATCCATCTATACATTCATTCAAAAACCATGCATCCAACTTGCATTCATTCAACCAACCAGCATCTATTTATCCAACTAGCATTCATTACTTTATTTCTCCAGCTAGCATCCATCTGGATCCTATGTGTAGCCATTTATCTATCTAGCATTTATTCGTCCAAAAATGATCAATCTCAACCCTATTTACACCATCCAACAAGCTCCCATCCACCTGTTACACTAACATTCATCCATTATCCCATGCTTCCCACTAGTATCCATCCATTATACACTAATTCTATACTCAGCCAGCATCCACCCGCTCATCTAACTCCCATCCACCCATCAAACCTGCATACTTCGATTCATTCATTCAGCTACCATCTATCCATTACTCTTTACATCATACACGCACATATCCACTTGCATCCATTATTTATGCTTTCATATCTAACCATCCATCAGTCTATTCACCTCTCTGCATACTTTTCCATCTCCTGAGATGTTTCCTCACATATATTTATGTATTATTTTATTCATCATTTCTATAAAGCACAAATACAGAGTCTGTGGATATACACGGTGTGTCCCGTACCCGTTAAAAGGGTTGGAGTTGGAGTTTTGGTTGTAGGTGCCACGTGGTTCTGGCATGTTGTACCTGAAACCATTGGTGAGAGGAACAGAAGGAGCAGACCAGGTCTCCTCTGGCATGTACACACCACCCGAGTCTGAGGACACATTGGTAAATATTTATAAATAAGTGGAGGTTGGGAAACAGTACATCATCATCATCATGGCTGCTGAAAAACATTCACCTGCACTTCTGTCCACACCTGCTGCTATGTCGGCGAAACTGGGGGAAAGAGCAGGAGTTTCATGACTCTCATACAGATTGTTCATGCTGTGGGGGAAAAAAAAAAATTCATTTACAGAAAAATGTGAAATTTGAACAATGTGTATTAATAGCTTCTTTATTATTATTATTTTTACCTTTGAGTTTTATAGTTGCAGTTCACTGAGGGGTAACAATCACGCTCAGATGTGTACATGTTGTATGGCACTGGCTCTCCTGAAATAAAACAACAGTAATGGCACACACATGCATTACTTGCTAACAGCACAGGCGAATGAACATCTAAAAAAAATGAAGCAATCCTGATTCGAACCAAATACATAGTGTTTAGAAAGGTTGTGTGTGTGTTTGTTACACGATCTAAATGTATGTTAAGATCAAGTTCCCTTAGTGTATTTTGTGCGTTTGTATGTCTCACTCTCTCGCGTCCTGCTCAGGTCTTTCTCTCCCTCCACACTGCTCCAGCTGCCCCATGATCCCCTGCTGGCCCTGACGCTGCCTGATGAGCTGCCCGAATCCGAGCCCGATTCCCACTGTAGCCGGCGCTCCGGGGCTTTCCGTCTAGGTCTGGCCAAACACACACCTGAAAAGAAGTAAAAAACACACATATATGGTGTAACTCATGCACCTAAAAGCCTGATGAATTTGATTAGACAAAAATAAAGCGTTTCCTCACCGTTTGGTTTGAGAGGGCTCTCCGCCGCTGCTGCTGCTTTGGGGATCTCCAGCTTCATGCTGGATGAGTGGTTGCGGTTTCTAGCTACGTTTCGAGGTTCTCTATACTCGGGCTCTCTCTCGATCCCCGTCATCGTCATAGCACCAAGCTCAGGAAGTCTGTAAGGTTGTCAGGGATATGAATTAATATAAAGTTTGCTGTCAAGTATGTCGGCTAATTGTGGCTCGTTGGAAGGTTGTGAAGAACTTGAAGTGCTAAGCTAGCATGTTTAAAGCGATCACATGTACTGTCGTCACTGTTTTGTAAATCCACTCACCCTGGGACGGTTTCGACATGCTTCCTGCGGTTCCTCCCTGAGTTCTTCTTCGTTTTGGTGCTGGAACTGGACACCGCAAGCTCACAGTCCTTCTCCACTCTCTTCCTATGAGAGCACTCGCTCGCTCTCGGCTAAACACAAGAAGATTGTGAGCACTTCTTAAGCTCTGGATTTAAATTAATAGACAGACAGATACAAAGATGGAACTCGGACTCGCGTACCTCAGTGTCCACATTTTCCCTTTTGTCCTCCTCCCTCCCCCGACTGCACCTGCTTTCCACCTGTCCAATCACATCAGCCTGAGGCACGTGAACGGCTGTGATGCTTTCTGGAAATCCAGGAAGCGTTTCCATGGGAAACATATCTCCTGGCAGCGTTTTTTCCTCCCTGACGTGTTCCTTCTGTTCCACGTGGAGCGCCGACTCGATTAAAGCGTCGTCGTTATTGTTGTTGTTATTGCAGACGTCTGGGTCTGGGTCGAACGTCTGATCTTCTCTCTCTTCATCCATCGGGGGGTTCGAATTAGCAGTAGGGGTGTTAGCGTTAGATGTCGAGCTGCTTTTGTATCTGTAAAGGAATGAAACTCGGGTTTGCTTCTTCTGAGGTTGGGAGGAAGCTCCGGAGCTCTTCCTCGTGGAGGGTTGGGAACGTGGCGTGCCATTGGCTAAGGCTGTGGAGCCCCGCCCTTTGCCTTTATCAGAAGTGTGGCTTGTGTCGGAGTAACTTTTGCAGCTGCCTTTGCCTTTACTGCTGGAGGAAATAAACAAAGTACATACGTCAAAGATCCACACAGACTTCATTAGACAAAAACTTAAGCAACGATAAGCGGGCCCAAGCACCCTGTTCTCGTAGTTGCAAGCAACGATGAGCGGGCCCAAGCACTCTGTGCTCATAGTTTAAGGCACTGAAACAGCTGACCCGTTTGAGATATCAAAAAAACCCTCTGCAATTTTGTGTCCTCACTGTCTTTGAATCACATCGGCCCGGTTTGGTGTTGTTCGTATAAATCCCCTAGGAGGAGTACATCAAAATCCATCAGGTGTGTTTTGCAAACAACCCAAAATGACTGACTTCCTGTTGGGTAGAACCCGTGACATGCAATGCGAAAGTTGTTGAGCTCCCAGTGTGTAAGGGGGTTTCCACAAGAGGGTGGGGGGGTGCACTTAGATGTACAAGAGGGTCCCACACATTAGGGCTGAAGTCATAGTGCTTGGGCCCTTATTAAAATATACAGTCAGATATAAAAGATAATTCATAACTACACATATTTCTAATATTCATTTAAATTAATTAATCTTATTATATTTGTTCAGAAAAACATTCATCTGCCATGTTGTGTTTGCTAACACTATTTTGTACATCTTGTTCTTTTTGTACACTGTGTGGGTTGTGTAGGTGTGTGTTGGAAAGAAATAGCTCTTATATCACGAAGTTGCACAACATCCATATGTGAGGAATACTGCAGCATTTCTAACCTCTTTTTTTCTCTTCATTAGAACGAGTTTGTGAAGAGCACTTCCCCATGTTTGTGAGTGAGTTTCTGTGTGTTGCACATTACCTGGTGTTGTTGGGAGTGTTCTGGCTGCTGTTATCGCGAGGGTTCGAGTTATGGTTGCTGCGTGGAGTTGGAGTGGTAAACTCCCTCAGGATGTACTGAGCCTGGTGGAAGGCCATGAGACACACTCCGGCCAACGAGAAGCTAATCACAGAACACACAGGAGGTCAGATGCAGGTCAATACACACACATATACACACACTTTAACCTGGAACTCGGTTTAGAAATGTGCGTGTGTGTGTTTGTATGTGCATGAAAGGGAGTCTAACCAGGTAAAGATGAGTGTGACGACCCAGAAGGACTCCTCCCAGCTGGGCCCGGGGACGACCTGAGCGCACAGGGGCAGCATGTGGTGCGGCAGGGTGACGTTCAGGGTGAAGGGGAAGGAAGAGCCGCGCTCGGTTATTAAGGTCAGATCTCTGATCACCCACGATGACGTGAAGTCTGGAGTGAATCTGGAAAGACAAAAAAAGTAAATATATATCTCTAATAATGAGAAAAACAGGTGTGCCATTTTGACACAACCTATAATCTTGCACTGTTTACTTTTGTACTGTTTAGTTTAGTGTTTCAACAAATGAAACATACCTCCTCCCAATAATAATAGAATAACAATAATAAAAAACTCATCACGTGTAGACGTACGCGATGGTGATCTCGGAGGACGAGTTGTAGTCGACGCGGAAGGACCGGCACTGTAGCACCTCGAAGCCGAAGCCCTGGCATTTATATCCGTTGATATTCATGGACATGACGGTGAGAGGAAGCTCGCCCGCATTCTCCACCTTAAAACTCTTCTGGATGGCGAACAGAGGCTTGCTGAGGTGATTGCGCAAACCTGAGAGACGTGAAAGCAGATTAGAATGCGCTGCACTTCCATACTTAAGACCTGACCTTATTTCTGCGTCATTATTATACCAGTCTTACCGTCTCTGCACTCCATCAAGGTGGACTGAGGAACATTAAAGCGCAGCGACGCCCCAGGGCCGGGTAGCTTCCCGCCTACACGCAGGAGCTCCTTCGCTCCAAATCCTTTCACCAAGACCAGGTCGAAGACCGTCAAGTTATTCCTGAGAAAATGACATATGATATATGTTATAATATATAAACAAATATTACTCAAGTATAAGTAGAAGTCCTCCATTTACATTACTCCGTGTACTTGAGTCTTTTTAAGAGTAAAAAATCTCTTTCTCTCGACTCTTTTCGTGGCTGTCTGCAACCAACTCAGCTTCTGATTTCAATCACCTGTTACTTTATTAGGCACGTCTCGAAGGTAGGACAAGTCAGGCAATTACACATGAAAGTCAGCAGATGGCGCTACAAATACTACACTCCGGTGTGGTTAGGTAACACAACACCATGCAGAAATGAAGTCAAGTACAATTATGTGCTGTAGTATGTAGTAAAGTAAAAGTTTTATCAAATAATACCTCTTTCGTGTTTTTCCCTGTCTACTGTCTTCACTTCCAGGGGATGTCTGGAACTTCCTTCAGGATCAATGAAGTACAGGTCGTCCCTGACTTACGAACATTTGAGTTACGAATTTCCGCAGATATGAAAGGACCACAGTTAAATTTCGCAGAAGTAGCCCATGTGCATTTTAATTTTTTTTTTAAATAGACACTGCAGTGCACCAGGCACTAATATTGACAATTATATACAATAGTTTCAGCGTGTAAGTAAATGTATTAAATTCTAAAGTCCAGTATATTGTATGTGTTTGTAGGAGGAAGGTTGGCTCATCAGTTTCAATTAATCAGTCCGGGATCACGATGATAGAAAACGCCTGTCCTGTAAAGCTGTTCTGATGGTAAATAATACTAATTTCGGAAAAAAATCCTCAACGTAACAAAGTTTACAGTCCAATATAGTGAAAAACAGCTCAGAGAGAAAAAGGCGTCCGGGATTCCCCTCGCGATTTAGAGGCGCAAAGACAACACTGTTAAAATTGATGTGTGAATTTCATTTCCTTAGGTGCGGTTACGGTTTTTGCCACATGATAGCAACGTGGGAAGGGGGACAGAGATTTAGTCAAATGGTATGATTTATATTGCATGTTCGTGTCAATTGCGTATAAGACTCACTTTGGTTGACTTAAGAACAAATCCGACTTACAAACATGCTCCCGGAACGAAACTATCAATCTTTCTATCTACTCAAGTAAAGTACAAATATGTAAAAGATGTACATAAGTATAGTAATAAGAGTACATGTACTCAGTTACCCCGCCCCACCTCTGGACATACCTGATGAGAAAAATGGAGGTGACCGGTTTGTGTTCAGATGGCGTGTACGCCACGGAGACGCTCCTCGTCTCCCACGGCTGCAGCACCATCCTCTGCACGCTGCTGCTTCGCTGACCCTCCCGAGACTGAACACACAAACGGCAGGAAAATTTCATTTACAATGCGGATTTCATTCACAAGCCTTATATCCTGACTTACTAGAGAGGAGTGCGAGGCTATACATGTCCCATACTTACTACTGAATGCATTACTTCAATACTAATTCTTTACAAATATAAAGAATATTATCGTTACCTTCTGATCTAAGGGGAGGAGAGAAAACTCGGCTGTAGTGATGTTTACTGAGAGGGGACTGATGTTAAACCTGGGGCGGGAAAAAAATGAATAAACAGAAATGTTTTGTGTGATATCGCTGAATTTATTTTTATTTTGTGTATGAATGTTGAGCTATAAACATGCCCAGGTGATCACGTACCACTTGGTGATCAGGTCCAACGCTTCCAGGGGAGCAGGATACGAAGACAGGGTTCTGATCTCCACGGCAACCGGAGAACCGGTCGGGTTTTTCAGGGTGAAGTTTTTAATCTGAGAGAGGAGGCGTGATTTTAATCATGAATAAATCCACAGTGAGAAACTAAAGACTGGTCACGCTGTAGGGGTAGGTGTGTGTGTGTGTGTGTGTGTGTGTGTGTGTGTGTGAGTGTACCTTGCTTTCGTTGACTGGTGTTGCTCCAAAATCTAGAGCTGTATCATGTTCTGTGGGAAGCCTCGGCCATCTAGAAACACACACACACACACACACACCACAAAAGAGACAGTGTGTATTATTTTTGTGCAAAAATCGAACAGAGTACAAAAATCTAGTATGTGTGTGTGTGTGTGTGTGTGTGTGTGTGTGTGTGTGTGTGTGTGTGTGTGTACCTGCAGGACAGCTCTTTTCCACGGTGCCACCGGCTGCAGAGTGCCGTCGCCAAACTGTTGTCCGTCTTCCACAATGAAGAAAAGGATTCTGGGAGGAGAGACTGCTGCCACTCAAAACGCCCTATCTCACACACACACACACACACTTTGTACTTGTGTACACACTTTGTGCATCATCTCTCATCATAACTACAGCAGAAAATAAAAAACTCACCGGTTCTGGAGAGGCGGAGAGGACAGAGCTGCTCACACTCGCCACCGCCCTCAAACACCACCTCCCCCCTCTGAAAACACACACACACACACACACACACACACGTACACGCATCAGCACCGTGACTGCGGTAATACTTATTATTATTATTATTATTATTATTAATGAACCCTGACCTTTGACCCCGTGGACGACGCATGCACAAGCAGCTCCAGCGAAAAGCCCAGGCTGGTGCTGATCGTTACCACGGCAACCACGTTGACCGGCAACGTCTTGTTGAGGAAGTGGAGCGTCAGCAGCCTCCAGCAGCCAGGGGCCACGCCCACTGACCGGCTGACGTTTACTACCTACGGCAGGAACGAACAAAATACAGGTTTTTATTTTAGCGCCGAGCTACAGACGCGAGAGCGAGGTGAAGGAGCGTGAGCGGCGGCGTGACCTTAAAGAGCCGCGGCGACGGCTGGCTCAGGGAGACGTTGGTGATGGTGAAGCTCAGGTGGAGCGGGTTGGTGAGCCACAACTCCACCTGATCTGCACTCTTCTGCTTCTGGACGAACTGAAACCAGCCAGCAGAATCACTGAGAGAGACAGAGAGAAAGGGAGAGAAAGAGAGACAGGGGTTAATACACAGGCAGACAAACAGAGACAAGGCAATCACACAGAAAGACAAACACTGACACCTAGACAGAAAAAGACAGACAGACAGACTAGACAGATGACACAAAGTCAAACAATCAATCAGACAGGACTATATCTTTAAATAGACAAGACAGACAGACAGACACAAACAGAGAGACAGACAGGTGGAAAACACTGAAAGGCAGACAGACACAATAAAAAAAACACACACACACAAAGGAACAGACAAAAAAACAAAATAAACAAGTCAGCCAAACAGACAGAAAAACAGAGAGACAGACAGGTTGAAAAAACAGAAAGATTTTCACTAAGACACTAAGACAAAGACAAAAAAGAAACAAAGACAGACACAAAAAAGACAAGACAGACAAACAGACAAAGAAAAACAAAGAGAGACAGGTGGAAAAAACTGAAAGACAGAGACACAAAAATAATCAGAAACAGACAAAGACAAAAAATAAAAACAGACAAAATAAAACAGACAGACAAAACTAAATAGACAAGAGAGAAACAGACACACAGGAAAACAAAGAGACAGACAGTTTCTGAATGTGTGCATGTGCCTTTCGAAGAGACAGACACAAAATAAAACAGACAAACTGACACAAGAATAAACAGACAGACAGAATAAGAGCCAGACAGAGTGTCAGACAGACAGGCAGACAAATAAAAACACCCAAGAAATACACCCAGAACTGAGACAGAAAGAGACTTAAGATTAAAACACAAACATAGACAGACAGATGAAAAGCCAGACAAACAATTATGGAAGGGAGACAGAAATTGCTTTATTAATAGACGAAAATACAGACAGACAGACAGACAGACAGACAGACAGCTGGGAGTCTCACCGGAGTGTGTGCTGTAACCAGGGAAACATGTTCACGCTCATGTTGCCCAACGTCTGCAAGCCGATCTGACTGGTACATTTTTTACTAAGAGACGATAAAGATCCTGAAAACACACAATAAACAAACAGTAAACAATACGCAATAAACAATAAACGACAGCATGCGGTCATGAGGAGACACGTCCAGCACGAGGTCTTACGTCACTCAGGGATCTGAATCTACAAAGTGCTGGAGCTGAAGATAAACATTCAGATGATGTGTGTGTGTGTGTGTGTGTGTGTGTGTGTGTGTGTGTGTGTGTGTGTGTGTGTGTGTGTGTGAAGAACTCACGTCTGCAGGACAGCGTGGCCACCTGAGTGAGGTTACTGGCGGAAGCCTTCAGTGGCGTGTGGCTGATCTCTACAGAGATGTCCGTCCTTGACAAGATCTGGATTTCCTGTAGAGATTAAACACACACACACACACACACACACACACACACACACACACACACACATCCCGTTCATTTCATCTTCCTCTATTTCAAATGTTTAGTTTTAAATCTTTCACTTCCTGTTTACCTCCTGGTTTCCGTTCCCCGCTTCCTGTCTCTAATCACGTACTAAATTCCAACAAATACACGGCGTCTACTCTCCCTCTCTTCCTCCCTCTCTCTCTCCCTCTCCCTCCCTCTCTCTCTTTCTCTGAGCTTCTCTAAACATTTAGGATATTTAGTGATTAAACACATAGGAATAGATCAACTGGTAAACAAACAAATAAATAAACAAATAAAAGATTCTGCATTTGCATCCAAACAACAAACGATCCTCATCCTTATGTCTTCGAAAAATATTCTATATTTCTTTTGTGCGCTCTCGGTGGGAGGGGCTTACTCTATCTCGTTCTCCCGCCCGTCAATCACAGTGATTGTAAGGAATCATAGACAGGATTAGAGAAAATAAAAGAACATAAAGACACAGAAGGACAAACAGGGACGCAAACGAAAAGGGGGAAAAAAGACGGACAGACACAAAGACAAAAAGAACCAGTTGGATAGATAAAAAGAAAACAGAAAGACACTGACAAATAAAGAAAAAAGCGAGACAGACAGAAAGAGGAAGAAACACAGAAACAAACAAAAGATAAAAAAAAAGATACAGGTACAAAAATACATAAAAAGACAGACAGACTAACACAAAGAAAAGACAGAAATGACACAAATAAAAATAAATACAGTCAGCACTGAAAACGCAGAAAGACAGAGCGCTCGTGTATGTAGAAGGAGACGGATAGCGCTTTCCTCAGTGTGTGTTACACCGCGATCCGACGCAATATGATTTAAAAAATAATAATTTAAGAACCACGCCCGGTGCAATGTCCCGCCCACAGAGGTGCTAGACTCGTGGGAATGAGGACGTGTTTGTGAGACACGCGAGAATGATCCAGTGGATCAACTCGCTCGCGCAGTGAGAGGAAGCGCAAGAACAGGTCAAGGGGACAAAAAGAACAATGCACTCGGACACAGAGTTTTTGCTTGCACGCTTCAGCAAACACACACACACACACACACACACACACACACACACACACACACACACACACACAAATCTCTTGAGATGATAACTGTCATCAGTACGCCTAATCTTCTAAGCGATTCTTCATGTTGCTAGGTCCTAATGTTGAACACACCGTCATGTTTTATATTGGAACATAGCAACAAGAATCGCTTTGAAGATGTCTTTGAAGATTGTAACTAACTGTTGTTTGTACAAACATCAATGAAACCAAGCACAAATATCGGTTATCGCCTATAAATGGGTATCGGGGGAGAACCAGAGGGAGGCGCAACTGGCTAAGATTTAAATAAATTGATAAACAAATAATTTACAAATATGTAAACCTGATCAAACTGAAACTTTGTGCAAAAATAAAATAAAAAATAAATAAATAATTAAAAAAAACATTTACATTTACAAATGTTGTTTATTATTTACAAACCTACTTATTTCTCTAAACGGCCAAAACACAGTACTGGTGCTGATTTATTAAAAAAAAAAATGTTTATGTTATACATATAATAAAGAATATTTATGTGACAAAGAAGCTACTTCTAAAGTTTATGTAACACTAAAGTGACCAGTCTCACATGGCCGTTTTCAGCATTATACTGTCTCGCTTCAAACGATAATAATTTAAAAGGCAAAGTATTAATATTTCTTTAGGAGTATTAAAAATAAAATTGATGTAAGCGTCTAGAAGTATATGATCTTGCTTAAATAATTTTTTGGTAAAATAAAAAAAATAATAATAATAAAAAAAGATCTGTAGTGTCCGTAACCATGTCAAATTCATATTGCGATACAGCTTTTTAGAATAATACACGTCTTCAGGTTTAAATGCGAAATCTAAATCGGCCAAGTTTAATCTGAGTGACAGTTAAGATCGTTGAAAGATTTGAATTTTTCGGAATTCGATAGTAACAGAAACTACGGACATAAAAGGGCATGAAATTGCATTTAGCAAATGTGTTTTTTTTCATCTGATAAAAACATAAATGTGTACATGTATAAAAAAATAAATAAAAAAAAAAAAAACATGAAAGCATGGATTGGGAGATAAGAAGCGATCAGTATTATAAAAAAAACGGTGTTATATCATCATGTCTAAAAATTCACTTTTTTACTTTAGTGAGACACTTTTTAGCACTAAAATCACATTTTGGCTGAAATACAGTAGATTTCATTGAAATACTTATTAAACGTCTCAGTACTGTATTTTACACGTCCTGCTATTTACCTAACACACACTAGACTGGGGAACGTTATAGCTACAGATATTCCTCTAAAGTATTACTAACAGATATAACTGGATGATATCACATTCTCTTTATTTGTGCTCTTACCTTGACAAAGAGCTGTTTGACCCCTGAGTTCAGCATGTACACACCTATTTTTGGATCTGTGGGCAAAAAAAAAAAAAATAATTAAGATCGAAACCAATACGAAACCAAAAAGACACGAATAAAAAAACCACAACATGCCACATGAGGGCAGCACTGAGCCACACAAGTTCTGAGAAAGGTATCGAAGTCCTTAAAGGGAAATTTTTGTTCTGAAAGGATTTTTTTTTTTTTGCGGGCCACCTGATATAAACACACAAAATAAAATTTACTGCGACACTTCACAAAAATTATTTCGAACCTACTCCTACATCCGAGCACAATGCATTCTGGGTAAGGCCTTGTGCCGGCTCTTACAACGGTTGTACGTTTTGAATAAAAGGAGAAATATAAAGAGGAAGTGGTGCTGAAGGCGTGAGACTCGAGTCACGTTGCATACATGCGGCGGCGCCCCCCGGCGGAGGCAGGACGAGCAGCACCATGATGTTCTCCAGGACGTAGGGCTTCAGCTTGTCCAGGTGTGCCGGCCTCTCACCTCTCTCAGACAGACTGATCTGGAGAGAGAGACGTCCTTCATCCTCTGCTCCGAAACACGAGCCCTGAAAAGAAAGGAAAGGAAAAAAAAAATTTAAGAGTTAAGAAAAAAGGGAACAGATATGTTTATTTAAAACAAAATACCACAGACAGAAAATGCAGAGAGAATGAGACGCCGTCTGTCTGTGAGAAATGCTGCACTGCAAGTGCATTTATAGATAGAGTTCTTTAACAAATGAAAAACAACTGTGTGTGTGTGTGTGTGTGTGTTTAAGGAAAAGCAGCTCCAAGTTTCCACGCAAGTGAGTCACACGAGTTCATAAAAGAACATGTGTTTCGAGGAATTTAAGAACCTTGCGTGTGTGTGCTCAGTGCTGCTCGTGTAACAACTTCTCTTTAACAAAAAGAACAGCACTTTAAGCAGACTTAGTAAAAACTCAAACAGAAGCTTCTGAGCCGCCGGCGCTACTGACGCGACCGGAGCCGTGTGTATGAGGCGAGAACACAAAGGACGATCGAAAGTGAGCGCAAGACAGATTAACACCCGCAAGAGACATTTACACATTATCTCCACACTTCATCAGTCTATAGACACAAACACTTAGATATTCTCTATCAAAAACACAATTAAAACACACACACACAAGCACTGTGAGTCAAAAGACCAACATTCACATCAACACTGTGCATTAATGTTAAACATCCGCATTCATCATCAAGCGTAAAGACTCTGCGTCAAACACCGACATTCTCAAAATGAGCAACAATACATTAAACACCAAAAACAGCAAAATTCATCATCAAACAAGACGCTCTCCATGTAACGCCCAACACTCTCCCATCAAACACTCTCCCATCAAACAAACTCTATGTAACACCAAATACTCTCCATCAAACCCTCTCCCACCAAAAACTTTTCATGTAACACCAAATACTCTCCATCAAACCCTCTCCCATCAAACCCTCTCCCATCAAAAACTTTCCATGTAACACCAAATACTCTCCATCAAACCCTCTCCCATCAAACCCTCTCCCATCAAAAACTTTCCATGTAACACCAAATACTCTCCATCAAACACTCTCCCATCAAACACTCGCCCATCAAACACTCGCCCATCAAACACTCGCCCATCAAACACTCGCCCATCAAACACTCTCATTGTAACATCAAACACTCTCATTGTAACACCAAATACTCTCCATCAAACACTCTCCCATCAAACACACTCCATGTAACACCAAATACTCTCCATCAAACACTCTCCCATCAAACACACTCCATGTAACACCAAACACTCGCCCATCAAACACTCGCCCATCAAACACTCTCCCATCAAACACACTCCATGTAACACCAAACACTCGCCCATCAAACACTCGCCCATCAAACACTCGCCCATCAAACACTCTCATTGTAACACCAAATACTCTCCATCAAACCATCTCCAATCAAACAATCTGCCATCAAACACTCTCCCAACAAAACTCTCTCCTATCAAAACACACTCCATGTAACATAAAACACTCGCCCATCAAACACTCGCCCATCAAACACTCGCCCATCAAACACCAAATACTCTCCATCAAACCATCTCTCATCAACCATCTCCCATCAAACACTCTCCCATCAAACACTCGCCCATCAAACACTCTCATTGTAACACCAAATACTCTCCATCAAACCATCTCCAATCAAACAATTTGCCATCAAACACTCTCCCAACAAAACTCTCTCCTATCAAAACACACTCCATGTAACATAAAACACTCGCCCATCAAACACTCGCCCATCAAACACTCGCCCATCAAACACTCGCCCATCAAACCATCTCCAATCAAACAATCTCCAATCAAACAATCTGCCATCAAACACTCTCCCAACAAAACTCTCTCCTATCAAAACACACTCCATGTAACATCAAACACTCGCCCATCAAACACTCGCCCATCAAACACTCGCCCATCAAACACTCGCCCATCAAACACTCGCCCATCAAACACTCGCCCATCAAACACTCGCCCATCAAACACTCGCCCATCAAACCATCTCCAATCAAACCATCTCCAATCAAACAATCTGCCATCAAACACTCTCTCCTATCAAAACTCTCTCCTATCAAAACACACTCCATGTAACATCAAACACTCGCCCATCAAACACTCGCCCATCAAACACTCGCCCATCAAACACTCGCCCATCAAACACTCGCCCATCAAACACTCGCCCATCAAACACTCGCCCAAACACTCGCCCATCAAACACTCTCCATGTAACACCAAATACTCTCCATCAAACCATCTCTCATCAACCATCTCCCATCAAACACTCTCCCATCAAACACACTTCACGTAACACCAAATACTCTCCATCAAACACTCTCCCTTCAAACACTTTCCATGTAACACCAAATACTCTCCCATCAAACACTCTCCCTTCAAACACACTTCATGTAACACCAAATACTCTCCATCAAACACTCTCCCTTTAAAAACACTCTCCCTTTGAAAACACTCTCCCTTTGAAAACACTCTCCCTTTGAAAACACTCCATGTAACATCGAACACTCGCCCGTCTGAACACTCGCCCGTCCGAACACTCGCCCGTCCGAACACTCGCCCGTCCGAACACTCTCCATGCAACACCAAATACTCTTTATCAAACACTCTCCCATCAAACACTCTCCCATCAAACACTCTCCCATCAAACACTCTCCCATCAAACACTCTCTCCTATCAAACACACTCCATGTAACATACTCTCTAACATTCACATCAACACTGTGCATTAATGTTAAACATCCGCATTCATCATCAAGCATAAAGACTCTGCGTCAAACACAGACATTCTCAAAATGAGCAACAATACATTAAACACCAAAAACAGCAAAATTCATCATCAAACAAGACGCTCTCCATGTAACGCCCAACACTCTCCCATCAAACACTCTCCCATCAAAAACTTTCCATGTAACACCAAACACTCTCCCATCAAACACTCTCCTATCAAACACTCTCCTATCAAACACTCTCCTATCAAACACTCTCCCCTATCAAACACTCTCCCCTATCAAACACACTCCCCTATCAAACACACTCCATGTAACATAAAAACACTCTCCCATCAAACACACTCCATGTAACATAAAAACACTCTCCCATCAAACATACTCCATGTAACATAAAAACACTCTCCCTTTAAACGCTCTCCATGTAACACCAAATACTCTCCCTGTACTGGCGTTACAACACTCTCTATGTAACACCAGTACTCTCCTTCAAACACTCGCCATCACACACAATCCATCAAACACAAACATTCTCTAATAATAAACACCAACACTATATTAAACAGTAATGCGTACTAGAGTAATCTCAGAGTATTTATTGACAGTGAACAGAGACAGGTGGTTGGGATAATGACTAGACTTGGATGTGTGTGAAACAGACGGGTGTGAGAGGTACCTGTGTGTGAGCATAGAGTGCTTTGGGGAGGCTGCAGTCCAACAGCAGCCCCAGGATGGTAATATTTAAAGCATTTTCCTACAGAGAAAAAAAAATCATGTTTTTATAATGAACCGACAAGGCGTGATTTTGGAGTAACACTGTGTATATTTTATCTCTGTAACAATCAGAGACAGAATAAAGGAAATGAACAGGACTTGACACAGGGTCTAAGCTTTAGTAGGAATAATAATAGGAAGTAATAAGAAAACAAAAGCGGCGCTTCACAGAGTGGGTTGTTAAGTTGAAATGTTTTCGTGAGGGGAAGCTGCACCAAAATACAAGAGCGAAAAAGAGAAAGCGGCGCGGGGAATTCCCCAGCGGGCACCGTGTCTTTGTGCGCTGCTGCTTCTTACAGATGATGGAACCATGTGGTTTAATTCAGATTAGAACTTTAAAAGCAAGTGCGTTCTCAGCACGGAGTATTTTCATTAAAAGACTGAGAGCAGCGTCATCAGTATGAGGAGTTTAACCATGAAGTATGTAGGAGCTGGTTCATTACCCAAGATAAAACATATATATATGTGTGTGTGTGTGTGTGTGTGAGATCATTGCACAGTGACTACTGCAATAAATATAGATGCTTAAACTGTATTACCAGGTTACATAGTGTTGATTACAGCTGCATGATTTATCGCGATATTCAACTATTTATTCGCAAAAAGTTGCAATTCATTACACAAACTCAATAATTTGCCAATAATTTAAGTATTTTTTTTTTTTTTCTTAAATTTGTGGTTTATTACATGCGAATGCAAACTTTACATTTTTTGGTGACATATCGCAGTTTAAATCGCAATATGTATTAAAATAATCACAATGTGACTTTTATTTAAAGTTGTTTAGCTCTCGTGTCGCTTACACATCGGTTTATTGTCTAACTGTATTTATATTTCATGTTAAACAATCAACATTTGCACAATCCCAGTCTTAATGTAATTTATATTTTAGTATAGAAATGTATTTATTAATTTATGACAATCCAATTTTACTTACAACATTAGCAAGAATAATTGTAATGATCAATATTAGGGCTTGGGCAAAGTAAGATAAAAAATTAATAAATTAAAAAAAAAAAAAAAAAAAACACCATGATTTGTAGAGAATAAATACATAAAGTAAAAAAATAAATAAATAAAATAAATAAATAATTCCCATCATTAAATTAAGTAATTAAACATTTAACAGTGAACAAAGAATTTATATAAATTTGTCTTTTTGTTACTATAATTTTATCAAGTACAAAACTTTATAATAGCATCAGCTGCTTTCAATTGAACTAAAACTTTTTTCATTTAAAACATTTTTTTAATTCATTTAGTTTATTTAAATTATTTTAGTTTATTTTTTTTAATACACTACAATGATTTCATGATGTGTGTAATATAACTATAATTAACTATAATAAATATAATTTCTGATAAAAAAATGTATTAAAATTAAAAATTAATTTATCACAATATTTACATTATAGCTTTATATCCTACTTCCCTAGTCAGTAGTGATTTTCTGACTGACCGAAACAAACATTATTATTATTATTATTATTATTATTATTAGTGGTGGTGGTGCTCATACCCGTAAGAGCGTATACGTTGTACCCCTGGGGCGCAGGAAGTGCCCATGCACTCTTAAAATGTTTTTTAAAAGACCAAACAAACAAACAAAAAAGCATCTTTTTATATTTTAGATATATTTATAAATATATTGAAATTCGCTACATTTCAAGATTTTTTCATTTGCAAACATGTCATTTTCTATTTATTTTATCATGATGTGCAGGCCAAGCTCAGGTCATGCTGTTATGAAGGACACTCTGATCTGGTGAACAGACTTAGGGGATTCCTATCGCTCTTATACCGAATAAGGATCTGTGAAATAAAGCGGACCTGATCTCGGGGTGAGGATCGTCTCCTACCTACTGTAAGAAGTGGGACGAGTGTGGAGCTTTGAGATACATTAGACCGTCGGGTTATGAGTTAACTCTTAAACTTTTTTTTTAAATTTTTTTTTTAAGTGAAATACAGCAGCGTGCTAAGGCGGGCTAATAAACAAATACTCGCATGCAAAACAGAAGGAGATACAAAGCCACAACAGCAGCTCAGTGTGTGTGTGTGTGTGTGGTCAGGTATCGGGTTCAGAGAGAGACAGAGAGAGAGAGAGAGAGAGAGAGAGAGAGGTGGTAAGTGACATTTTGAGACAGCTTCATGCTTCCTGTGGTACATCGAGCCCTGTGTAACACTAACTGTTAAAAGTTAAGCTGTGAGAAGAGAACGAGCCGATCGTGTGTGTGAGAGAAAAAACTGACCACGAAGATGCAGATGTGTATGAACCTTACCTGAGTTTGTGTAAGTTTAATGCTTTGTATATGTGGAAATATGAGAATGCTGTCTTTCCTCGGCACTTCCTTTACCGAGCCAGCGTTCACACCAACACCAAAAACCTGAACAGAGAGAGAGAGAGAGAGAGAGAGAGAGGGAGGGAGAGAGACAGAGAGAGAGAGAGTGAGAGAGAGACAGAGAGAGAGGGAGAGAGACAGAGAGAGAGGGAGAGACAGAGAGAAAGAAAGAGAAAGAGGGAGAGAGACAGAGAGAGAGGGAGAGACAGAGAGAAAGAGAGAGAAAGAGATAGAGAGAGAGAGAGACAAAGAGACAGAGAGGGAGAGAAAGAGACAGAGAGACAGAGAGAAAGAGAGATAGAGAGAAAGAGAGATAGAGACACAAAGACAGAGAGAGAGAGAAAAACAGAGAGAGAGAGAAACAGAGAGAGACAGAGACAGAGAGAGAGAGAGAGACAGAGAGAGAGAGACAGAGAAAAAGAGAAAAACAGAGAGAGAGAGAAACAGAGAGAGACAGAGACAGAGAGAGACAGAGACAGAGAGAGAGAGAGACAGAGAGAGAGAGACAGAGAGAGAGAGAGTGAGAGAGAGACAGAGAGAGAGGGAGAGAGACAGAGAGAGACAGAGAGAGAGGGAGAGACAGAGAGAAAGAGAGAGAAAGAGATAGAGAGAGAGAGAGACAAAGAGACAGAGAGGGAGAGAAAGAGACAGAGAGACAGAGAGAAAGAGAGAGAAAGAGATAGAGAGAGAGAGAGACAAAGAGACAGAGAGACAGAGAAAGAGACAGAGAGACAGAGAGAAAGAGAGATAGAGAGAAAGAGAGATAGAGACACAGAAAGACAGAGAGAGAGAGAAAAACAGAGAGAGAGAGAAACAGAGAGAGACAGAGACAGAGAGAGAGAGACAGAGAGAGAGAGACAGAGAAAAAGAGAAAAACAGAGAGAGACAGAGAGAGAGAGAGAGAAAGCGTTCAGACACTGTTGCATTACTGTACAATTTGAGGTGTGTCCATAAACTTGTACTATGATGGAATATGAATTCATAATAAACTAAAGCTGGCAATAAAAACATAATAAAATGAGATCAAAGAGTGTTCCTGTTCAAGCACTTTGAACTTTATATATTATATAAAGTAAAAAGTGCTTTATATAATATATAAAGTACAATTATAAAGTATAAAAATAAATGTTTATTTTATACAAATAAACATTTTTTATTTATTATCTACACTCTGCTAAATTACTGAAAGCATCACGAATATCTTTATATTCAGTAACGGTACTGAAACTGTACTGAAAGTAAAAGTCTAGATGTAAATGTGAACACCTGATCTGGATCACAGTGTGTCACACAGTATATATTTGTGTTAAAGTTAATATCAACATGGACGTTAAAACGAGCCGATTGTGGACCACCAATGATTTGGGGATTTGATTAATGACTTGTTTCCCCTTATTGATTTGCCATTAATGAGAAAAAGTTTAATTATTAAAAAATAGCTAGTTTTACTGTACATGGTGGATAAACTAGCTTCAGTTGATAAAATGTTTTTTTTCTATCTAAGGGTTAAAATGTGTTAAAATGCGTTTAAAACTTAAAAGCCGGCGATGTAGCTTGTTAGCACATTAGCTAAGCACTAGTAAACTAGCTTGATACTGTTGCAAGTCCATAATTTTCTTCGTTTGATAAAAAAAAAAAAACATCTCAAGTTGAAATTGCAATTTTATATATAATTTCACTTACTAAAAACAATTTTCTTTTAAGTCATGTGATCACATGGCTCTCTAGTGCCACCTAGGATTAACCAAGGGAATGGCACCATAAATCTCCAGAAGGGAAAACGAGTCATCGTAAAGTCGAAAAATTTTCCGAATACTTTTTCAATTGTAGCTACACTAGCTTAAGGTAGCAAAACCTATTTTTTTAATGAAATGTTAATAAAACATTTTGGGAAATGCGTTTAAAACTTCAGACCGCTGATGTAGCTAGTAAACTAGCTTGATCTTGTTGCACGTCTTCACAAGTCCTGATTTGCGATGTAATTTTCTTCATCCGTTGAAAATATTGTAAGTTAAAATTGCATTTAATACAGAACATCGTAACTTAGTTAAATTTATTATTTTTTTTTTAAATGCTGGCAAGAAGAGTCTTGTTTTTTCACATGGCTCACTGGTGCCACCCAGTGTCAAGACAAAGGATAGCACCACATAGCTACTGAATGTGTACCGCACCCTCGTAAAAAGATGAAAAAATCAATGCCAAACCATCATAACTTAGTCAGGGACTGTCTGGATAATAATATATGTATTTATGATGTAATGCTCTATATCTTCACCCTTATGTTCCATAATAAACACAAGGACTATCTGGAATATAATCGCTATCAGACTACATAATCGCTACTTTCTGTTTCGAGCTTACCTGGTACGTTATCACCCCGTGGGTTGATGTGTTAATAAATAACGAATTTTCTATATTGCCCTCCTCTCTTGGGAGGAAAATGAGTTTAAAAGATGTCTTCCCTCTGGGTGGGATCACCTGAGACAGAAAGAGAAAAGAAATCATTCATTATTTAGCAAGAAATGTATTAAGTGTTAACAAGAGTATCTGAGGTTTCCCAGCTGTCTACTTCTGTTTTACGCTGGACTACGACTTCCTGGTAAGGATCGAGATGAGTTTGTAGCAAGAAAAAAAAAAAAAAAAAAAAAAATGCCATGCAAACTAAACAGTGGGCGGAGCTTAAAGGAATTAAGTGATTATAAATATCTCAGGAATTCTAAGAGCGATATGGCAGTTAAGTCGTAAATGTGAATACATGAATCCTGATTTGATTGTGGCGGAGCGTATTGTCGATGCCTTCCTGCTCATGAAACTGATGAGGTTTTGCTCAGTTCCGCTCTGAGGTTTCAGTCTGGCAGGTCGGCCACAAAGCCACTGGTTTAACTGGGGATATGAAAGCAGCAGCGAACACTCAGGACGTTAAGCTAATAGTTTTAGATCGTTTCTACATCCAGCGCCAGACTATAAGCCCCGCCCCCACGACATCACGCTCCTCAGGGTGTTTTAACGACCAGGCTCGCTCGGCTGATTGGCTGCTGGAGGAGCGGTTTTACATTTTAGATCTAACCTGGTCTGTGTTACATCTGGAACTTCAAACTGATCAGATTACTGATATTTTTTTTTAAGTGGGTGGGGCTAAAAGTGGGTGGGGCTATGTCTGACTGGAGGTTCAGGTTTTTGCTTGTGGGATTACTAGAGATGTGAGAGAGAGAGGGAAAGAGGGGAGAGAGAAAGAGAGAGAGAGAGAGAGAGAGAGGGAGAGAAGAATTTAGAGGAAATTAAACAAAAAGAAAGGAAGTAAGAAAAGAAAGACAGCAAAATTGCACAGCCAAAAACAGAAAGAGAGATGGAGAGAGAGAGAGAAAAAATATAAAGCCAGATAAAGCAAAGATAAAGAAAGACAGTGAGAGAGAGAGAGAAAATGGGAAAGAGGCAGAGAAATCTATAAAGCCGCAGAAAGAAAGAAAGAAAGACAGAAAGAAAGAAAAAGAGAAAGAAAAAGGGAGAGAAAGGAAGAAAAAGGGAGAACTTAGAGTTACACATACAGAAAGAAAGAAAGAAAGAAAGAAAGAAAGAAAGACAGAAAGACAGAAAGAAAGAAAAAGAGAAAGAGAAAGGGAGAGAAAGGAAGAAAAAGGAAGAACTTAGAGTTACACATACAGAAAGAAAGAAAGAAAGAAAGAAAGAAAGAAAAAGAGAGAAAGGGGGAAAAGGAAAAAAGGGAGAAAAGAGAGAACTTGGAGTTACAGATACAGAAAGAAAGAAAGAAAA